>NC_136903.1:51743121-51746483 GCF_949606895.1 Notothenia rossii | reverse complement strand
CGCGATCAGCTGTGCAGCGTCATCACAAATGGACGTCGCTTCACGTGACGCCCCGGAGGAAAGGACGTCCCATTGCTCTTAAAACTAATTTCCCTGCTTCTCGAGGTTTCCTTGCGTCCCTCCATGCTTCCCTGGTTGGAGGGAATAGTCACAGGGAAACGACGCAAGTGAGGGACGCAAGGAATCCATTTAACCGAAGTGAGAAAGGCCCTTTATTTTCCGCTGTGCTTCTTTTTCTCCATCCCCGAGGCAAGTTTAAATCTTCCGGACAAAGAAGTGCCGGTCAAAGGTCTTCTTTGTTATTTATTGAGCTTTAAAACAAATGAATAATGACTATATATAATCAATATAAAACACGGAGGACGGGGATCTCTTTTTGTCCCCTCTTCTGGGCTTCTCTTCCCCGCTGCAGCCTAGCAGCTGATCTCAAAGCACGCTCCCCTCTCCTGCAGGGGGGCGTGGTCAGCTGCAGCTCACAGAATCAGCCCCTGGCAAAAACAGGGCTGGAAAGAGCAAATAGAGCGAAATGAGGCATGGCTAAAATGCAGGATCTGTTTGATATTTTGAAAAAAAAACTATATTTATATACTTTATATAGGTATGGCCCTACAATATATTGTTCAAATATAGCATGATAGGTCACCTTTAAAATAAAAATGTAAAGTTATCACAATTCGCAAAGTACACACTCTGTTAGAAAAGTGGCAGCAGCAGCAGCAGTTTTTATCAAATAAATGAAGTGTAACATGGACAATGCCAATGTAGTTACTTAGAGAATCAGATAAATACTGAAACATGATGGGATCATGAGGCTGTACATTTCTCTGCATGTGACAAAGCCTCCTGAGGCCCGTGTGGCTCTGCGCTGTGGATGCTTGTAAGGTGACGGAATGTACCCCCCCCCCCCTGCCCCTCCCTTACCCAGCCCTACACCCCCCCCCCTCCCTCCTCACACACACTCACCCTCACAGCGATAATGAAACCCCAGCAGATGGCCAGGAGACAAAGGGTGTGTGAGGGTGAGAGGCCCCCACCTGCCCCGACACCCCCTCCCACCACACTTTTCCTAGTGACCCCCCCAAACCCATCTTGTTCAACGAAAAGCATGCAGTCTGTTGCCGTATTACAGCTGGAACCCACAGAAACTCTGCACAAACCTTTACACACACACGCACACTCACACAAAGGCACACTCAACGCACAAAAGTAATGTAATCTGATTACTTTACGTCCTTTTGGATCACCTCAATAACAAATGCAATGCAAACAAATACAGAGAAAAGAGATAACAATAAGATGTTACTGAAGTGAATTATGTCAGACGACAGAACAATGTAACCTTAGGAAAGAAGAAACCGAGATATTTACGATAAAAATGTGTCCTCTTAAATGATAGTAAATAACTTTTGTATAATTTTTAAATAAAACATTTCATAATTTAAAAATGCTGTTTTAGTTTAATACATGAATAAAAAAAAGCATAGACTTTTTGTTTATTAAGTCCGCCATATGCATTTAAAAAAATATATTTAAAATAAGGAAGAATTAAAGTCCCAAATGAAAATGCAGGCAGTACACCCACCTGTGATATATCAATCTTAATCCTGCTAGTATTCCCCTTTATGAAGTGTACCAGTAATCTGATTACACATTTTGTTATGTTACTATAAGGGAATACACCTTCCTGATTACGTAACCTGTTATATGTAATCTGTTACTCGGTTTAGCCTCGATTCCTCAGTCGCAGTAAAACGAGCTCCTGTAATGTGCAGACATTATCCTAAATGGTTCCTGGTGTCTCTCATCAGTGGAGAGCTCCCATTTGGGGACCCGTGACAGGTAATTCTCCTTTTGACAGTGCAATTGAACCGGCCAGCACTGAAGGGCTATTTGGCAATGAGCCATTTAGTGTAAGTGCTCTCAAGGCCAGCGAATGACACTTGTAGAGACAATGTCACCCCCACTGACACCATCAGCTGATTGTGTATTGAACAGAATGGAGGAGCGGTGCCTCCGGCCACAAGTATGCAGCGTTATTAGCAGGGTGAAATCAAAGGCGGGCGTCCAGGGAACAACGTCCTGTGGACACCCGGTGCCAAGGACACCTGACAGGCCGGGGGGGGGAGGCTTTCAACCGGCTCACTTCATAAGGTGCTGCATGACATAGTCTACAGAAACTTCTCTCAGAAAAGCTCTCAACACGCCAAGACAGTGAAATGAAAGTGTTATTAAATGTATGATGTCAACAGATTTCACATAAATGTATTAGGTTAGTTGAAAGCAATAATATTAAGTTGAACCCAATATTTTGTATTTAAACTTTCAATTAACCCAATACAGATGTTAATTCTGTTGACATAATACATTTAATTGAAGTCAAGGTTTCAGTGTACACATATTAAATGTTCCGGCTCCCCTTTGTTGTTTGAGGCTGGGTTTCTCTAAAAACTTCGTTCCTAATGCTGTTCCTTCGATACCCACCACTTAGCTGTGCAAACCAGTTTAAGGTTCAGGAGCTCTTTTCTTGAGTTATTTCAGGTACATCACCATGTTATGGACTAATTGCCCAAAGGCATTTTATGTATGAATTTACTCACTTAGAATAATATCACCATGACTGAAATACACCTCGCATCAAAAGAAACACAGGAGGACTTTTTTCTTTGAAGCACTTTTTGAAATGAGCTAGCACAGCTTCCAAAAAACCCACACTACTGAACACATTGTATACCGGCTGTTGAAGTTGCAAACAAACAGATATTTCAAATTGAATTTTGAAGAATCTTGGCCATATACAGAATAGTTTGTTATTCCTTCTATCAGTCTTTATGCTAAGCTAGGCTAACTACATCTTGCCTGCAGCTCCTTAACGTTCAGACATGAGTTTCTTATCTCACTTTGGGAACATAAGCAAACAGTTTATTTCCTAAATTGTTGAACTAATGAGTAGCACTGAATCAACAGTTATTCTATAGCCCATTGCTCCTATGTTTGACACTTTTCTGTGGTTTCTCCCTTTCGGACAGCATCTGCAGCTCTTTGTCGGCTCCCCGGAGACACTGACATCCGGCGGAGCAGAAGCCACTGTCTCGAGTGATTGATGACCCCAGAATGGAGGGCAGGGAGATGGACAGATTCCTTTTATCAGGATTGAGGTCTGACTAGATTAAAATGCAGTTGTACAACGCCTCCTCCCCCCTTTTTTGCGTCCCCGTTGGCCTCCTCAGCAACCCCTCTCTATCCGAGTGAGTCACCTCACCTGACGGCTGCCACTTTTTCCCTCATCTTCTCTGCTGACCCCTCATCCCACCTCCCCACTCGAGGGGACATGGTGCGGACGTGGCCCACAGTGCGAGACTTTA
>NC_136903.1:51715621-51740621 GCF_949606895.1 Notothenia rossii | reverse complement strand
TCAACGTTCCTGCACGTCAACATTTCCTCAAAGCGCTGGATGTGTGTGTGATGATGAAATATCAGAGGTGCTGCTGCTGTAAGGAGTAAGGGGTGTGTGTTTGGGCCAGCATAAATTGTGTTAGCTACTTCATTGAAAGACAATGGAGGACAAGATGTTGTGTGTAGTGTCACCCACGTGCTTCTGCACCACTATTGTCTGCTCTCCATCCCTGGGAGAGAGGAGACGGAGGGGTGAAAGGAGGAGGCGGAGGATGTGGGAGGAGGTGGGTTAGTTGACTGCTCTATATGTGTGTGTGTGTGTGTGTGTGTGTGTGTGTGTGTGTGTGTGTGTGTGTGTGCGTGTGCGTGCGTGCGTGCGTGCGTGCGTGCGTGCGTGCGTGCGTGCGTGCGTGCGTGTGTGTGTGTGTGTGTGTGTGCGTGCCTGCGTGCAGGCAGAAGCACAGACGGCTCGTGGTAATTTGATGTGTGTCCCCGGGGATGTTTGATGGATTAATGCTAAGCAGCTCCCTCTTCCACAGCACCACCTGATCTTTGGGCTGCTGCCCCACATATAAAAGGCTGCAGAGTGCTGAGCTCAGCTAGTCCTATCTCGCTCTCTCTCTCTCTTTCTCGCTGCCTCTTTCTCCTTCGCCACTTTCTGTCTTCCTCTCCATCCTCCCTGTCCTCTGCTTCCTCTCTCTCTGTCTGCTGCTTTCTCTACATTTCCTCTTTCTCTTTCAATCCTGTACGGGACAGATTTCTTTGTGAAGCTTTTTTCAACCCTCCGCTGTTTGGCCCGCTGGAGGCCGCCTGGAAGCTCTCTACATTTCTGCTCTTCTCTTTTTTCTATCAACATTTTTCTATGTGGCTCTAGCATCACTTTTGTTCTACAAGGGAAAGAAAATGCCACGTTCCTTTTTGGTGAAGCAGCCGAAGGTTCATGATTTCTCGTCTTCCAACTACTACCACCAGCAGCAGTGGGACGACTCCTACACTGTGACACATGCCATCACAGAGTCGGCCACTAACTTGGCAGTGCGCTTGAGTGAAAATGGTGAGTCCCTCTCTGAGTTTCCAACTTTTTGTGTATTTCTGCCGCAGCAGCTACTGATTTCTTCATTTGGAGATGATCCATGTAGTCCTCCACATTAAACTGGAGCAAGATAACCCATAATAACAGACAGTTAATCCTGCAGCGTTCATGTTGTTTGCTTTGTTACCTAATCTTTTGGAAATCCCCCAAAAAACCCACATGCATGGCTCACCCCCCCCCCCCCCCCCTTCCATATGCCACAGGACTTTTGTTTTCTAACTCTACGGATGCTAAATAGTATTCAGGTCACGCTGGCTCAATCTGCTTAACACTCAAACCAGATCACACAGCAGCCTTTAATACTATTGTGTACATGAATTATGTGATATATGAGTGTACACGCGCATTCAATCTGATGCAAGCCTTTGTCAGGTACAACTAGAAAGGAGGAAAAAAAGACTCTGGAGAAAGCAGATAGCCACATGGGACTGTGTTGTCCTTAGATGGTGCAGTTGCCCTTGAGTCTCTCCTCTCATCATGCAGTCCCCCCCCCCCCCGTTCATCGCTCCATCTCTCTCCATCTGATCCTGCAGGATGTTAGATAGCCACAGGGAGTAGGATTGCAGCAACACAATCCATATGTGGAGCAGCGAGAGGTGATGGAACAGGGTTTTTAGAAGATGGGTATTGACTGGAAAATAGAGAGTGCTGCAGGTAATTCAATAAAGTGCAACATGAGCAGTGCACTGGCAGACAGGAGATTCTCATCCATGGGATTTCTGGATGTGAGAACAACCCTGTAATACAAGCAATATTGAGTGTGTGTGTGTGTGTGTGTGTGTGTGTGTGTGTGTGTGTGTGTGTGTGTGTGTGTGTGTGTGTGTGTGTGTGTGTGTGTGTGTGTTTGGCTCTGAGAAACATCCAAAGAAATGTGTGCCTTGAGCGGATTTAACACCCAAAGCCCCCCAAGTACCCCCGCCACGTACCCCCCCTACCCCGCACCCCCATCACCAACATCACAGATCTTGTGTTCGAGTTGAATCATTTGTCCCCCAGATTTAGGATGCCAGCTGTCTGCTTCCCTTTGTGTTCCAGTGTGTGTGTGTGTGTGTGTGTGTGTGTGTGTGTGTGTGTGTGTGTGTGTGTGTGTGTGTGTGTGTGTGTGTGTGTGTGTGTGTGTGTGTGTGTGTGTGTGGGTTGGGAGGAGTGGGCTCAATATACCATTGACTGCTGTCAAGATCAGAGCACCCCCCCACCAAAGACACAACCCTGCCCAGCCCTCCCTTCTCTTTTCGCCAAATCGCAGTCTCCCACCTGTCACTCAATCTCCCCCTTTCCATACTCATGAACACTCTCAAAAACGCCACAGATGGGGAATGATCTGATTAAAATGATTTAGTGATTGAGGGGATTTCACTGCTGAGTCGCTCTGTTTGGATCACAGCCCCGCCCCCTGCCCCCCCCCCCCACAAACGGGTTGCTGGTGCTGCAAAGCGGCGACAGGTGGATCGATCTGGAGCCAAACTATTGCTCTGCTGACTGTTTTGTCAGTGTCAGCACATTGTGTTTGACTCATATTCAGCCTCAATGTGCCTTTCACATTTTCCCCTGTGATAGCACTTGTTGGAGCCAGTGGAGGTATTGATTGGGAAGATGTGCGCACCAAACACTCATTAATATTTAAGTTCCAAAGCTTGCTGAACCTGGCACTTACAAATAGCTTCCTGTGTGGGTTTCAAAGTGATGAGAGGTTAGGGTAAAAGGGGTAACTTTTTCTCAGAGGTTACTGATGGTGCGTTCCAGTTGTACTGGGAAGTGGGAATATCCAAGTTCACAGTGGGAAATTTAAACTGGAACGCCCGGAGGCCGGACTTCCTACTTGGAGACTCGAAGACACCTAGCCATACCCAAGATCATTATCCAAATGGGGTCTCTGCATGAACATTAAGAGAACACGTATTCACACAAATAATATTGTTCTGTGTTATTAGTGTCACATTAAATCAACTGTACATATGGTACTGCTCATATTCTATCTGTGGATATGTTGCTACGATTTACAAAACAAAGCTTATCAACCGGTATGGCTAACCATGGCTCACCCGGTAGCCTACTGCTAAAGCTGTAAACACGGCTAACTACTTTCCAGTGGGCGTCCATCTTTCTCCTACTGTAACACAGTCAACTAGGATGTGACTCCCAGTTCCGACCTCCAACTTCCAATGTAAATTGAACGCAGCATATGATCATGAAGATGCACCCAAAGAAAATTCAAGTCTTTAATTTAATTTTGTTTATCTTTCCCAGGATACATCCAGGATTACATCATCCCCTCAGAGTTGCAGAGCACAAAGGAGCCGGGTCATGAGCAGCCCTCCCTGCCCCTGTACTCCCCGGGGGGAAGCGCCGGGGAAGAGTTCTCCGACCACGACATGGAGCACCCGGACAGTCCCGTCTCCAGCAGCACCGTGGAGTCAGACAGCAACAGCGCTGATTTAGAGGCGTGCAGCATCAACGCCTACCTGGTCTCTGACGGCCGCTCCCGCAGGAGGCCCAAGCTGAGGTGTCCCCGCAAGGGAGGCAGCCAATCAGACAGTGGGGATGATGTCAGCTCTGCAGACAGCAGCCCCACCAAAGGGACCTCCACGGGGCGCCACATGTGCGGGGAGTGCGGCAAGTCTTACGCCACGTCTTCCAACCTGAGCAGACACAAGCAGACTCACCGCAGCCTGGACAGCCAGCAGGCCAGGAAGTGCTCCAGCTGCCACAAGGTGTACGTGTCCATGCCTGCACTGGCCATGCACATGCTAACACACGACCTGAAGCACGAGTGCACGGTGTGTGGCAAAGCCTTCAGTCGGCCCTGGCTCCTGCAGGGCCACATGAGGTCCCACACCGGGGAGAAACCGTTCGCCTGCGCCCACTGCGGCAAAGCCTTCGCCGACCGCTCCAACCTGCGCGCCCACATGCAGACGCACTCGGCCTTCAAACACTACTCCTGCAAACGCTGCCACAAAACCTTCGCACTCAAGTCCTACCTGAACAAGCACTACGAGTCCGCCTGCTTCAAAGGGCTCCAACCAGAGGACGACTGCAGCTCTGAGGACTGATGGGAAAATATTATTTTTCTTTCCTATTTATACACTTTTTAATAGTCATACAACAAGGTCAGAGAAAAGCTTGCCACTTGTTAGGCTTGTCACATGCATGTATCATAATCCTGCCTTTTGATATAAGCAATAACCTCACTAAATAAATTATTCAGGAATTATGTATGAAATTCATAAGAATCTGAGTGTTGATCACAGATATAAAATATTTTATATTGTTTTTTATAAATTGAATTGCAATAATTTACATGCCAGTATTATTTGATATGCCAAGTAGCTCTTAATTTACCTCAAACGTATCTTATACATGTAAAAATGTATTTGTATTTATTTATTCACTTATTAATTTATTTGCTTATTTTTAAGATTATTTATTTATTATTGGTTGATGTATTTATGAATTTAACATGGACTTATTATAAGCCATGTATTGGATTTGTTAAAAACAAAGCCTCAATATATTCTGACACTATATTTCTCTGTCTGATCAATTCAGTGATGACAATAAAACTGATGAAAATAAATGATTACTAAAACTCCCTCTCTCATGCCTGAATACATGGGAAGATGAAACAGGCAGCTTACACTTTCGTCCGGCTTTAAATTCAAACACTTATTCGGTCTCTGTCTGTCGGGTCAAATCTGACTTTGTTAACCGTTTCTGCATTTGCAGCGTCTTTCTGAGTGTTGCTGCTTGTGTTTGTATTTTGGGCCGATGTGGCGCGCTTGCAGGAGTCGGCCTACTTACAGACCAGTGCGAAAAACTGTGTTAATTTAAATCAGACATTGCTTCACAACCACAGATAAGTTGAAGCAATTTTTCACAATTACTTCACACATTGACTTGAATTTGGAAAGACATGTCTTTTATTCAGAGTATAATTTTCATATCTCTAATAGCCTACTCAGTGCGAACACTTGAATCTCTAATTCTAATTCTAAGATCCTAAAAGTTTCTAAATGGGCCTAAAGCTTAAGCCAGAGTTATTTCCCTCTCCATTCATTTGACTGATCCGAGTCCGGACGTCACGGAGCAAATTGATGGCAGGGCTTTAGGAAAATGAAAGGGCGCATGGGCTCAATGGATGTGGAAGATTCCCTGAAGAACCCTGTAAGATCAGGGGTACTTTTGTTCTCCAGATTCAGGCCATTTTATCTTCATGCACCACTGAGCCCTGCCTCCAACGCTGTTCCCAGTTCTCTCTATACATCAACGATATACCCTCCAACCCTTCGCTCCACTCTGCCTGTGTCCGTCCCGGATATAGCCTAGTGTTAGAGTATGCATCGTGAAGACAGACACAGGCTTGTTTACTTCATCGATTAAATTAAAGGAACGATCCATGAGTCTAGGAGAACTAATACACTTTAGGAACCGATAAAACCGAACCCAAATTATTTATTTTTTGTCCTTTTACCTGGTACTTGCCACAGGGGATTTGATACTGATTTGGACCATAGTTGTGGTTCCCAACCCTGGGAACAACCAATCTTACATCCAATATGCCAAAATACTAGAAATGTATATACTTGTGTAAAGAAACACAGCTGCAGTGATAACAGATCTGACAAGGTGTCAGATCTAGAGAAGGTTAACTGCTTTTGGATGAGCGGCATGGCTGAGGAAGAAAAAAAGTCCACTAGCCGACAGCAGCTCGCTGTCTTCATCCACGTCATTAATCAATGCTATTAAAGTAAGACACAGTTCATCTGTCTTTCTTGCTCTTTGAAAAAACAATTATGAATTACCTTTTACTCAATATCATCTATGTAGTTGTTAACATTATGTTATTTAAAACATTTTCAAACTAAATGCCCTAACAAACGAAGCCGAGTTGGCTGTTGGTAAAAGGATCTGTGATTGGCTGTGTGTCTGTCCATTTATTGATCATTGACGGGATGAGAGCGGACCTTCAGTTGGTGGCTTTAGCTTCTTGAATTAAGCTAGTGTAAACCAAGCTTCAATTTTCTAAAGCCACTTCTGATGGTCCGTGTCCAGAGCCACCCCTTCTCCTCTGGATAAGGTAGGCTAGTTTTCAAGGGGTCCCAGGAAAAACAACAGATGCAGGGGGCATTGGCTCTTTGCAGATTTCTAAGCAGTTATAATTAAACATTTTAATTATAATATTGAGATTTCATTTTTTAGATCTAATATTTAGAATAAGATTGAACATTTAAAATATATGTGTCTCATGAGAGAAAGCTAAGGTTTATCTTCCAGTCACTTGAAATCAACCGCAATGGAGAACTATGAATAACACAGCAGGATGTAAATAATGGATATTGTATATAATGCCATAATAATATTTATAATCAGAGAACATTATTCACTGGTACGCTGATCTTTATGCAACACAATCATAGCTTAGCATGTTGTGCTATTTTATCACCTGAAGTCATCTGCAGTTCTTCTCCTGACCAGCAGAGGGAACCAAGCTCTGAACCCCTGTCAGGCTCAGTCAGGGGGACTACAGGATGAATGTGTTGGTCAGAACAGTCTGAAACATCTGAAACACCACGTCAGGGGGTGTCAGGGGGTGTCAGCTGAACCCAGCAGCACCCAGCCTCCAGCTGTCCTCCACCCAGCCTGCCATGTTAGGAGATTCCTCCACAGCACCGCGCCGCATCCGGACCACAGGATGTGCTCCGGGTCAGGTGTCATGAGAACTGGGCTGCTAGTCCAGACCAGACAGGGCTGGAGACCGAGGCCACCAAGGACTCATGGGAAATGCAAGTATGTGTCTCAGTAGACCACAGACTGGAGATGGCTATTTTCAGACACAATGGCCACCATTCTAAACACATATTCATGTCTGTACGCCTGTACACATATGTATACGTCCTCACTTACTGCACACTGAAGCGCACACTGATCAACTCTCCTCCATGTGTTTCAGATACAACTACAGTGTTGTTATACTATGACATCTAACTCCTGAATGCCGCACCTATCAATATTTCTATATTATATATAACATAAATTATGAGAAAGGGATCACTCATAGTAACAAAAGGACACAGATGCCTGTTAGTGTCTTCATTTGAAAAAGGTCTCAAATACTAATGACTTTTTACTACTTTATTACATGACCTTAATAAATACTGATCAGAAAAAAGTAATTAGTTACATATTTTATTTCTCCGATTACCCAAAAGCCTACAGATTTGAGGTGCTTATTGTCCATCAACAAAGCATCTATAATCAGAGGAGTGTGGTTTCACACACCCCCACCGGTCAATCAAACCAGGGGATTCCTGTTAGTGGGCTTACCATCAAGCAAGACCCCAGATATAAAAAAAGATGTTCGGAGTTAAAGAGGTCTTACTGCAGAGGCAAGCTATCTGTCCAATATGTCCATGTGTGAATTTGTCCATGTGTTCATGTGAACATGTTTGTATGTATTCATGCATTATCATAAGCTGATTCACCCTCTCACGCAACGCACAGCAAGACAGTAAACAACTAGAGCACAGAGCCTTACTGGGATTACGTTACATAATGTATTTACTGAATCTCAATAAATAATTGTTAACTACTTTTTACTCGAAAAAATAGATACAGATGCAAAACGAAATGTTGAGAGCATCACCTTGCCAGGGGAAGTGGGCTTTTTTTCTACTATCTGACATTGTAAAGACTGAGCAATTTAAAAAGGAAAGGAAAGATGAATGGACAATAATAGTTTTTTACAGCCCTTAAATAGCGTCTTTTCACAGTAGGGGATTATGAAAAGTTGTGGCTCACTTGACCCCTTCGTGTCCTGTGGCCAGACTGAAAAGGATATAGCCATAAAAACAAGCGATCAAGCTCTACTGTACATGTCGGCCTACAATAAACCTCCACGCAGGCAAAGGAGCAGAGCCACGCTGCGGGCCAATTATCCACGGAGGATATGACCGCCATGTCCAGAGCGGGAGAATGATCTCCAGGCCAAAACGGATGAGTCTTTTAATAGCCTGCTTTATCCGACCCCAGCCCTGTCTGTTACATCATCTCAGACGAGCTTTTACAGGCCACTTGTAGATCTCTCTGCTGCGATAAACTGTGTTGACCCGTGGAGGCCTTGGCTCTGAGGTCCCAGGTGACTCTGGAGGAAGAACCGGAGGAACTTCAAGCCCAGCCTGGTGGACATTAAGAATGTGCTCCGAAAGAATCCTTGCGTGTGAGTGGACGTCCTGTATCAGGGGGACTGACTCGATGCTCTGCCTGTGGGGGGGCCCGTGGAAATCTCATGGGAGATGATAACACCGTTTCATCAACCCAAGGAGCAAGACACACCTGATCCTTTTAGATATAAGTCTCATAAAGAAGTCTCAGGGTGTTTATTTTAGCACCAATGATAACTCTAACAGGCTTCTTCACCGCGGTGTCTCAGGGAGAGATACAGCAGGTCCTTTCTTCCTGCAGCCAGGGCCGGGTTTTGGCATAGGTGACATAGGCGGTTCCTTAGGACGCCAGATCTTAGGGAGCGCTGCGCTGGTAGCTCTGGGAGGGGACAACTTTTTGGGACTGTTTGTGCTCATCCTAATTTTCGGCCTTGATGTAACAACATTCATAATTAAGTAAAGGTAACACCCTTTTCACCCCGGTTACACTTTTCATTTGCCCTGTGGGCGCTGTAAGTGATGAAATGTTGGCTTATCAGGCGCCCGCAGCTCACAGCCAAAGTGTGAGTGAGCACGAGAGCGTGCG
Source organism: Notothenia rossii (assembly GCF_949606895.1). Lineage (NCBI taxonomy): Eukaryota > Metazoa > Chordata > Actinopteri > Perciformes > Nototheniidae > Notothenia > Notothenia rossii. The sequence goes on along the minus strand of NC_136903.1, from coordinate 51,731,804 downwards.
AGCGAGGGAGAGAGAGGGCGTGCACCGGTACCGGGAATTGTTGTTGTTAGCATCTGGTGGTAGCTGCGCTAATCGATATAAGAAGATGTTTCTACAATAAGGTGTAGGGAGAGTCCTCTCCTGTCCTGAGAGGATCTGTGAGGTAAAGCAGGGGTTCCCAACCTTTATTGTGCCAAGGACCGGCAGATACATCAATTACTGTTCATGGTCATTTGAAAACAAATGCCGGTGTCGGACAGACACAAACACACCGAACACACAGAGCTGAGCTGAGCTGAGCAGAGCACATACACACACACATCCTGCGCCTTGGTGACTGGACATCTCCTTCATAAAACTAATAAAAGGGGGAGTAATCGGGAAGTTTGATGTGTGTAGAGACGTTAGAGGTGTGTGTGGTTAACACGTAGCAGCCTGCAGTACTCTTAAGCTGTTCTGATGAAGGTAAACACAGTGAAGGCGGTGCGTAAAAAGGCACAGCTCTTTACCCGCTGGTGCTGCACTTCTCAGAGGCGGAGTATACGTCCCGCTGCCTACTGATGCTGCAGCCATTTCATGAAGTGAAGGAGGCTTTCCTTCTATAAAACAGCTGCGGGCAGCAGATACCGTGAGAGTCCCGGACATGAATTCATAGATCAAGGCAGACTGGTTTACTCTCCTGTTTTGCCAATACGGTGCTTAAACAAATAGCTCTACCACTGGCTGACATGTCCTTAAAATGAAGTCAGAGTTTGAAATATATCTAAAATAATGTAGGTATGCATGCACTGCCATTTCCCCACATAAACATAACAGTCTGCAATGAAACGGTTGTCTCCTGTGCGCTCCTCTTCCTACTTGGCGCACCGGTAACTTTCCCGTGCGCACGAGAGGCTTAGAGACCTTAGGCTGAGCCAGGGGCGGACTGGCCATTGGGAATAATTTGTTTTGCCTAAATCCTACCGGCCCACATTTGTAAGTGTTCCGGCCCAGCGCTGGGCTGGGCCGTTTTGATAGGCTACCTTTGTTCTATCTATCAGTTTCAATTTCACACATCAGGCACGTAGCAGCTGTCAATGCGCAGTGAACGATCAGGAGTGAGTGACTGAGAGACCTAGCTGGCAGTTGCCTACAGATGGATAAACAAGCTCCAAAGCGTAAAGGCGTTTTTGCATAGTTTGTGTATACACTGTACAGTATACAGTATTGTAGCGAGCCCTGGGTTCAGAGGGAGGGGCTTGCAGAGGGGGGGGGGTTGGCAGGGAAACGGGGTTCAGGGGGAGTGGCTGAACGGCTGTACCCGTAGGATAGAAAAGGGGGAAGTGACGTCTGACTCAGAGGTCGCACGGCTGTGGAGAACGTGTTGCCCACATTCTGTTGCTGAGTTTAGGCTAGTTAGCTAGCAGGTTTATTGTTTTGGGTGCAGTCACTTTTGCCTCCACTGGCTGTTCAAATAAATGTTGAAAGAAAAAGCAAATCTGTTTACAGTTCTGTTTTATATGGGTGTTGAAGAAGAAGAAGAAGAAGAAGAAGAAGAAGAAGAAGAAGAAGAAGAAGAAGAAGAAGAAGAAGAAGAATTGGGAGGGATGAAACCCTCTTTAATGGTCACACATGCAGAGCACACACAGTTTACACACAGTGAAATGTGTTCTCTGCTTTTAACCCTAGTACCAGGAGTCTAGTACTAGGAGCAGTGGGCAGCTATTGTACAGCGCCCAGGGAGCAATGGGAGTGAGGGGGGAAGGGGGATGTCTGGTGCCTTGCTCAAGGGCACCACGGCAGGGCAGGAGGTGAACTGGGACCTCTCCAAGTAGAAGTCCACATTCCAAATGTAGGTCTGGTCGGGGACTTGAATCGGCGACCCTACGGCTCACAGTCCAAGCCCCTACTGACTGCCATAGATTTAGTCCCTAATTTTGCTCTCAAAGTGCACAAGATTGATGCATTTAACTTCAACATTTAAAAGTGGGCCTGTCTGTCAATTAATCCCCGGGCCACTTTTTCCTCCCAGTCCGCCCCTGGGCTGAGCCGCCGAATCCCTCGGAACATCATAAAAGCCATTTTCAACGATTTTCTGTTGAAAGATTAACTAGGCTACTGGATCAAATAATATGACTGGTATAGGTGCGAGAATTATAATAAAATATTTGTATATATTTATAATTCTGCAAATATTACGATAAACTCACAGCTATTTCGCGTCCCGGCAGTAACACCTCCGCGGACCGGGGGTTGGGAACCCCTGAGGTAAAGGACTCCGACGCACTGACGCAGCGTCCACACGGCGGCGTGCGTTGAAGCTTGCCGGTGGGCGTGTCTGAAACTTGACCAACAACCAATTACATGAACCTCCCGCCCCGGACACACAAGCACGCGGTTTGATTGGCTAGAGTTTGTACTGGCATATGGTTTGATTGGCTGACGCTTCCGTCGAAGCTTCAAAAGTTGAACATTGCTCAACTTTCGAAGCGAGCAACGCCAGCAACGTGAGCAAAGCGAAGCGACGGAACCACAATGCAGTTCGGCAAAGCGTGACGTCACCCCATTCAAAGTGAATGGGCAGAAGCGTTGAAGCTTCAACGCACGCCGCCGTGTGCACGGGCCGTGAGTGTTTAGATAGTTAACTTTAGTCTAAGTTATTTCAGTGGGTCTCAAACGTTTTGATCACAATTTATGTAAACAAATATTTATTTGTGATCAGCCTGAAATAAAATATGTATTATTTATGATAAATAAAAACAGGTTTGAAATCATTTTGTAAACCGATCTTTTTCATATGGGTGTTTAAAGTTTTTCATATGGGTGTTTAAAGTCATATGGTTGTTTAAAGTTGTACAGGTCTATATTAATTGTGTGCTCAAAGTGCACCAGATTGAAGCATTTTACTTTAAAATGTAAAACAAAAAATCTTCCCAGGGGGGCATACCCCCGGACCCCCCTAGAGGATTTGATTTCCACCCCTCAATTAAAACACGTTCATACAATACTCAATACATTTGAAGCCTTCTTTATGTATAACCTATGTCAATACGTTTCTGTTTTTGTAGTGTAGTGGTCTTTTGTAGAGATTTTTCATTTATTCTTTATCAATCAAACTTTATTACAGACTCAGGGTCCAGATAAGAGACAAGACATTACATATAATAAATTACATATACAGCATAACAAAAATCATAGTTTAAGAATAATTTAAATCAGTGTCCTACAAAAGAGACAACTATACCAATGTCTCCACAGCTGCGATTTGGTAAGACCAAGAGGATTTCATTATCAGAGTCATAAAGCCGGCAAATACAGTACATGTATACATGAGATTTCTTAAAACAGCTTGACTCCTATTGACTCCTACAGCCACAAACATTTCACTTGCACTAGAGTAGACCATGGAGGTCTCTTCAGCAATATTCCCATGGCATCATTATTATGGGCTCAGAACAGTGTCATAATACACATATGCACACAGAAGGATTCAAACTTGTATTTTATGATCCGCAAAAGGATTCACACTTGTATTTCCGGATCCACACTTGTTTTTTCAATGCACACATAAATGTGTTCCATTTCATATACATGTAAATCAAATCCAAATACAGAAAAAAGTTTTACATATGTATTTTTGATCCTTACATATTTGTTTTACGTTTAAAACCTCTGAACCTGCAAACACAAACCGCTTTCTGTGCATGGATCACTGTACATTCATGTGTGGGTTTTTTGAGACTCCCCTGACGGTCACCCGATTCGTACTTGTAATTTTTCTATCTATAGCCAATCAGATGTCTCCTTCATTCTAAGCCAATCACATGAGCGCGCCCCCACGAGGGTATGATTTATTGCGTTCATGACGTAGCGCTTCATGTACCTATTTTGCGCTGTCCGGTCAGCTCGCTAAACAGAGGGCGGAGCTTCAGGTGATCATGCAGAGCTGCGTGTCTCCGTCAGACTCAGCAGCTGATCTGATCTCTCTCTCGCGTCCGGTTGTACTTCTCTCGCGTTTATGTCTATATCAATCCGATCCAGCTCTCCTGATCGGCCTTTATAGAGAGCACCGATCAAACTATTAAGAGTGAATATTTGCCGATAATGACCGGCGGGGCTCCCCCCCGATAATGACCGGCGGGGCTCCCCCCCCCCCCGTTGACAGTTCACTGTCTAGCACTGGCTTCGTAGTGCACTGATCGATTAGGCTAAGCTAACCTAGCTGCTCCCTCCACACTCACAACAACTTCATACAGACATAAATAAAGCAGCTGTATTCGCCATACAGGAAACAGACATTTAAAACGGTTTTGCCTGCCGTTTTTGTGTACACAAGCATTAATCAATGGTTCGGAAAGTGGCGCTGTATCTTAATAATATAAAAGCTTGTATGTGCGTGCATTTCTTGTTCGGGAAGTGGCAATGTACTGAGAGTGGAGGTGTCCTGAGATTAGCGCCTGCAGGCAGGCTCCATGGACCTGTCAGCTCCGGACTGCGCAAAATGCGTACATGAAGCGCTACGTCATGAACGCAAGAAATCTACCCCCGTGGGGGCGCGCTCATGTGATTGGCTTAGAATTGAGGAGACATCTGATTGGCTATAGATAGAAAAAATTACAAGTACGAATCGGCTGACCGTCAGGGGAGTCTCAAAAAACCCACACACGAATGCACAGCGATCGATCCATGCACAGAAAGCGGTTTGTGTTTGCAGGTTCAGAGGTTTTAAACGGAAAAAAAATATGTGAGGATCAAAAATACATATGTAAAACTTTTTTCTGTGTTTGGATTTGATTTATATGTATATGAAACGGAACACATTTGTGTATGCATTGAAAAACACAAGTGTGGATCCGGAAATACAAGTGTGAATCCTTTTGCGGATCATGAATTACAAGTTTGAATCCTTCTTTGTGCATGTGTGTATTATGAGACTGTTCTGAGCCCATATATTATACTTAAAGTTTCCGTAAACTTGCTTTTCTGTAGTTTGACCACAAATGTGCAGAATAGTGGTGTGCAATATGCTCTGAACAGAGACATCTTCACTCCATCTGTACATGGACTAAACTTACTTAAGAGAGTGTTTGCTTGTGCATACATCATGCAGCATTGCCTATAAATATCTTCATCATCTGTAATTTGTTCAGTAATAAATTCTCCAAGATATTTTTAACTTATTACAGACACTAAGATTAATATCAGACAATTTAAAATCAGGATATTTTATACATTCACCCTCTTTGGTTCGAAAGATCATGACAGCACTCTTGCTGGCGTTGTATTTGATGTCATGCTCCACACCATACAGAGAACAAACAGCAAGAAGCTGCTGAAGACCAGCGCTAGATGGACTCAGCACAACAACATCATCTGCATGGTTCACTGGAGTACTACCCAAGGGCGCCGGAAGCGGGGGGGCCAGGGGGCCATTGGCCCCCCCCACTTTTCAGCCCTGCCCCACATTTTCGCAGAGGCAGATGCCGCGAAACACTCTACAAATCCCGTTTCAATAATTCCCCTCTACTCTAAAGTCGCATCTAAAACGCGATCTGATCTAGCTGTGTATATTTTGTTATTTTGTATTGTTATATATCAATCTCAGTAGCTACAGGCATTTTTTAAGCTTGTAAAGGGAACATGACAGCTCGCCTCTCACTGGCCACTCTGCTCTTCCACAGCGCCGCTCCCCCTCCCTCCCGCTGAAATTATGAATGTAAGGCATATAGTAATCATAGATAACACGGCAGGGTCCGTTACAGTTTGTTTTGCGACTGATTATGATGGAACAGCAGGCCACTTTGCATTAGGTAAAATAAAGCAGGCAGACATAACAGGAAGAATATGTACATTTTAACCCAATCAAATAGGGCATTGTCACACCATTCAAATGTATCCATGTAAATTACAACCAATGAAAAAGCTTAGATTTGTTTATTTGCTACGGCGTTTACTTTCAGAAGAACCAGCGCAGAAGAAAACTAAATACAGTCAATCTAAACTTAAATTGAACAACTGGAAGGTCACATCCCTGAAATCCACATCTCCGGAGCCGGGACCTTCTTCAATCATAGAAACAGCGAAGCCAGATGAACCCAAAAGCAGCAGCTCTGCGGCCGCAGAAACTGTCAAAACCGCCACCAACCCCACCGCCGTCGTTGAACCGAAATAGACTGGTTCCGACTGCATGGAGGTTTGTTGTCGGGACATTGAGGCGGGTAAAGCTGTACAGCTAACTGTCGAAAAAAAGGAGACCGCTAGACTATTTGGGCAAAGAGAAAGGTAGGCCTACTTCAACGCATAATGGTACAAAAACAGAGAGTGGTTAATTATTTGCAAAACCACTAAACGATACTGATGAATTGCGATGTTAACAACCTCATGATAACCTCATATTTTTTTAACTTATCATACCTGTGTTTAGTCTAGAAAAAGGTAGTGTGCTGCATTATATTATAAAGTTGTGTATATTTACAGATTGTTGCACAAACTAAGAAGCTTATAAACATCAGGTTTAATACGAAAAGAGCTTTACAAAAAAGTAACACAATTAAAGATGTTTGGAGTTTTATTTGAGTTATTCATTTACATTTTTTCTCAAAGAGATGCTGATTTGAAACCGTTGTTACATACAGTTACGGCATTTCCTGTTTCTGCCGGAGAGAGGGGAGGCCGTCCCAAAGCTTGCTGCTGTATTTACTCCCTCCATCTGACAGGAGGAGCCTCATGTGTCACTCCACTGAGTTCACTCCATCACGGAGGGGGAGTGTGTAGGGCGTGGTTTGGGATTGGGCCATACACACACACTTTTTTGAACCCCCCCCCCCCCCCCACACTTCTAAAATGAATCCGGCACGCCTGGTACTACCAATCATGCATCCAGTATTACAGGCTTTCAGTCGCTTGGACAGATTTTCTTTTACCAGCTGTATTCACCTTGCAGGTGCAACTATGTGGCTTTTATCCTGGATAAAGTGTTTAAGTCATGGATGTTTAAAGTTTAACTTCTTCATATGTCTAATATTATAGTTGACTTTTCATTCAGGAAGTATGACGCTGCGCTGTCAGTATGCTTGTCCATGTTTGTGATTGGTCGAATGCTCCAAATACCACCCCTTTCATGTGAACGCGCACCTAACTAGATAGGACACGGCTGGCTTGAGCGATCCACTTGATAACCCGCGTCGTAGTACAGTTTAGCGAGAGCGCGTATGTTTTGGATTAGGCCAACCGGCTAACTCAAACATATCCAGGTTAGGTTGAACCAGCTTCGTAGTACAGGCTTCGGCTGTTGTTATGCCTGTTGTGACGTTAGTTATTCCGTTCTCCACTTGTAATTATGCCGTTACAAGCTTCAAAGTTGTATTTATCATCTGAATTTGCCGAAACAAGTTTAATATTCTGAAAGCCAAGACTTTGTTTATTTGAAATCAGATGAAAACAAACTGTAACGGACCCTGCCGTGTTATCTATGATTACTATATGCCTTACATTCCTAATTTCAGCGGAGGGAGGGGGAGCGGCCCTGTGGAAGAGCAGAGTGGCCAGTGAGAGGCGAGCTTTGGTCTTCCCTTTACAAGCTTAAAAAATGCGTGTAGCTACTGAGATTGAATATAAAACAATAAAAAAATAAAAAAATATACACAGCTAGATCAGATCACGTTTTAGATGTGACTTTAGAGTATAGAGGGGAATTATTGAAATGAGATTTGTACAGTGTTCCGCACCGCGTGTATATAGGCCTGCGTGTGTGTTTGTGTATTTTTGCGTTTGTGTGTATTGTGTTTGTTTCCCGGGGAAAACACTCACGAGAAACACCGGCTGTTGTTATGCCTGCAGTGACGTAAAGTTACTCCGTTCTCTGCTTGTAATTATGCCGTTACAAGATTCAAAGCTGTATTTATCATCGGAATTTGCCGAAACAAGTTTGATATTCTGAAAGCCATGACTTTGTTTATTTGAAATCAGATAAAAACAAACTGTAACGGACCCTGCCGTGTTATCTATGATTACTATACACCTTACATTCATAATTTCAGCGGAAGGGAGGGGGAGCGGCACTGAGGAACAGCAGAGTGGCGAGTGAGAGCTGTCATCTTCCCTTTACAAGCTTCAAAAATGCCTGTAGCTAGTGAGATTGAATATAACAATCAAAAATAACAAAATATATACAGCTAGATCAGATCGCGTTTTAGATGCGACTTTAGAGTAGAGGGGAATTATTGAAACGGGATTTGTACAGTGTTCCGCGGCAGCCGCCGGTGCGAAAATGTGGGGCAGGGCTGAAAAGTGGGGGGGGGCAATGGCGCCCTGCCCCCCCCGCTTCCGGCGCCCTTGGCTCACATGGATAGGATACTAGATAATAGTCCCTAATATATTTGTAGAAAGGCAGGAAATGGAATTAAATCGAGAACAATGTTTCATTGCGGAAGACTCCCTGTTTTGTGTCCCCCCCACTTCTCAAACCAAAGTTACACCCTTGATAATATGATCAGTCGTTGCTGTCCCATACAGAATGCTCTGTACTAATACAATGGTCAAGCCATGACGTAGTATGCAAGGCATCACTAATGTAACTATAACTATCTGCAGGCAAAAGCACCTTACTTGACAATATAAAATTGTTATCGTGACAGAACTGTTAGCAGCCTTCTCCGAGTCATTCACAACATGATTCCACTTTGGAGAACCTGGCAAAAACGCCAGCTAAAAGGTTGCCTAGGGCAGCAAATTGGTCAGAACCGGCCCTGCCTGTAGCGGTCAGACTGTACAACCACCACGGCCTCTGTTAGACCCCCACACACACAGATTGGAATACCCCTGATGTGCAATAACGCTGCCTGTAAATATATAACTTTGATCATGGGCGTCACTTTGTTAGAAAAGGTGGTGGGGACTCTTTTGTCAGTTTTTGCATTAAGCCCCCCGCAGACAATACATACATATATACATACACCCTTATGATTACAATACTTTATTTTACAACTAGTGCAGTAACTAGGCTGCGGCAAAGCGGAGCAACGATTGCTTTACTATTCTCTATTCAATTATTACTGATATTAAACGTGTTGCAGGTCCAAACTGCACCACTTGGGTTCCCAGAAACACACCCAGAAAGTGAGAACAGTCCTCCAGATTGTACATGTTCTCTTATGCAAATAAAATGAAAGTGAAAAATTGTTTGTGCACGCTATTTTCAGAACATTTCCAACAAATGATCCTAATGCAAAGTGTTCCCCAGCGTCCACAGTATAAATGACACCTTTGGGTTTGTGCAATATTCACTTAATTCAATTTATGCTAAATTATTATTTATTTACAATCTGTAAACACCTGCTACTTCTATGATTTATAGGGTAACTTTTAATAAATATATATATATATATACTGCTACTTTTTCCCATGGTCTGCTTATCAGTTATTTCTTTTTACTTTATTATTATTGAAGTGTGCATACTTTTCATTTTTTAATATTTAAGTCTATTCTCTGTGCTTTATCTGTACTATACTTCTGCTGTTCGACACAGTGATTTCCTTAATTTATGATAAGAATTGCATCTTCGAATCTTCAAGAATCTGTCCAGCTTAGTCTTCAGAAGGAGAGCTGAGACACTGGTTGAATTTTAATGAGACACCCCCCACCTGTCTCTGACTGTCAGGAGCTGTGAAAGACGAACAGCGTCTGCAGGAGGTGAATGACCGGGGGGAGTGGGGGGGGGGGGTGAGTCTTATCTTGAGGTCACGTTGAGGGGTAAAGGAAAGATAATAGTGCTGCTACTGTAATGGGTTACAGAAGCTCCTGCACTAATGGATCAGTCTGACTGATGCATCTATCACTTCTCTAAAGAATACTACACAAAGGCTTCAAAATATTTCACCTATGACAGAGTCTGCAATAAAAGTTTTTAGGCATGTCCAGGAGAAACCAGAACAATGATTAGTTCAAATGAACATTTGGATTTGCAGTGGGCCACCCCAAAATACCAAATTCCGGGCTTTAATCGAGAATAACACAATGAAACTGATGTTTTTTAATTAAAAAATATATAAGTTAAAAGACAGATGTAACTGTAACGAAATACATTTAATCAAGTAATTCACTTGTGTAAAAATGTTAGGAACTTTTCTTGAGTATTTTCTCATTATGCTTTTATTTCAGTAAATAATCCACCACCACTGTGGTTCCTCTTTGATGACACATGTGACTTTGGTAAGTATAAGTATTTTGTTTACAGACTATTAAGACGCCACTGAGATTATTTTGATATAAATCATGTTTAGTATTGCCACTCTCAGGCAATATTGACTGAAATAAGAGCATTTCCAATGAGAAAAAAACAAAACACTTCTTCTTGGATTTATTTTCAAATTGAAAGTAGTTATAAGTAAAGACACTCTGGAAGCTGTTTACATTTACATGAAACTCTGGTCTAAACTATTCAAAGTATGCCACTACTGTTTCTCTCCCACTTTCTCTCCCCACACACACACACACACACACACACACACACACACACACACACACACACACACACACACACACACACACACACACACACACACACACACACCCCCCCCCCCACACACACACACACACACACACACACACACACACACACACACACACACACACACACACACACACACACACACACACACACACAGATAAATCATGAGGCGCTGTGCAGCTGGCTGTGAGGAGGAGGCTGCAGCTGTTTCCGATGAGTCAGGTTATCTGACGCGGTTCTTCCCAGCAGAGAGCTGTCCATCACTCCACACTGTGTGGAGGGGAGTGACTGCATGGTGCTGGAAGACATGCACTGTCTTTATTTTGTGTGTCAGTTTGTTTACAGACTATTAAGACGCCACTGAGATTATTTTGATATAAATCATGTTTAGTATTGCCACTCTCAGGCAATATTGACTGAAATAAGAGCATTTCCAATGAGAAAAAAACAAAACACTTCTTCTTGGATTTATTTTCAAATTGAAAGTAGTTATAAGTAAAGACACTCTGGAAGCTGTTTACATTTACATGAAACTCTGGTCTAAACTATTCAAAGTATGCCACTACTGTTTCTCTCCCACTTTCTCTCCCCACACACACACACACACACACACACACACACACACACACACACACACACACACACACACACACACACACACACACACACACACACACACACACACACACACCCCCCCCCCCCCACACACACACACACACACACACACACACACACACACACACACACACACACACACACACACACACACACACACACACACAGATAAATCATGAGGCGCTGTGCAGCTGGCTGTGAGGAGGAGGCTGCAGCTGTTTCCGATGAGTCAGGTTATCTGACGCGGTTCTTCCCAGCAGAGAGCTGTCCATCACTCCACACTGTGTGGAGGGGAGTGACTGCATGGTGCTGGAAGACATGCACTGTCTTTATTTTGTGTGTCATCATTAAGAGATGTAGTATAATCAAAAAAACATGTTGCTTTTAGTTGTCAATACTGCTAATGTGCAAGTCATAAAACCTGCAAATAAATACATTCAACTATGGCAAAAATATTATTAAAGGATTCTCCTGTTTTTACTAGGTGCAAAAAAAGGTATGGTGGCTCATAAACACTGTCTGTGCACTGCACTACACTACCAGTCCTCCTTTAGTCTCACCATTGATTGATCTGCATCAGACCAGACACATTGAAGACATGGAAACCTGAAAACATTGCTCGTCTTCATCAGTGCAAAATGTCCCACCAGTCCCATTAAGGAGACTTAACCCAATTTAAAAAATGTACACACTTTTTTACTGCACAGGATAATTACGGCAATATTTAGACATTTGCCAGAAATCTGAAGAAATAAACTTCACTGATATGTGCTTCCTGTCTTCCACTGAGTGCAGCTATAAAACTGAACTAAATGATCTTTTGCAGCTATAAACTCTACTCGTCACTGCGAAGCATCTCGTCTAAAGTAGAGTGACTGTTTTTAGTGTCTTGGTTGAGAAAATCTACAACCAATACCATACTATTGTGTTTTAAAGTGTTAGCAAACAAATAGCTACTTTGAATTTACTTTGTTATTATAGAGCTTGGTCACCTTTCACGTTATACATTATAATGTATATCAACGTTGTGGAGGCTAAGCTTTAAGCCACTGAGGATGTCTGTGTTGATGTAATTGACACACACTTGTCAGGTGAATTAAAGTCGACACAAATTGTTTCCAACTGAACACTTAGTCCGTTTTTTTTTCATTGCTGTTCTCCATTCAGCTTGAATCAGATTCCATCACTGTACAATATGACACTTCAAACACAACAACTCCAGTAGCCAATCTGTACCTCAGCGTGTGGGGGTGTGTGCCCGGGTGTGTGTTCGTTGTCATAAACAGTTTGCCCTTCCGGCGGAACCTGAGTAACAGACATTGGTTCCTACTTTTAACTTCTGAGCTCCTACAAACCTTAATATAAAAACATGAATGACTACAGTTTTAAACCAAGTCATCCAACCTGTCTGAAGGAGTTGGTGACATGGTAAGAAAAAGGTTCATTCCTTAGACAGAGAACCTGCTAACCAACCTATCGGAAGAAATTACATATTTGATACTTTTTTTTGGACATGCTGAGCATCTCCTAATAATCTTAATGCCAAATCCAGCTTACAGCGCACTTTATCTTGTTAGCAGCTTCCTCCCGTAATATTGGTATCAGCTTTACAAAGCATTCAGTGAACTTCATACTTCATAAGAATTTCTCACTCAGAACCATTCCCACATTCCGCTGGACACACACTTCATTAGAACTTTAATGGCATTCCTTTCAGTTGATGCAGGGGGTTGGGGGGTTGAAGTATTTACGGTTACAAACTGAGAAGCATGGTGTTGTTGGGGGGGGGGGGGGGTCGTGTTGCTGGCTGCTTGCGTGGTAAAACTGCATGGTGTCCTGCTTTATGAGCGGAGCCAGGTTGCACACAGGTCGCTGATGTTGGTGCAGCTGAGCAGAGGCCAGGGGCCCGCCGGAGCCCCGGTTTGATGTGTCAAGGGGTTGTGTTTGTAAAACAGACCCTTTGATGACACTCTCCCCTTTTCCAGTGCTCGCCCCCCCCCCTCCCCATGCCCTCTGACAGCTCCAGTCAATCTGGAAGCCATTTGCTGCTCCACACAGAGAGAGAGCAGGCTGATCACCCCCAGCATCTGCTGAGTGTTTATCTACCCGCAGCAATTAACCCATTACACAAACTGAACAAGGGCGACTGCAGGACCGCCGCTCACTGTGGCCCCTGAGGACAGGAGCCAGCGGGGCCACGGCATTATAACATCAAGTCAGGAATCTGAGTCTGAATCGTTTTTTATTACCTCTCATAACAAGGACACATAACAAATAATACCTTTATATTTTTTTGAACAAAAAAAGAAGCAAAACATTTTCCTATTACGAAAACTATTTTAAAAAATGTTTTAAAACGATTCTTAAAAGATACAAATAAAATCAATATGTACCCAAAACATGAATATGTAAGACATATAGACAGACATAGACAGTTAAATAAAACAAAATATGACAAATACTATTTTCAAAGTGGAGTGCTGTGCACGTTTAAAAAGCGGTAGTGTGGGGCAGAAATGTGCAACATGTCCAAAGGGATGTGCAGGATTTACAATTTATATGAAAGTTTAAAGAGTAACTTCTGACTAAGCTAAATCTAAGACAGTGCACTGAATAGAGAGTGGTACGTATTTTTCTACAGTATTTGCTGATGGAAGAGTAGTCTGAGTATTTAGTGAGAGCAGGCAGGACAATTATTCATTGTCTTGTTACAATAAGTTGGCTTTAGACTGAGCCACAAGGCTGCATTTGTTGCTCGGGGACCACATTGATGTGTTTAGGGCTAAACAGGGCTCTATTTTCCTCAACAGTATCTACTAGTAATTAACAAGGCCAATATGTAGAAATCAAACAATCTGGACAGTATCACTATCATTCAGTTCATACATTGACAGCTTGTTCTACTAATGGATTGAATTGGCTACAGTTTAGTGAGTTAATTCATTTTGTATTGAATCAAATGAGCTGCACTGCTAATGAGCTGCACTGCACCGCTGCTACACACCATGCTGCCCACAGTACACAGTCTCTTGGGTTTACTCTCACTTAAGGTAAGGGTGCACATATTAATTCATTAGTAATCCTTAAATAAAGTTAAACACAAGTGCAGTCCCCCTCCCCCTCAAATTCTGAATACATTCAGGATCTTATACTGAATTCTGATGTCTAATAATTCCTCTCATTGAAATATAACACAGTAAATGTCTGCATGGTCTTTGTAAGGATTCTGCAATCACACAGTCCCTGATACACCACACACACACACACACACACACACACACACACACACACACACACACACACACACACACACACACACACACACACACACACACACACACACACACACACACACACACACACTGTTATAGCAACACAGACTGTAACACCACTGTTCACTCCTCATGTGCCATATCAATTTTTTTACAATGTGTTATTTTTATTACTGACCTTAATTCCTTCCAGAAATTTTAAAACTCAGGATTCAAATTCAGGATTTCAGATTCTGACTGCCTAACAAACTGGTAAGTGTTTTTGATTTGTCAAATCCAGTGGTGGAAAGTAACTAAGTACATTTACTGAAGTATTGTACTTAAGTACATTTTTGAGATACATGTAGGACTACTCTACTTGAGTATTTCACTTTTTTGGTACTTTTACTCCACCACAATTTAGAAGCATATTGTATTATTTACTCACCACACTTGGTATAGTAATACTACTACTAATGCTTGGTATTTAAGGATTTTGTGATGCTGTTACTTTTGTACTTTTACTTAAGTTACGTTTTAATGCAGGACTTTTACTTGTAAAAGACTATTTCTACACTGCAGTATTATTATTATAAGATCTAAGTCCTTCTTCCACCACTGGTCAAATCTTCATCTCCAAGTATACACAACCCAGTCTCATGGCATTTCGTGTTCACCAACACGATTTTTAATCTATTGATTCGTGTTCACCAACACGATTTTCCTCTTTTTTTCGTGTTGCACAGCACGATTTTAAAAGCAATGAATTTCTATTGGTAGTCTCACGGCATTACGTGTTATAGGAAGACCGGAAGCTGTGTGGTTCATAAAAACATGTTCTTACTCAATATCAAGCCACAATTATTGCTTTTATTTTAAATCGTATAATTTCTGACTTTTGTTTCCGTCTGTGAGGAAAATAAATGGGGCTGAGAGCCTCAGGATACTGAAATCTGTATTTTTTCAATCTTTTTTTCCTTCTAATTTGTTATTCTTTTCAAAAATAACACACTGTTATTTACTCAACAATAACACATAATTATCCTTGTTTTTATTTATTGGCTTATTTCCATAATCTCGGGATTTTTTTACATCCGTCAGGAACTGAATGTCAAAATAAAAATAACCGGAAACAGACGTAGGCCTCTAGGAGTTTAGGATGGCCGAAGACACTACACTACCCATAATCCCCAGCTATCGTTTAGGACTATAGTCCCCTTGATTAATCTTCAAGCTCTGGGATTGGATGTTGGAGTGGCAGTGCGCCAAGGTTAGCCTAGCTTCAAACAGCTGAAATTGAAATGGAACGAAACCACGCCAGACTATCCAAAACTGGAATCGAACGCCCCCCCAGAACTACACATGCTGGCTATTGTGTTTCTCAAAATGTTCTATGGGACGTCTCTACTGAACGTTTTCGTTTTTCCCACAATTAGAAATTGCCATGACATTGGTGTTATCAAATGTAAAACATATCATTAATAAATGGGTGAAAATCGCTTGTGTCCATAATGCGCAGCATTAATATATACCCACATGACAGCTCATTGTTACTTTGTAATTCTACTCCACTACAACACAGAGGTTAACCTGGTATTTTTACTCCACTAAACTTATTTGAGTTACTTTGCAGATTCTGATTAATGATGTGAAATATAAACAACCCTTAAATCAGACTTTAGTTACACCTGAGAAAAATTCAGGGAAGGTGATTGTCAAGTGCCAACAATCAGGAGAGATATTTGAAAGTTGGTGCTTGAGAAGACTAAACATTTATCTGCAATTGACATGAATGGAAACGAGTAATAAAGTATATTCATTACTCGTTATTCTCTACTAATAGTTAAGTAA
>NC_136903.1:51665049-51715421 GCF_949606895.1 Notothenia rossii | reverse complement strand
GTGAAGTCTGACTCAGAGGTTGCACGGCTGTGGAGAAGAACGTGTTGCTCACATTCTGTTACTGAGTTTAGGCTAGTTAGCTAGCAGGTTTATTGTTTTGGGTGCAGTCACTTTTGCCTCCACTTGTTGTTCAAATAAATGTTGAAAGAAAAAGTAAATCTGTTTACAGTGCTGTTTCATATGGGTGTTGAGAGATGTATCCATAGATTTAGTCCCTAATTTTGCTCTCAAAGTGCACCAGATTGATGCATTTAACTTCAACATTTAAAAAAAAATCTTCCCGGGGGGTCATACCCCCGGACCCCCCTAGAGGAGGTGAGGTCCACCACCTGCCCACACCCCCAGTTAAATTGTCTCACCCACATTGAAGATGCTTCTTACGCTCATGTTTTATTCCAATTGTCAAGTCAGGCAAATTGGGTCCAAATGTTATTGCATCAATGATCTGTTAACATTAAAATCATTAAATATATGCTGTAACTATTTTGCTAGGCAACTCAAGGGCTCAGGTAATTTGATTACTATATGAATAATGGTCCAAAATAACATAAAATGCATAGGGTTTTTTGTTAAATAACATACTTTCGGTCGCCGGCCGGCCGATACATGCCGCGCATTAAGTGGGCCTGTCTGTCAATGAATTCCCCGGGCCACTTTTTCCTCCCAGTCCGCACCTGCCCGGAAGTAAGTATTCTCCTTACTGTCGATTGATTTGACAGTGATATCTCAACTCAAAAACACCAGATTACCTTTGTTAATTAAACGACATTGATAGGTTTAAATTGTGTACAATGCTTTTGTGTTTTTCCCCTTCAATTCTGAGAAACAATTTGTTTTCTCTGACATGTGAGGCGCCAGAGACTACACTACCCACAATCCTCAGCTATTGTTGTGCCGAGGCCTGTCCGCTTTGCGACAACCCCCGTGATTAATCTTCAAGCTCTTTGATTGGATGAAACATAAATTCATACAAAAAAAGTCAATTTATTGTCTTGCTTATAATAATGATAATAGTCATTTATAAATATCATTTTAGAGCACACATTTGAAATCAGTAGGCAAGGCTGTAATTTCGCCAGCTGTTACTCTCATGAGCGAGGTAGAAAATAATAGTTTTAACATGCCAAAAAGCTGCTGTGTCGTTTATTGTGAGATCCTTGTTTGTCTTTGACTGTGTTCCACTGCTGCAGACCCGGCGCCAGAACGAGTCTAAAAGGGAGGGCATATGATTTTCATGGGAGGGCACACAAAAACCGTCACGTGCTGCGGGCCTGCGGCACAATATATATCAAACAGCAAGGCCAACAGCATTGCGTAAAGACACACACTTATCGCAAATACATACACAAATAAAGGGCAACATAGAAACCACTTTTGAAACATTGTTTGCGTGGCAACACAAACACTGGTAAATCACGAGCAAGGGACACCCTGGGTAAGGATGGCAGCTTCCTCTTCGTTGCACTCGGAGAGAAATAGTAGAGACGGAGACGATGAACTGTTTAGCCCTCCTTGGGCATGTTTTATTTCTATGCACTGCATGCGCATCCTTTCGCTCAGCTGAGCCATACTTGTCAACCCTCCCGATTTTCGCGGGAGACTCCCGATTTCATTGCCCTCTTCCGGTTTCCTCCCGGGTTCCTATTTCTCCCGATTTCTGACAAAATCAGATAGCTCAGGACTGTTTCCACTCGGACTTTAATACAGCTACACCATTGTTTGGTTTCCATGGTAACACGTCTCTTTAGTAGCGCGCGCAACTGAAAGTCTGACAGGGTGAGGCAGATAGTCACAGAAAACAGAACAAGAATCGACTACTCTACTCTCTGCTCACTCCTTTCCTGCCCACACATATGCTCCATCAAGGATGGTGCTACAGGCTGCACTTAGAACTACAATAAGCATGTTAATGTTAATCTAACAGCTCCGGCGATAAACTAGCACCCCCCCCCCCCCCCCCCCCCATTTTGCCTTTTGAAATGCTCCCTATTTCTGAGGTCTCAAGGTTGGCAAGTATGAGCCGAGCTAACTTAGAACATTATTTTGTCCAACTCTGCATCTTTGTGCATTCTTATACTCAAACAGCGATAGGAAGAGCCCACTGCCTGACTCGGACATGCTGTGGAATGAATCGTGGTCACCTCTGAGAGGGAGTTGGTTGACAGGTAAAAAAGCTATAATATTGTGATGTCAATGTCCCTGCATGGGCACTGATTAACTGAACTGAAACAGGTGTGTTAATCAGCGGAGGGACTCACAGCTGGGAAACTGACAGCTGAGAGAGAAAAGGCAGTGGAGAACTGTGAATGGAGGTTGGAGGACGCTACATGTGACTCGGCACTCTTTTAGGTGGGAGGGTGTCGTTCGCAGCGGATAGAGCTGCCGGCGACAAAGACAGCCAGACAGGAAAGACGTTCGAGTGTTCGGATCGGGAGGCCTGTTACCTCCTATAGATAGTCAGGGCCGGGGTTTTAGTGAGTGCGAGCCGCGATCCCTCCTTATGCACGGCGGTGCCCAAGCAACACGGACACCAGCTGTGACTTAGTTCACGTCGTCCGGCGAAGCCCATCCCTGGGGAGTTGGACGGCGTCCCAAGCCTAGACCCCAGGGGAGGGTCTCGCCAACTGGCGAGTTACGTATACTCATTTATATTGTTGTATGTTGGATTTTAGAAGTATTTTAGTGTATGGAAGAAGAGCAGCAGGGGAGGGGCTACCACGAATTGGAGCCCTCGCCCTAAATGGTTGGTTGGGTCATTGCAGTGTGGGTGTGCTGTGTGTGTGTTCATAATTGCCTAGTTGTGTGCCTCCGGCAGAGGGTGTTTGCATGCCGTGTTCTTAGTGTGGTGTGCCGCGTTAAATGCTAGTAAAACTAGCCCTGCTGAATTGTATTTAAAAGTGGACTCCACAGTCTAGTGGTGGTTTCTGGTGCCCCGTGGACTCGCTTCCTCTTGTTCTCTCCTCTCCTCTTACTTAATTTGTACAAAGCTGCCTCTGTATTTATTAGAAGGTTCTGACAAAGTGGTAGTGTTTCCTACCACACCTGAGCGAATCCAATATATATTACAATATCAACGACAGTTGACACGTAATAACGGTTCCGTGCCAGCTGATCTGCACAAAAGTACTCATTTCCTTATTTTTTTTCCTCGCGTATCTGTCTCTCTCTCCACAAACTCTCTCATGAAATGTGTTTTTTGATGCGGCATGCCTTAGCAGTCCTTTATCAGTCTATAATGCGTGTTTCCAGTCGCAAAAACCTTTGACAGTAAAAGCCGCATCAGATGAAGACGTATTTACTTTAAACTGTCTACAGGGGAAACAAAAGGCTGCGTCTGCTTTTAACGAATATTCAAGCCATGGTCTGTTGTAGTACCATGCTGTGGCAAAAGTGCGCTTCTTTCCTGAAAACAATCTCCCTGGATAACGATCCAGTTTCACCTGGTTGGGTTTATTAACCCCAAGATCACCTGGGGCTGTTGGTCTTTGAGCGGTTGATGGCCCAAAAGTAGCCTACCTGTTGATGTGCTGCAAGGTAGCGTCTGTAGTGGAGGCACCGGCACGGAGGAGGAGGAGGATGGCGGGTGTGGTGGTACAGGGTGTGGCAACGCAGGTGGTGATGGTAGGGGCACAAGGAGCTGTGCCTCGGAGGACAGCGTTGGTGGCGGCCGCGTTGATGAGTCAAGGGCTCGCTGGGCTCGCTAACTCAGCCCCGGTGTTTGCCGAGGTCAAGCTTGTGACATTAAGGCGTGCTGCTGCAACGGCAGGTGCAGGGTCGCCAGCAGCACCATCGGCTGCAGTTCTTTCATCGCTATATCGTTTCAATAAATCCTTAGACCTTTTAAGCCAATTTCTGATCCATTTTGTAATTCAAACAGAAATGGGAGTCTACAGAATGCACAATAAACAATAAACAAATCCAGAATAGGCGGCAGAGTGTGACGCTGTGATTGGTCTAAAATGTGGACGAATCACAAATCACAACAGACACATGAATTTATTTGACGTAGCCTGCGTTTTTTTTTTTAGTTACGATCTGACATCACATACATCGTAGCTTAAAAGTTCACCGTTTATTTATAATAAAAATAATAAAAAACTTTTATTTTTTAAATGTTATAAATAATAACTGGCCCTCCCACGGCTCCGGGCATGCACTGCTGTGGTGTGTTAAGGCTGCTGTCAGCAGAGAAATTGGTTTCTGTGCCTCTTCTATAATAGATTTCTCTTTTATGATGGAGTGGTGAATGCCAGAGTGAAATTGTGAGCCAATCTTTCAGAGTGTCTGACAACAAAACGAGATGTTCACCCCTGAAGTTATAATTATTAAAGAAATACAAAGTAACACCTGCAGCTCGTCACTCGTGTTGAGAACGTGTCGCTGTTGGTCCTGTCCTGTTGTCTGCGGAGGCCCACTACCACCTGTTGAGTGCGGCTGTGCTTGGGTGGTTTCCCCCCGACGGAGACGTCGCGAGGAGACGGAGCGGCTCCACCGGCTGCTGCCTGCTTCCACCTGTCTGTGGTCTGCGGAGGCCTGCTCCAACTGTGGAGTGCGGCTGTGCGGAGAAGGACGGAGTGGCTCCACGCTTCGGGCTGGGGCCTGCTCCCGCGGGCGTGTGCTGCTGTGCGGAGGAGGATTTGCCACAGCTGGGGCTTGCTTTTCCACCTTTCCTGGCTGCGGTGTGGCTGAGGAGGAGGGTTTTTGCCCGGGGAACATCGGAGAATGGCACATGTCGTGTTTGCTGTTTTGGACTGTGGGAAGATCTCTAGTAATCCTGAGAGGTCTACTGGATTCGGGTATGTTCTGCTACCCGCGGTGGGCATCCCCTGCGGAGGTTCAGATGTGCTGCACAAACAATTGCCGGTTGCCTTGTCGCGGACAATCTGCTTGACAAAATACGTTTTTCTTTTTTGTTTGCCTGCTATGATGGTTCTTCAGGACTGTTTCTTAAGCTCTAATCAAACTTTCACAGACTTTGCTGGTGATTCTAGAGTAGATGACGGTGTACGTGTCGTTTAAGAGGAAAAGATGCCTGATTTTGTTGTTATTACTGTCAGGAAATGTAAAACCCTGGTCTGCCCAGTAGTAGTAGTCAGATCGCTACTCCTGCTGATTTTAAAGCTAGTTCTGGGTTGGGTTTCATCCACTTGAATGTGCGCAGTCTGTTAGTTCAACTAGATTTTGTCCGCATTTGGGCAAACTACTGACGCTGACGTCATTGTTTTATCAGAAACATGGCTAAACAAATCTATTTTGGCCTCTGACATTGCCTTAAATGGTTATAATGTGTATCATACCGACCGGCCTAATAAAGGTGGTGGCGTTGCCATTTATGTTAAGAATAAGTTCAGTGTAACCACATTACTTTCCAAATCTATCAGTAAGCAATTTTTATTTTTCGCCATAAATGTAAAAGTGGCAAAGGGTCAACAGGTCATGGTAGTGAGTTGTTACAGACCCCCCTCAGCTGTCAAAGACTCCTTGTCTTCACTAGCAAATCTTTTATCACAACTAGACTACAAGGAAATAGTGCTACTTGGAGATTTTAACTGGGACTGGTTAACTGCAGTGTCAGAGGATTTTAAAACATTAAGTCCCCTAATAAATCCTCCCTAATTGATCTCATTTTAACTAATGTTCCCCATAAATACTCATCTGTGGGAGTATTTGCAAATGATCTGAGTGATCACTGTGTTGTAGCCATAATTAGGGACACTAAGGTCCAAAAGGTTAAACCTCGCATTATCATTAAGAGAGACAAAAAACATTTTGAGGAGCAGGGTTTTGTGCATGATCTGTTTGATTTTGATTGGGGAAAAATCGATCTGTGTGCTGATGTAGAAACTGCATGGTCTTATTTTTATCTTGGTTTTATGGAGATCATTGATAGACATGCACCCCTGCGTAAATTTAGAGTAAAGGGATGAGACAATCCTTGGTTTTCTGCTGAACTGTCCAGTCTCCTTCATGAGAGAAACAAGGCCTGGGCAAAGGCTAATCAGGCTCAGAGGTAGAATGGCTGCATTTTAGGCAGCTAAGAAATAGCTTCACTTCACATATCAAAAGTGCTAAATCAAAGTACTATCTGTCAGTTACCACAAAGAATCTGAATAATCCTGGAAAATGGTGGAAAGCCATTAAATCGTTATCCACCGGTGATATCCGTAATGAGCTACCTCCGTGCATTACCACAGCATCCGGCTCTATCTCGGACAGGTCTACTATGCTAAATTGCTTTAATGAGCATTTTGTGTCCTGTGGTTCTCTATTTGATTCTGTCACTAACTCTGCTTCTGTGAACACTACAGTGTGTGACTGAAAAACGTGTGTTGGAAAACCCTTTTAGTTTTACTCCTTTTACTGTTGATGTTGTTCGTGAAGCTTTAACCAAGTTAGATCCTAAGAAACCGGCTGGCCTGGACAACGTAGAACCTTTCTTTTTAAAGATAGCTGCAGATTTTATTGCTCCACCTCTCACTACTCTTTTTAACCTCTCCCTCATCACAAACACAATTCCAAAATTGTGGAAGTCAGCGTATGTCCTGCCTTTGCTAAAAGGAGGGGAGGCCACCTTATTAACTAACTATAGGCCAATCACTAAGTTGTCAGTTCTGGCTAAGGTTCTTGAACGCTTAGTGCAGGGGTACTCAAATGCAAATCTTAAAGGTCCAACATTTTTTTTTCAATAAGACAAAGGTCCGTTTATTACGGTCATTCAAACTTTTAAACAATTACAACAAGATTTTTAACACGAGGTTGCAAAAACAAAAATAATCTGTATGCAGCAGTTTTCATTGTTATTGTGTCTGTGCTTGATCCCTCAGGGTCGCAGTGTAAGAGCTGCAGTTATGAATAAAGGCAGCTGTACCCTCTTTCATTCAGCATTCCCATTATTGCTTTATAAATGTCTTGCCCCCTTGTGTGTCCACTGAGGTTCGTCAGGCCCAACACATCTTCAACAAACTCCCCCTTTGCCTCATCATAAAAACTCACAAACACCAACAACTGAGCATTGTCAGTGGTGCCAGTGGACTCATCCACAGCTAAGGAAATGCACTTTGCATTTTGTAGCCCATCACAAAGCTGATTAATCAAATCACCAGCCAGTACCGGTATTTATGTTCTTCTGGTTGCTGTGGAATCTGAGAGGGGGATTTGCTTGACCTGTTATTTCCTCTTTTTGTTTGCCTTCAAACATGGTCTCCATCACTTCAGTCATGCATTCTTTTATACTTCAGTTGTTATCCAGTGGAAAGTCTTTACCTACTGGCCTAGTTCAATCAAAGTGGTTACTTTCTGTGGGAAGTGTAGTTTTACACACCGTCTTATTTTACTTTCTCAGGATTTAAAACAGTTTTTTGGGGGCAGACCCCCACAAAGAAAAAATAAAATGTACACACAGAAGGTCCTCATCTTAACAGTTTTGTAGCCTCATCCGTGAGCAGAGCATCAAGTTGACATGTCTATTACAGCTGAATGCCGCGATTACCATGTTGTTCAGCAAAACGCCTCACAAAAGTATTAAGATCCTAAGCTTTAGTGCGTTTGGATTCAATGCAGAGTACAGCCACACTGACAGTCTCTTCTCTGTCATTGTAGACCGCAAATACCTCATTCCTTCAGTACTTGGGTCCGAATGCTTCTCGTTTTGCGCCGTACCATTCAAATGAAATCGCCGCCAATCATATCTCAAAGCTTGCACCAGGTCCGGGGGAGGGTTACAAGCTATTTTCACACAGCATTCACTTGCACTCGGACATTAGAGACTTTCTCTCATAAATGTCTGATGAGCCACAACTTTTCTTTCACAACAAAGCTGCCAACTGGGGTGGCAAGGCCTATTTTGAGGGTAGCAGTTGCCACCCCTGTAGGTGAAACTAGGGTACTAGCTACAGTACAGTTGCAACTAGATGAGCTGTTAACTCTCGCTCTGACTTTTTTTTTTAAACACACGCATTTTTCCCACCCGCATTCCACGAAGACCCGCCCTACTGTGCCTCTGATGAGCAGACTGTTGGTGGGGGAAAAAAACGCTGACTGAATGTGATTGGACCAATGCGTTCACAGACAGTGGAACAGTCGAACATGCAGAGCGCTGTTTGTAGTGGACATAGCGGAACATTTTTGACTCGTTGCGTTGTGGCGATGTCTCGCAGATAACACATATGAAAAGTATAATTTGCTCAGAGTCCAGAGTCAGTTGTGGTTCGGTCCGGATCCGGAACCGGAGTCCGGACTTTGAGGATGCCTGGCTTAGTGAGTGAACAGGTAAAGGTGTTTTTATGTACAAATGACATCCTGTCTAAACATCAGTCAGACTTCAGAAAGCAACACAGCACCATCACTGCCACAATGAAAGTGGTGAATGATGTGGCAAGTATTTTAGATAATAAGCAGAGTTGTGCAGCTCTATTAATTGACCTTTCCAAAGCGTTTGACACCGTCGATCATCGCATCTTAAAGCAGAGGCTAGCCATTATAGGCATGTCCAGCCATGCAGTAGGGTAGTTTGTGAACTACCTCTCTGAAAGGTCCCAATGTGTTCATTTTGATGGGCTGTCTTCTGAGTGGTTGAACATTGCAAATGATGTTCCCCAAGGTTCTGTTTTAGGTCCACTTTTATTCTCCATCTACATCAACAGTTTAGGTGAAAATGTCGATGAAGCTACTTTACATTTGTATGCGGATGATACCGTGATGTACTGTGCAGGTCCCTCCATTAAGGAGGCTGGTGTTAAATTACAGACTGTTTTTAACATTATTCAGACTCAGCTCTCAGAACTAAAGCTTCTTTTAAATGTTGAGAAAACCAAGGTAATGCTCTTTTCTAAAGCTAAAAAGACACCAGAGCCTGTTTTAGATATTGTAACTACGCAAGGAATAAAAATTGAAGTGGTTACCTGTTACAAATACCTTGGTATCTGGCTTGATGATTGTCTCACTTTTAAACTTTATGTCAATAACCTGCTTAAAAAGCTGAGGGTTAGGCTAGGTTTCTTCTACAGGAACAAGTCCTGTTTCTCGCTTGAGGCCAGGAAAAGGCTAGTCACTGTGACCTTTTTACCTGTGCTGGACTATGGTGATTTGATGTCTATGAATGCACCTGCCAATTGCCTGGTCAAGTTAGATCCTGCGTATCACAGTGCACTAAGATTTGTGACAAACTGTAAAGCATTAACACATCACTGTACCCTGTATGCAAGGGCTGGTTTGCTTTCACTAACTGTACGGAGGCTCAGTCACTGTTACATTTTTATATATAAAGCCATGTTAGGGAAACTGCCATCTTATATCTGCTCCCTGATCTCACGGAAAATTGTAAGTGGCTACTGCCTGAGATCGAATGCTGTGGTTTTATTAAATGTGCCAACTGCTAGGACTGTCTTAGGGAAGACAGCTTTTAGATGCGCAGCTCCTCTGTCTTGGAATAGTCTCAAATTAAATGGAAACTGAACAATCTGGTGCCACTAAATGTTTTTAAAGCTCGGTTGGATGCTACTCATTCGGAAGCTATTGGTGCCTGTTTATGTGGATAATTATGTAAATGATGCTGTATGATGTCCTTTTGTTGTTCTTTTTATGTTTCATGTGGAACTACTTGAGCAGGTCTCCCTTGAAAAAGAGATCACTGATCTCAATGGGATTCATCTGTATAAATAAAGGTTTGAAATGAAATGAATTGCACCTCAAACATTAAAACAAATCCAGAGTTACGTGTTTATGTACTTCCTCTAAGAAGAAAGGACAGCAAAAGAAGATCTCTGTGGCTTCAGGCTTGATCGCCGTTCAAATGACAGCGTTGGTTTCCCCAAAAGTGGGCGGGGCTGTAAAGTGACGTAGATTTTACTCCTCTATTATTCAAAACCATTCTATTTATTCTAACGTAAATTACATGCCAGTGTTTTATCTTTTTATTACTTATATTTTTATACTTTATTTGCTATAATAATAATAATAATAGATTTAATTTGTTAGCGCTTTTACAGGTGCTCAAAGACGCTTTACAGATAATAGTGAAGAAAAAAAGAAAAGAGAAGAAAGGAACAACAAATAAATATATAGTTAAAGTTAAAGTCAAATAATACAAAAACAATCACACATGAAAAGCCAGATTGAAGAGGTGAGTTTTTGTGAGTTTTTTTTGAAGGTGGTGAGGTCGGTGCAGTCTCTGATGGGTTGTGGGAGTGAGTTCCAGAGGGAGGGGGCAGCGACGGAGAAGGCTCTGTCCCCCCAGGTCCGGTGATTGGTGCGGGTGGGGATGGATAGGAGGTTGGCTTCTGATGAGCGGAGGCAGTGGGAAGGGGTGTGGTGGTGCAGCAGGTCTGTGAGGTAGGGGGGGGCCTGGTTGTTGAGGGCTTTGTAAGTTATGAGGAGGACTTTGAAGTGGATTCTTTGACGGACGGGGAGCCAGTGGAGGTTCTGGAGGATGGGAGTGATGTGGTCTCGGGAGCGGGTGTGGGTGAGGAGGCGGGCAGCAGAGTTCTGGATATGTTGGAGTTTATTGAGGAGGTTGGATGGTATGCCATAGAGGATGCTATTGCAGTAGTCGAGTCGTGAAGTGATGAATGCATGAATCAGGATTTCAGCAGCAGAGGAGGAGAGTGATGGGCGGAGACGGGCAATGTTTTTGAGGTGGAAAAAGGCGGTCCTGGTGATGTGATTTATGTGGTGGTTGAATTTGAGCTGACTGTCGAAAATGACTCCGAGGTTGCGGATGTGAGGGGGGGAGATAGAGTGTGGCTGTCAATGGTGAAGTTGAAATTCTGGATGTCTTTGATACGGGATGGGGGGCCGATGATGATGTCTGATTTGGCACTGTTCAGTTGGAGATAGTTTGTTTGCATCCATGCTTTTATTTCTGAGAGACAGTTGGTGAGAGTGGAGTGTGTTGTGGGGGTGATGGTTTTTGTTGAGATATAAAGTTGGATGTCATCGGCGTAGCAGTGAAATTGAAGGTTGTGGCGACAAATTATTTTGCCAAGGGGGAGCATGTAAAGGATGAAGAGAAGGGGGCCAAGCACCGAACCCTGGGGGACGCCTTGGGACAGAGGAGCAGTGGAGGAGGTGCAGTTGTTGATGTTGATAAACTGATGTCTGTCGGTGAGGTAGGATTTCAGCCAGGAGAGTGCAGTGTCAGTGATGTTGAGTGAATGTTGAGGCAGACATCTTGCAGGTAATGGAGGCAGTGATTGCTGAAGGTGAGATGGATTTGAGGTTTCTGTAGGTTATTGTGCGTTTTTGCTTTTGGGCGGGGATGGGGATGTTGATATCCATGATGATGGCCAGGTGATCAGAGATGTGGAGATTGAGGCTGGACAGATGATGGATGGTGAGACCAGTGGAGCAGACCAAGTCCAGGATGTGACCACGGCTGTGTGTTGGGAAGTTGATGTGTTGAGAGAAGTTGCAGCAATGAAGGGTTTCCTTAAATTCAGAGGCATATTTGCAGGTCGGGTCATCAATATGAATATTAAAATCCCCTAAGAGGAGAACAGATGGGGATATGGCAGAAAGCTGAGTGAGAATGTCAGAGAGGTCAGAGAGAAAGGAGGGGTTTGGCTTCGGGGGACGGTAGATGATGGCTGTGACCAGGGGAGTGGGACCAGAGAGTTTAAAGATCAGGTGTTCAAATAAAGAAGCATCAGGGATGGGGATTATGGTAGCTTTTATTTCCTTTTTGATAATAGCAGCTATACCACCACCCCGCCCTTGTGGGCGAGGTTTGTCAATGTATGTGAATCCTGCTGGGGTGATTTGATTTAAAGAAAAATAGTCCAGGGGCTTTTGCCATGTTTCGGTCAGATACAGAAAGTCCAGGTTATTGTCTTTAATGAATTCATTCAGAATGTGGCTTTTATTGTGGATGGAGCGTGTGTTGAGCAGGGCTGCTCTGAGGTGACGTTGCATTGGGGGGGGTTGTGTGGACCGGGGAAGTGGAAGGAGATTGGTCAGATTCACGTGTTTTTTGTTGTGATGGCGTAGTGTGGGCGCGTGACAGGACCGAATGGACGGGATGGAGTGTGGAGACGTGGAATGAAATAAAAACTTACGGCCAGAGCCTCTGTGTGGAGGACGGCGTTTGCGGAGTATTTCGTTATCTGCGAGGATGTCCATGCAGTCCGGAGGCAGGCGGTTATTAAAGGAGTGGAGATCTGACAGGGAGTAGAGCGGCGGCATGATCCCGTGAAGTGGCGCTAGCACGGAGCTAGCTAATGCTGGGGACCCGGACAGCAGAGACCAGGAGCCGGATGACCGTAGAAGAAGGAGCGGTGTGAGTCCAGATAAAATGAGAGTGATAATCCACAGCATATCAGGAGAATGATTCCAGTGGTTTCCGGAGGAGAATCGAAGGAGGGGCTGACAGCCTGGTGCAGAGTGGGAGCCGGGTGACCAGCCTACTAGCTTGTTAGCTAGCTTGTTAGCCACCGGCTGTAGGCGGCAGGGAGAGACGATGTCAGCGGGGAAGCCGGCTGATCCCAGCGGGATGGGAAGACCCACACGAGCCGCGGAGTTAGGCTGGAGTTAGGCTGGAGTTAGGGTGGAGTTAGGGTGGAGTTGGGGTGGAGACAGAATTGTTAGCTCGGCAGACTTCAGGGAGCCGAGGAGCATCTAGGTAGCAGCCTGCTAGGTCCGATAATGCTAGCTAGCTAGCGGGCTAGGGACCGATGAGCAGGAAAGAGCCAGCAGGTTGGAGATGACAACACATCTGATATTTTTGCTGATGACTGACGTTTCAAAAGTAGAGAGCCAGACAGGAGAGGTTCTAATCTGGACTAAAGAACAATATTTGGGGCGGAAGAGCGGCGAACAAACAACGCCAGCATCCTCGGCGACCCGGGAAAAAACTGATGAGTTGTGCTATGAGTTATATCTGAAGCAAATTATGTTTCTGAAGATGTGTAGTCAATTCCACCCTTCAATGTAGCATAAATGTGAACTTTCAGCAGGAACAATACCGGAAACAGACGTAGGAAAGATCCTCAGCTCGCTGATTGGATGTTTTAGCCACAATGCACGTTTTTAAAGAAAACTGATTTTCTTTGAATATAAGAATGTAAACACTGAGTTGAGAGAATAGTCAGGGGATTTGGGTGATGGAAGACACATCTATGGAATCACAATTTCAATAGCTTACCATTAAATGACGGATATACCTTTCTGTCTGTGATGTTTTACAAATCAGATATTAATGTGAAGAAGTAAAACATGAGAAATAGTATAGCAATATCCTGTAAAAACATGAATAAAACTAAATGTCTTCAGATGTTATAATAATACATTTATTTGGGGGTGCGCCTTTCATTGCAACCAAGGACACAACAGGGCATAGGGGCTATATAGGGAACAATTAAAACAGTGGATTTAGTAAAGTATTAGCCGGGGTAAGACAAGACAAACAACAGGAAATTGACTACAAAAGGACACAGGGTACAGATTATAAACAAAATGCCAGTTTGAACAGGTGGGTTTTGAGTTGGGTTTTGAATGTTGTTATGGAATCAGACTTTCGGATGTGTAGTGGCAGGGAGTTCCAGAGTCTGGCAGCCAAGCAGCTGAAAGCTCGAGCACCCATGGTTTTGAGGTGATAGCTTGGGACGGTGAGAAGTCCTACGGACGAAGAGCGGAGGGTGCGGGAGGGGGTGTATTCCTGAAGGAGGTCGGTGATGTAGATGGGGGCAAGGTTATGGAGAGCTTTGTATATGAGTAGAATGTTTTTGTAGTCAATACGGTACCGTACAGGAAGCCAGTGTAGCTGAGTGAGAATGGGGGTGATGTGGTCCGATGAGTTGGTGCGGGTGATGATCCGGGCAGCAGAGTTCTGGATTATGTGCAGTCTATTGAGGAGCTTGATGGGAAGGCCAGTCAGAAGTGTATTGCAGTCAGGGCCGTGGGAAGTATAGGGGTGCTGCAGCACCCCCTGGTGGAGGACATGGGATCTGCACTTCCACAAGATTAAATACAAATATAATAATTTAAAAAAACGAATTTTCAGCCTTGACGTAACAACATTCATAATTAAGTAAAGATAACACCCTTTTCACCCAGGTTACATTTTCCATTTGCCCTGTACGATGGGCGCTGTAAGTGATGAAAGTGGGGAATGTTGGCTTATCAGGCGCCCGCAACTCACAGCCAAAGTGAGAGAGGGGGTGCACCGGCACCGGTGTGAGTACCATATGTGTTCGGGCCGGGGTACCATGTGGTTGGGGGCCGTCTCTTACCAATGACGTCACGCATTGTGATTGGCTGTACGGTAATTTACCCAGGGGTGCTCGGGGGCAAATCACATCTACAGATCGTGACGAACCGAATTGAAGTATTCCTATACTCCTAGCGTGTGAAAATGTTTACAGGTGTGAGTATCTGGTGGGGATTGTTGTTAGCTTCTGCTGCGCTAACGGATATAAGAAGCTGTTTCAACAATAATGTGGAGGGAGAGTTCGGTCCTTTCAGACTGAGGTCCCGGCCACACGAGGACGAAAATGGTCGTTTGCGTTACTGTCAGTGGCGGCCGGCTCATAGGGGCGCTAGGGTCGCCGCCCCACCTCTTCCCACATGAAAAAAAATATATATTTAAAAGAATATTTTTTTATTTTAATGAACAAGGTAAATATTATATAATTGGTATCAGTAAAATGTATAATCTACAATAAAATATTGTTTAAAATTGTGTTACGATGTCTAAAGTTACTGATAAGTCACATGTATCCTGCCTGGCCTTGCCATGTATCATTACCCTCTCTCTCTCTTTTGTCGTCTGGGCGCTAAGAGAGGAGCCCTCAACCAGTGCAGCAGCAGCCACTAGCAGCTGACTGTTGCTATCTTTAAACTATGCCGCCAAAACATAATTTCAGCCAATCAGCGTCATCAAATCTGATGGTCACAGGGCGCCTACGTCAGCGCCCGGTGCTGTCTGTGAGTTGTTTGGACTCGTATCCAAGGAGACAAAACAGGAAGCTGTCAATCACTCTGGAAGCTATCATTAGCAGCTAATGAAAACTCCGTTTTTGACATTAAAATGGAATTATGGATTATCAATACTTTTTCAAAGTCACAGACACATTGGATTAACCTATGGATTAACCTTCAGCCGCGTTTTTCTCGTTTTTGATCAGAATAACAGCAAAAGGTGAGCATATCTCCGTGTTTTGCTACCTAAAGCTACTTCGTGTGATGTCTGTATTTGCTTCCCCTGTCGCGAATTCTGATCGCTCGACGCTCAGTGATGATACTTATATTTCTCGAATCTGTGGAATCTCAGTTTGTTAGCATAAGCGCATACCTGCCAACCCTACCGATTTGGGTTGTAGTCTACCGCTTTTGACATGTTTCTACCGCCTACCGACTTAGCTGGCTTTCCCTACCGATTTTGAATCTTCCCAAACTATAACAAATAAAAAAGACACTACATAGAAACTGGACTCGACTTTTGGCGGACACCGTTTGCAGCGTGTCTGTGATTGCATCATACAAACAGTCCTCTGTGTTTCTGAAAGAGAAACAACGTGCAGACCGGGGGTAATGCTGCCTTTCCTCTGCGCCCCCGGGGCTGATGGGTAATCACTCCCAAAAGAGTGAGGGAACAGAGACGAGGCATTTGAGTCCTGCAGGATTTCCCCGTTAGTATCAGTGTCTCGAAAACACATGTTGGTGACTTAAAGACATCCAGTGTTTGGTCTTTTCCTGAAGCATCCTTCACCTACAGTGTCTCAACTGAAAGAGGACCACAAACACACAAAAAATATAATAACATTTTGTTGGGTTCCTGCTTGATCTTGGCCTGGAATATATTATGTTTCCATCGATGTCTCTCTTTGTCCACCTTATGGTTCGTTCAGGTGTCTGGACTGGTGCTGCTACTTCCTCATCCTGAAGCTCACAAATAAACTCATCAAGACTTTCCATCACATCTTTGAATTCTTCCTCATCAAGAAAATCATCAAGATTCGTAAATGATTGATGCTCTGAATCACTCATGGTTAGAAAAACAAAAACACAGAAATGGACTAACAACAGAAAGATGACAGATAAGACACATACACAGGTACACAGACAGAGATACACAGACAGCAACAGAGATAGGACAATTTCACAACAGCAAGGACAGGGAAACAACGGGGACGTGGTTCTTAAAAGTGCCTTTGGATTGATGCCATAGCTGATAACTGATTCACTTAGAACTCAGAAGAATCTGTTGAGAGAAGAAACAACAATTAGGAATTGAACACCTTACATTTTACAGTGGCGTTATCTTATCAAATAATTAACAACATCAACATAGCATGATTACAAAAAGACAGTTTGGAGCTATGGTAACATAGGTTACTGGAAATACATTATTAATGGAAACCATACAATTCCCTATGACTGTAACCTGTAAGATCATATCTGACAAATAAAGGTCACCTAATATGTAAGGGGCTTGGCATTAGTGTCATGAACATGAAGGAATATTTCTGAACTTTTATGATTATTTAATTGTTTTTATTGTTGTGTCATTCATTTAATCAACTCTAACCCCATTGAAAACACATAAATGACACATAATAACTACATTCCTAAACAATCACAAATATTATTTCATGCAATAACAGGTGTCAGTCGTTTGCCACCTCTTAAATAAAGTTAAACTTAGAAGCACCTTCTGTGCTAGCAAATAGCTAGTAGCAGCTAGCTAGCATTCTGCACGTTTGATGCAGCAAGTTATACTTTTTTGAATGTCTTAAAATTATTTACAGGCAAAAAAACGACTACCCTGCACTTGCAAATGTTCCAACAGTGTCTTATTGGTCCAACGTAAGGCTGTTTGTGCTGAATATTGAATGATTTTCTCGAGTTCAGGCACATGTTCACGGTGTTTCTTACCTGCTGGAAGGAACGCAAATGGGCTTTAACATCGTGGCGCATAGATGACGTCACAAGTGTGTGCCGAAAACATCGTTGCGCATAATTCAATACCCAGCATGCATCATCTCAACTCCACATAAGAGAAAGAAATGCCTATAAACCTATTATTTTTGCCTAACTGTCGCCAAGAACTATCACAGAGTAAGACAATTACAATTTTTCATTTTGTATAAACTATATATAAAGAGCAATGACGTCTCGCACCATACGCTTAAGCTGAGAACGGGGAGCTGTTACAGCGTCCATAGCAACCACCTTAGCAACCATGAATGTGTACACATTCATGAAGTAATCTTAGTCATAACTAGCAAACTAAACATCATGTACATCTACTGCACAAATAATCAGAAATAACAACTCATATTAATCGCATAAAATGACATCAAAACGCATTTTAATGGCCAAATGAAACTTAAAATAGGCATTTTCCACCGAGAATAACACGAAGGTCGGCCATTGCTGTTGATCACGTGGTCTATGGCAGAGTCCTGCATCGGGTCGGGTACCCGCGAGTGCAAAGCTTTTCAACTCGGCCTGCATATTTTCCTTGGTTGCCCTGCTGTCAAATCCTTGCAAGCACTTGCTTAAGTCTTGAAGGGCAGACTGGGGAAGAGCACTGGTGCAGAGCTGAGGGAAGTTTCTGGGATCCAGACATGCCAAGTCAGCATATAGATTGCCGTGTGTTAAAAAGCGCCTATGAATGGCTTCAATTGCTGTGTCCATGATCCGGTTATGCACATTCACCTCATAGGATTTTTCTGCATCATCCAGGGTCTCATCCTGAGCCATCTCTCCAGGCAAGACTTTCTTCATCCTCCTCCTCTTTTGTGGCAGTGTTGCCTCCACTTCAATGTCCGTGTCATCTCTCTCTTGGATTTCTGTGTTTGTCCAGTTGACAAATGTGTCTGCTGCTTTTTTTACAGATTCAAAATCTCTTCCCAAGCTTTTCAGCATATCCTGTGTCGATGCCACCATTCTGTGAGCAGAGAGGATGTCCAATCCTGCCGTCTGAAGGTATTTAGACAATGGAGAGGTATGTTCAAATATGCGGAGGAAGATTTGAGCCGTCAAGATCGTCTCATACTTGAGCAATGACTCTGCATATCCTCTGGCCATGACACGGATACATGGTTTCACTGTTGCCTGTTTCTGTATAGCTGATAATGTCAACAGCACATCAACGTACAGACCATCTTCCGGTTTTCCAAAGAAGCCAAACACCTTCTTCAGGGCCTCATGCTTGGCCCACCAGCGTGTCTCGCCAATAGGAGCAAGGCGTCTACGTCTCTTGTTTCGGATTGACTCTTCCCACACATTCATCCTTTTATATGACTCTTTGATGAATACCGCAATGCCATTGAGGAGCGCAAACAGGGACCCACTCTCAATAACAATCTGGGTTGTGTTTGCAAGCACCAGATTTAGTACATGTGCGTAGCACCATACATGCACCTGGTTTGGAGATTGTGCAGACAATAGTGAGGAGAATCCTTTGTATTGGCCTTGCATGTTTGATGCCCCATCAGTCGCATTTCCAATGCACATGGTCTTGCTGAGGCCCATTTTGTCCAGAACTTCTGACAGCATGTTGACAAAGGCCTGTCCAGTGGATGAACTGCACTTAAGCACTGCAACAAGCCTCTCATGAACAATATCACTAACATACCTCAAATTGATTTCAAGAGGTAAGCTTCAGCACAGTTTCTGTGTCCACTGCTTCTCTCATGCTCCTCTGTGCGCTGGTGTATATGCCTCCAATCTGACATTCCACTGATGAACAGACTGCTATCAGTTCTCTTACCGAATGCCATGCAGATGAAACAATACAGCATGTGACGCTCTGGACAGTATGTCAGCCACCTTCTACTGGTGCCGTCTCTGCTACAGAACACTTTCTGCACCACTGGATTGCTACTTTTTTTGCTGAGGACGGTAATTTAAAAATGACTGGAGATTTCTCTGATCAGGTTGTGAAAACAAATCTGTTATTTGACTGGCACACTCATAGCTCTCAACAGCTGTTTCCCTCTCAGGTGATCCTGTATTTGGGCTGACACACTCCTCACTCTCTCCAGCTTTTTTCCTCTCAGGTGATCCTGTCTTTGGGCTGACATACTCCTCACTCTCTACAGCCTTTTCCCTCTCAGGTGGTGCAGTCTTTGGGCTGCCTGAATTGGTCTGGCTCTCTCCCTGAACTGACCAGCTGGACTTGCCCTGAACCTGTCTGGGCTGGACATAGGGAAAGCATTTATCATTAGATGGGGAAATAATTCAAAACTACAGAATAATGTACAAGATAAAAGATTAGTTCATATTGAACGAAACGTTCGCGAGCGTAACAACACTCATGGCAAACACGGTTTGCCATGTTTTCATTATGACACTTAGTGTGACAATACCTGAAAATGCTCAAGACAGCACTATACACAGACATTTGAAAACTACAGTAAAAGTAACACATTTACAAAGAAATTAAAGTTACACACAAATTATGAAATAGTTATCACCTCAGTAAACAATAAATGAATTGAAAGATTACAATAAATTCAATGGCAAATATTGCAAATTAATCTAATTATTGCCTATAGGTTTACTTATATTTTTTGCTAAAATTCAAAGTATCTCATCTGTATTTACAATACAGCTTGATTCTGCAGCTTCATCTCTACTTACAGCTCGTTGG
This sequence comes from Notothenia rossii, assembly GCF_949606895.1. Taxonomy (NCBI): domain Eukaryota; kingdom Metazoa; phylum Chordata; class Actinopteri; order Perciformes; family Nototheniidae; genus Notothenia; species Notothenia rossii. Next base: position 51,695,830 of record NC_136903.1, on the reverse strand, counting down.
TCCATGTGAACGTTTACTGTTGCTATGGCTACAAGAAACCGCTGACGTTAGCAGCTCTTAGCTAGCCTAGCTAAATCATCTGAACAATAAAAACCCATACTATCACAATTCGGCATATTTAAACAAAATCAACCACAACTACCAACATTCACAGCCCTTCAACTCTGGGCTAATATGTTGTCACAAGTAGGACTATGCAGTTAATTAGGTCACATCACATTCAATGTAAAAACGTTTTCTACTTTTTTTTTGGACATGTCTCAAAAATGTAGCCTAGCCAGCCCAGGCTAACGTTACTTACGATGTATGCCTCCACTCGCTCGTCTCCCGGCGCAGAAGCACCTGCTGGGGCGGTGACCACGGCACCAAATAGGTCCGTCAATTTAGAATATTTAGCAGCCTCCACCTCCAGAGACTTCAGCTTTTTAAGTCGCAGTTGTTCAGCGCCACCCGGGCGTTTCTTCTGCTTATCCATTTTCAGCTCAGCAGCAGGCAGCCCGTCCCGCGACTCCCACCCATGCCATGAGGTCCCGCCCCACCCTGGTTTGTGTTGTGATTGACAGCACTGTCAGGGCTCTCTGAGCTTATCAGCTCATGATTGATTGACACTGACAAACAATAGACCAATAATATGTGTCGATGCTGGCAACACACTGCTAGCCCTCTGTAGCCAATTGGCCGGCCCAATTGGAGGGAATTTAGAGGGAAAAAAACGAAAAGAAAAAAAAAACCTTGCGGACCGGCCCACATTGGGTCAACGGCCCACCGGGACGATGCCCGGTATGCCAGATGGCCAGTCCACCCCTGCACACAGCGTTGTATTCTCCTCCCCCTGTTGGCCCTAAAAGCTTCAGAGGGCGGATACCTGAGCTCCATAGCGTCCCGCTAATGTGAAACACACACACACAGCGTTAGCGGGACATGCTCTTGCCCCTGTCGGCCCTAAAAGCTTCAGAGGGCGGATAGCTGGGCTCCGTAGCGTCCCACTAGCTTAGCCGCTAGCTAAAGGTAAAAAAACATAGATGGGTACATAGAATATGATTAGAATAAATCGTCACCGATGTAGAGGATATATTTTTATATTCACTTTAAACTCGGCCAAATGGAGTTTAATGCTTTGGGATTTAAGTTAGGCCAATAGACTGTATATATAAATGGATGTAGGGTCCGTGACGTCACCCATAGGATTCTGCAGAGTTGCAGAGAAGCCCTTAGTAGGCGGAGTCGGCCCATAACGGCTCGACAGTCACGTCAGAGTTCAACTCCCGCTCCCAAAGAGGCGGAGGCGGGACCTGCTGCCACCGAGCTGAAAGTTCCAGAGCTAGCTGAAGCTACCAAGCTAAGCTAACCCATCTGCACACTGCCGTGGCATTTTACGTTTCTAAGGTAAGCGGACATGAAACTATTCAGCAAAACTATAAATAATAATCTAAGTTATTGAGTTTTTAGCATAATACTTCAGAATCTTAAAATCCCTTAACGTTTGTATGCAATTGTGCTAAATTCAACACTGGAATCAAGCAAATATTTATATGTTTGCATGACATTAGTTATTTATATTTTGATATCACTTAATTATACGTTTAATACATTTAAGTCAAGCTAAGGTACATGAGATGGTAGCTAGTTAATTATCTTACCTGTGATGCCTCCTCCAAACAGCATAATAACCAGACTGTATCATTAAAATTAAGTACCAGTTCGAGATCCTTGACTTTAAACAAACAATTCAAAAGACAACATGTATTTAAAGACCAATCTTTATTTAAATGTGCCTCTTAATCTGATATATTAGTTATTCAGTAATAGTATTGACAATCTAAAAACATTGAGCAACTCAACAGTCAACTTTATGTTTCTTATTGTCTAAAGCATTTGTTATTTTCATTTTCCCCCTTTCATATTCAGTGTGGACGGATTGAGACAGCGTGGTGTCCAGAAAGCTGCAGAGACTTCAGGGAGAAACCTCCGTGTGATGGACGTCCTGTCTGTTGGTTTGGAGAGGACTGAGGGTCTTTCCTCTGCGAGGAGGTCCAGGCCTGATGGAGGAGCCCATGCTGGGCAAAGCTGATACCACTGCACAGGCCTAGTCTGTAATTTTATTTGACTAAATGTGTTTACTTTAATAGTTTTACACCTTCTGTCCATATGTGCTTTTTATTTAAAATATGTTTGATTCAGTTTTGGTTCACATTTCAATAAATTGTATTTGTATTTGCACTCCTTTCGTCCATTATTCTTAATGAAAATGTTAGATTACACATTCAAATCTGACTGAAGATTGGCCCCATTTATTTGTGACATTGCAAACTCTGCGGTACAAGGAACAAGTAATGTGAAGCTCATAAAGCAAGGCAAATAGAAATAATCAGCTGATGGAGTGAAGATGTGGAAATATGTGCATTCGATCAGCTGACTGTTTTTTACAATAAAAGTAGTTTCTTAGTGTACTGGTCTTAAAATCTCATGGCATCAGTTTTTAATTTTCCTCTTGGATGTTCTTCTTGAGCCTCAGAGAAGGAGAAAATGTTGTGTCTTTCAGGCATGTCCTTTCCTAACAAAAATCACAGGAAACATAAAACATATTATTGCAGAACAAGTGTGTTATTTATGAAAGCGGTGTGTTTGTGTGTTTTGGGGCTGTAGATATAATTATTTTGTTATTGTAATGTTTTTTTTTTTATTTCAACAGTGAGCTACAAAGACAATCAGATTATGAATGAACAGTATGAAGTTCATCAACATTGAAATATATGTTATCAAAATAATATTTAACTGTTATCAAAACGTAGTGCAACTGTAGAAGCTTGCTCTGTTGTCTCACTGAAAGAATAACTTTTACCAGGTTTTTTACAGACAATATTGAGAGATAAATAGTAGCAGTTCTCACTATGTGTTAAATATCTTTGCCTTTAATACATTAAATTAGAAAGCTGACACAATCATGTTGCTTGTTAACATCTAAATGTAACTTTTTGCACAGAAAAAACCCTCAACTTCACTGGTGTGTAGGTGATCTATTATTGTTTAATGGAATGTATATCAGTGTATTAAAGTCAATACTTTCTTGATTCTTTGTACAGTATGAAAAAAATAGTATTTGTACCTGTGCTGAAGTTCACTGCTGTGAGGAGTCCAGTTCTGTCTCTCACTCTCTGCTCCAGCCTGTCTGCATTACCTGGACACCTTAAACAAACAGATATATATGTAAAATACCATGTGTACAAAAAATATAACTGATTCTCTTCTGTTGAACATGTTGGATTGTGTATTGTCTGAGTCAGGGTCCTTTTTATTTTACTGTAACTTTGGAAGTTGTGTTACCAATGCTTGCTGTTTATTTGATACCCATTTGGTAATGCAATTAATAAAAACAACCAGGTTTGGGTTCGTTCTTCAGATGACTGTGACGTTAACGTGTAAGCTCAATAATGAACTCCAGATCAACCAACCATATTGTAATATCTAAGTAATCATCTTAAAATATGACATTAATAATTATAATATATACACATCTTGTTGTGAGGTTGATTTCACATACAGTACTTCGACATTAGATTGTCTACATACTTGAGCATAGCCAATTTAAATTAACCTTAGCGATGCATACAGTTCCTACCTACATAATAATCATCTCTCTAAGTTACAAGGATGACCTTATTTTATCAACCTCAAAAAGAAACCGTTTGTTGTACAGTATTATCCCACTTAATGCTTAACACTTGTCTATTTCATTTTAACCTTTATAAATATAGTCTATAATTTTAACTTGGAGGCTACTATTAGCATTGTTAGCACCGATGTAGCTACCACTCGCTTACACGCTAACCCAAGCCTTAACATTAATTACGTAGCTGATTAAAATCATTAACACATAAATAAGTACTCGAATTTCACTTACCACAAAACCGCATTCATGCATCGTCGGTTTCAACAGCAGAGCGAGTCACAATAGTCCGATATATAAGCATGAAGAACAAACAAACACGGCCGGGGGCAAGTTGTGTTCCCTGGATGAGCTGAGCAGCCAGAGTCCCTATAGCATCACGGAGCAGCTAGCAGAGAGACAAGAAGCTAACAGCAGCAGTCACTTCACAGAGCCGTCACTCAATGTGACCACGCCCTAATTTATGCAAAAACTTTAAGACCTAATATAAATAAAAGGGTCGTGTTAGAAAACAATTCACTCACAGATCCATAATCATGAAGGTGGAATCTAACTATATTCATAATAATATGTATTGCATCCATGGGTAGAAACATGTGCTGTAAAGTTGGGCATTTTAACATGGGGGTCTATGGAAATTGCTCCTTTCTGCAGTCAGTCCCTATCGGCCAATATATGAATTGCAGTGTGTGCCACTTCCGTATTGGCGTCCCGGCTCTTCCACAGAGTTTGCCGCTTGGTTAGGCCACATAGTACGTGCATGAGTTTGAAAGTATAACGTGCTAGCCTGCTGTAATACATCGTATAGTCAGGCACACATTTATGAGATTCAACCATGGATTTAACAATGGCCAATTATATTTCTAAAATAATATGTAGCCTATTCCCAGAGCATAATTCATGGGGCAACAAGGTGAGGTGTATAATGTGTTTTAATTAGGGCCGGTACTTTAACGCGTTAATTAAGATTAATTAATTACACAAAAATTAACGCGTTAAAAAAATGTACGCATTTTAATCGCACTTATTTTTGCACCGCGGAATGTTTCTCACTGGATGAGTTTCAGGGGTACCGATTATACTGGAGCACCAACTAACGTTCATGACTTCAAACAACAACAAACCACAGTGAACAATAGTCAAACGTGAACGAAGAAGCTGATGAGACCGCTTTGGTTTGCCCCGTGGATGGGACATTTTGTTTTAAAAAACGGACGGATGGAAGCATCGATAAGAGCACGGTTGTTTGCAAATTATGCAAAAAGGAATTTGCATATCACCGCAGCACATCAAGCCTCCAGTATCACCTCAATGCAAAACATATAGCAGCTAGCGTGGAAGCTAGCGTGGACGTTAGCCCGACTCGGAGTACAAGGACCCACACCCAATTCGCGTTGATCAAACAGTGGCCTATGCAACAGAGAGATTTTATTTTTCATCAGGATATTGGAAGAATAGGAGGGATTGAGGTCAATCACTGGCACTTTTTTATTTTATTTTATATGGTACACTTTATGTTGAACTATTTATTACGTTGTTGGTACAACTGGCACTTTATGTTGAACTGTTTATTGTTTTGGCCAAGGTTATTGAGAGAGTTGGACTGAAATTGATTAGATTTTTTAAATCAACTGTTGGTAAATCAACAAAGTCTGTTATGGCCTCTGAAGCAACAGAGAGATGTTTTCTAATAGTCAGGGTTTCCAATGTTCTGAATGTACTTGAAAGTATTGTGTTTTACTTAAAAAACAAAGTGTTATAGTTTACAGAAGGTCTACCTACCTATAGGCTACCTGAATCTCTGAAATGTACTATATTCCTAAATATGCTATTGCTACACTTTATGGCAAAAATTGCACTTTTCTGTTGGTCTTTGTTAAGTACCACCTTGAAAAAAATAAACAATGTTTTGTTGCTTAAGCTTATGTATTCAGTCATTATTCAATGGTATACTAAAATCCATGTGAAAAAAATTGCTTCTCACTGCTCTCAGGTCAAATATTTATATGTGATTAAAAATGCGATTAATTGCGATTATTTAATTACAAAGCCTGTAATTAATTAGATTAATTTTTTTAATCGAGTCCCGGCCCTAGTTTTAATATCATACATTTTACGCCAGCAAACTTCTTGTACGGACTTCGGCAGTAGTGAAGACTCACTGAACGAATTAAGTACAAAGACGAATCGTTCGCGAACGTGCAAATCACCAGAAGTCGTTCGCGAACCGGTGAACGAATCAGTGAACTAATCTTTAAAGTGAACTGAGTCAAAAGATGTGTGTCCCCGAAGGGACTCGAAATGCCCATCACTAATTTCCACAGCCCCACCGAAAAAAAATTCCACCAGCCGCCACTGGTTACTGTTTAGTGTCATATAGACCGTTCGGCCACACGAGGACGACCGAATATGACAGTAAACAACTGCGGAAACGATAACGGGTCCCAAGGTGGATAGAACGGCATACGCAACGCTCTGGGGGGTTCAACGGCTCCGTGTGTACGCCCTCTACGATCATTTTCTGATAATGATGACGCAATAGCCCCGCCTCTCCCCACCTCTGCTGCTCACCCCCGCGTCAAAGTAAACTGCACACTGAATTCAGATTATTTATCTTTCTCTCGATATGGACATAAACGCGAGTGAAGTCTAATCTGACAGGACAGAGACACGCAGCTCTGCTCACCTGCAGCTCCTCCCGCTGTGATGCAGCGGTGAACGGAGCAAAACACACACTTCAAGTCAGATCATCACCCTTAACTATTTTAATTACCTCTCAAACTACCTAAACTAGTTATAAATATGTTTATTTTTACTGTCGGCCGGGTCACTCATTACTCGATCAGCTGGTGCTTGAGACAGACACTGACGCTGTCCGAAGAGAGGGAGGAAAAAGAGAGGCTCCATGCATTATATTTTTATATTATATAGATTCGTTATTCATTTTTTTTAGTCTGGAAGATTTAAACTTTAACACACGTTGACTGGCGAAAAACTCTGCCTGGTTCCCTCGGCACCCACCGCGGAGAATAAACAGAAGGGCAACCATGACAACCATGCTTCTTCGCTGCTTATGTGGAGGAAGTTACAGCGCCACGTACAGGCTCCTGCATATGTACTGCAGCTTCTCCAGTAGGGCTGTAGCGATACACTAATCTCACGATACCATACGATACACGATATTGAGCTCACGATACGATATATATCACGATATTCAGCCAACGATACGATTCGATACGATTCGATATAATTCGATACACTGACATCATTTTCTGAAAGATTTTAAAGGGACAGTGTGATTTTGGTGACATCTTGTGAGTGTTCCATTGACTTGGATTGAATTCATTCAACTGAAAACTGAAAGCATCAATTATACAATATATGGCTCTGACTAGACAGAGAGTCTACAGGTTGCAAATGCTGGACAAAATGACTCAAAAGATGTGGTGAGAAAATTTGTTTCATTTATTGAAACAGTGCCAACTGTAGCTTACAAGCCTTTGAAACGTAAGTACATAAAGTGCAGTAAAACAATGGACAATGGAGAATTAAAAGGTGCAGCAGGTGGCCTGTTCTGAACAGATTCTTTTACAGCATTTTTAGCTTAACCTCTTAAGGCTTAGTGGCCACATGCGTGGACAGCACTTTTTTAGCTCTTATGTCCACAATGGTGTACACTGCTGAATTGGGGTCTTATAGCCACATATGTGGACACTTATACTGCCATCTGGTGGTGTCAGAAGAGTATAACATACAATGGTAAAAATTCAAGATGGCGGCAAATACGAGGGATGATTCAAGTGGCCACTCCAGACACAAACATCGATCAGGTAAGAAGTCCTGCCTTATTTCATGGCTTATTCTTATTTAGATATTTATATAAGCGTTGGATATTTGTCATGACAAGCAAATTTGGAAAAAAAAGTGTAAAAATAAGAACGTAACATGTCGCTAAACATGAAGTACACGTTTGTGTACTTATGGACTGAAGCTCGTCGAAACAGCTAATATACTAGTAAACATGCACACATGTAAAATGAGAAAACAAGTATATCTGGTGCAGCTAAAAGGCTGTACATTGTCTAAATGTAATACATAACAATTCAATCACTAAATACATATATAAATTAGTTGGATTAAAACGTTGTACAGTACCATTGAAATCCATTGTTTTTATTTCCAGAGCGTTTTTCTTTACACCAAGCTATGCAGCTACTTGGCTTGATTGATGAAGACAACTCAGATTTAGACCTATCTGACAATGATGATCCCATCCTGGATACAAATTACCAACCATCACCACAGGAGGAAAGCAGCAGTGAGGATGAGGGTGACAGTAGTGACAATGAGGACCCCATTCCTGAGCCCACAGAGCACAGCAGAGGACATAAACGTCGCCGTGGTGCAGATAATGGTTAGTCAAGACCCAGTAGATTTGTGTTTATGTTATGTAGTTAGGGCAGGGGTCTGCAACCTTTTTGACCAAAAGAGCCATTTTGCTCCTTTTGCCCAAAAAATTAATTGTCTGGAGCCGCAAAACATATTTCATAGCTTGATAGCTAATAAAGTTGTATTTATTGTTATATCAGACAGAAACTACAGTTTTTTTGCATTTATTAGGCTATTTATTACGTTATATAAAACTGTTAACCTCTAATAAGAAACAAAGAACTCCTATAAGGAGAATTAAAAATAATACAGAGGCCTACTTTAAAATAAATTAAACACAGCACTTGGGGAGTCATCTGCACATTTGGAGGAAACAAATATATAATTAAAATGGGCCCACTTTGAAATAAATAAAATATATAGCTGCACCCTAAAAAGAGTTAACGGTGGGGTAAGTAAGAATGGAGAAACCAGCTCGAGTGCGCTAGAGTTTGAAAATACACAACCGGAAAAAATCTGCCTCTTCCTTCAGACTTTCTTACAGAGTCCCTCCTCCAACACAAACGAACGCGCACATGACCAATGAGGGCACGAGATAAATTTGTGCACAGATGGAAGGCTGACAGGCAGGTAGGCCATCCAGTTATTTTTGCCGGGCCGGCTCAGATGATTGGTCGTGCTTTTTACAGCGCTACGGCTTCCAGAGATTAATTTGTTTATGTATTTATTGTCAAAGCATTTAATATATTCATTGCTATCGGGACGTTAAGAGCATTCCATGGAATATATAAAAAAGTGTTTTCTGAAATAAATTACATACCCCATTGAATTATGACTGAAGATCGTCAGCTGTCTTCCTCTCCCGTGTTGTTCCTCGATACGTAAAGGCTGCAGCACCTTTGACAACTTCTCTCTACATATTGAACATACCGGTAAACCAGCATCGTTTGCTGTGAAAGCATATAACTATGTCCACGCAGAATTAAATCCTGTGTTCCTCCGGTACTTTTATTTTCTTTGATTTATCCATAGTTCGCTCATCGAGCCGGGGGTCAGGTTATTCACCCGCAGGAAAAGGCGCTGGCACGGACCGTAGCAGGATGTGACGCATATTTTAGTTGACCTAATTAAAACCGTTTTGTTTTTTATTATGTGTCACAGTATCACCTCAAAATACAAGATACGAAACATTTTCAACCATGCAACAACATTTAAATAGTCCTACAAATACCTTTATTTTCTTCTTATTTTTGTCTAAACTCAAGGGAGCCAGAGCAGAGAGCTTAAAGGGCCACATGCGGCTCGAGGGCCGCGGGTTGCCGACCCCTGAGTTAGGGCCTCAGGGCTACGTGAAGGATTGGAGGCAGAATGCTTATTTACATTGACAGGGACAGAGAGTACAGGGACAGGTTCATCCCACACTCCCAGACGTCGATGTCGAACTGTACCGATTGAGACTGATCGTGCAGAAGATGACTCTGAGGAGCCAACACCAGGACCAAGCCAAACCAAAAAAAATAAAAAGGGAGAGTCCAAACAAGGTAATTGTTATTATTTTAGCATGCCTTGAGGGTAAATCTTCAAATTTCATGTAAACGTCCACACAGATTCAAGTTTTTTTGCTTACATAGATAAAATGTAACTTACTGCAATAAATACTATACATACTAAATACTATTTTATTCTGATTCTGGTTGTGCAGGACGTGGAATACGCTGGAAGGCTACTCCATTGACGCCAAACCTTGCGGAGTATCAGCATCAGGACGAAAGCGATCTGGACAGACATGGCTGGACCCCACTAGAGTATTTTGACCAGTACATCGATAGAGATCTGATGACACTGATTTCAGAATGTTCTAATGCCATGTCACTGTCTAGGAGTGGGGACCCACTCAACATGTCAGTCGATGAGGTCTACCACTTTTTTGGTGCCTGTATTTTAATGTCCTGCATCCGATACCCAACCATTAGGATGTATTGGTCCAAAGCCTTTAAAATCACTGCCATCACTGACAGATTCACGCGTGCCAGATTCTTCAAACTGAGGGGAGCAATAAAAGTGGTAATTGATGATGATGTGCCTGAAGATCTGAAGATGTCTGACAAATTCTGGAAGGTGGGGCCTTTTCTGGAGCGGATTCTGCGAGGCTGCAAGTCTCTGAATCGATCTGATTGCACATCTATTGATGAGCAAATGATACCCTTCACGGGAGCCTGTCCGTACAGACAATATCTGCCAACGAAGCCCAACCCAGTTGGCATTAAGAACTTTGTGTGTGCTACAGCAGATGGCATTGTGCTTGACTTTGAGCTCTATCAAGGTACACAATCACTGATCGAGAAGGTCGAAGAACCCGAGGGCCTGGGCTTGGGAAGCTTAGTCATCGAGCGTCTTTGTCAAACCCTGAAACGCGGCACAAAAGTGTATTGTGACCGGTTCTTCACCACAATCAAAGGTGCGCAACAAATGATGGAGAAGGAGCTGTACATAACTGGTACAATAATGAAGAACCGACTCGCTGGAGCGAACGACAAGTTACCCAGTGACAAAGCCATGAAAAGCGCAGGAAGAGGTACCTCATCAGAAGTGTCCGCTGAAGATGGAAAACTGTGTGTAGTGAAGTGGTATGACAACAAGCCAGTATTGCTGATGTCTGTTGTTCATGGTACACAGCCTGAGGACACCTGCCAGCGCTGGGACAAGAGGTTGAAACAATATGTCACTGTTTCGCGACCAAGCATTGTCCGTGAGTACAATACCAAGATGGGTGGAGTTGACTTGATCGATAGAATGATCAGTTACTATCGCATGAGCACCCGTACTAAGAAGTGGACAATGCGGATGGTCATGCACTTCACGGATCTGGCTTTAGCCAACAGCTGGCTACTCTACCCCAAAGACCATGCAATATGTGCTGGACCAAAGACAAAACCCATCCAGTTCCTTGAGTTCCGTATGGAAGTGGCAAAGATCCTCTTGGCCCAGCATCACGGTGCAGATGCTGACCTATCGGAACAATCAGAGGAAGAAGATGCACAACAAGGGGTAAAACGTCATGTGACAGAGGTGCCCCATGTCTCGGTCCGCAGGAGGGCTAATGCCCACCTCCCAGAGATGATGGGCCTGAAGAATGCCATGCGCTGCAGACAACCAGGCTGCACTGGAAGAACCCGAGTGCGCTGTGTGACCTGCAAAGTGTTCTTGTGCATGCAAATCGAACGCAATTGTTACTTAGCCTTTCACACATAGGTGATGGCAGTGTGATGGCAGAGATTCTGTGAAGGTCATCAGGTGACCCCTGGGCCTCCGTAAGCAGGCCGGGTCCTTCTGTCCTCAATGTTCCCACCCTTTCACATATCCTATTTTTTACATTACGAATGCAACATTTCACATGAGCCATACTGTGACTGTCAAAAAGGGGCAACATTTATTTATTTATTTTTTCACTATGACGTTCCGTCATTTGTTGTACGTACCATGTACGTAACGTGACAATTTAAAAAATGATTTGAATGTTTTATATTTTTTTACAGGCATACAATGTCATCCTGCAATTACTGTTTGCACTGTTGCAGCTTTTCAAATGATCCATGCATTAGTTTTAACTGTCCAAAGGGGCAAAAGTGCAATGTTTCCATGTTGTTTTTACTCTGATATTCAAAACATGTTCAAAAATATGTGTGTATGTGTTATTAATACATGCAAAAGCAGTCAGGAAAAACACTGCTGTGTTCAAGGTGGAAATAAAGAGTTTTTCATTCTATTACTCAATGGTGACTTAATTGGGTTTTATGGAAATTCGGACCAAGAATCCACATATGTGGACATGATTTTTCTCTAAAAGTACATCATATCAAAAGATGATTCTTAGTTTTTATTCTAATTAGGGTCCAATAAGCCCAAATAGCAAAGAGAAATAAAAAATGCATGTAAAAAAACAGCTTGGGCCTTAGGAGGTATGAGGTAGCCAATAATTCAAGTCACTAAGAACAACATTTAATGTAAAATGTACCTGCCAATAATTCAAGTCCAAAGGAATAACATTTAAGCCAAGTGAGTAAGTGCACTTCTCTGAGCAGTGACGATGGCCCATTCCCAAACCGCCCCCTACACCCTACCCCTCCGTTTGCGTGTTCACGCGGAGGGTCCGCCTACGAGTGTGGAGCGGTGTGGAGGGGGAGTGGTCTATCAAGCCCTCAAACAGCGAGTCTGCTGTAAATGTGTGCATTTTATTATAAAGTTGTGTATATTTACAGACCGTTGCAAAAACGAAGAAGCTTATAAACATCAGGTTTAAAACTAAAAGAGCTTTGAAACACAATGAAAGATGTTAGGAGTTTTATTTGAGTTATTAATTTAAACTTTTTGTCTAAGAGATGCTGATTTGAAACCGTTGTTACATACAGTTACGGCATTTCCTGTTTCTGCCGGAGAGAGGGGAGGCCGTCCCAAAGCTTGCTGCTGTATTTACTCCCTCCATCTGACAGGAGGGAGCCTCGTTGAGCTGGGAGTGTGGCTACAGACGCAGTTCACTCCGTCGAGGGAGTGGTTTGGGATTGGGCCGATATCTCCGGCGGTAGAGAAGACCCTCTCCAGTGTGGTTAATGTTTGCCGACATTCTCCTGAACCGCTTCGCACTCACTGCGAGAAGAAGACACCGGCGTCTGTGTATCTAGAAATGCTCTACAGCGACACTAGCGGCTCGGCTGGCTGACGTAATCGCTCTTCATGCAAAGCGAATGGGGGGGAATGGGCAGCGAGCAGAGTGCCAGGCGGAACACGGGGGATTTGAATGGGAGTTAATGTATCAATACCCGCGGCTGAAATATCGATACTTTCTCGGGAAACAAAATATCGATATATCGCAGGATCGATTATATTGCACAGCCCTATTCTCCAGAGTTTGGAGCTAAATGGAGCTGTCTCGTGTGGACAGACACTATCCGGTGAACATTGCGTGTGGACGGAATCTTTTTTGCGATTACGTTTGCGTTAATCCTATCCGTTTAGCCGTATGCGTCCTTGTGTGGCCGGGGCCTGAGAGGCTCAGTGAGGTAAAGGACTCTGAGGGTTTAGATAGTTCACTTTAGCGTTCACACCTGCCTTGTATAGTCCGGTTGAATTGAACCCTGGTGCGTTTAGCCGCTTGGTGCGGTTAATTTGGGTCGGTGTGAACACAGTCCGAGACCTCTTAAGTGAACTAAACAACCGGATTCTGGTCCGCTAAAATAGGTGGTCTCGGAGCGCTTGCTTGCGAATTCTGGAGCGGTTCATTGCTGGTGTGAACTCAGTCCTCACCAAAACATAGGAAGCGTAGTATTTACGTGTCACAAGAACGCGGATATCTTCAAAACATTTAGCGAAAGACTCTTTCAAGACATCCGCGGTTGTTTAGTTAAAGAGTGAAGCAGAATGAAGTGTTGAACAGTTTCGTGTAAAGTAAAAATTCTCCGTCAACTACATAAAAGTAAGAACACCTGTCATCGGTGAAACGCCCCTCCTTACTGCGTCTCTCATTGTATGTGTTATAATGTTTTTTAACGGACATTTTCTGATTATATAATCATATGCGCAGGCCGCTAGTGTGTGTTGATCTCCAGATTAACAGCAGCATGAGAATAACCTGCCGGAAGTGCCGATGCTCCATGGCGGAGGCTCCGGTAGAAATTGCTGGGATTTGCGTTTTTACCCCCTTAATGCCTGACCAATGGTTGAACAGCATTTCCGAGAACATGACTTGTGTTTAAAGTTTAAAGTTTTAAAGTTTTGCCCGTGTGAACGCAAACCGAACCTTCTGAAAAATGAAACAATGTAACAAACTTTGGTCTGGTGCGCATCAGAAAACGGACTATTAGGTGTGAATGCACCTGTTGTCTCAGTGGGTCTCAAACGTTTTGATTTATGTAAACAAATATTTCCAAAGCACACCTTTATAACTATTAGGATAAATAAAAACAGGTTTGAAATCATTCCAATGTATACTACAGTAAACCAAAAATATTGTTTAAAACTGGAGAGGTTTACAATTATGTATAAATAAATAAATGTTAACTAAGATATAAATGAACCACAAACATAAAACGAGTTTATACAGTTCCTACATTTATTTGTTATTGGCTATGGTAGGTTATTGGTTATGTTCACATACTTATTTGATTAATAAAATGCAAAACGATCTTTTTCATATGGGTGTTTAGAGTTGTACCCCCAGATCAGTCTCTAGTAATTGGGCGCTCAAAGTGCACCAGATTGAAGCATTTTACTTTAAAATGTTAACCTAGAGGATGTGAAGCCACCCCCCAATTAAAACATGTTCATGCAATACTAAATACATTTGAAGCCTTTTATATAAGGTGTCCACCATGTCAATACGTTTCTCTTTTTGTGGTGTAGGCCAGCGGTTTTCAAAGTGTGAGGCGCGCCTCCCCTGGGGGGCGCCAGAGAGCTTCAGGGGAGGCGCAGCGTGAGACACAAAAGAACGAGAAAAAGACGAGTAAAGTGACACTTGCCCACTTGTGGCTGTCTGTGGAGACCGAGTTCCCCCACCTCGCCAAAAAGGCTGTAAAAGTGCTCATCCCCTTCACCTACCTGTGTGAGTGCAGGTTTTCCGCATTGACTTTGATCAAAAGCAAGTACCGGTAAAGGCTGCAGCCAGAGTATGACCTGCGTTTATTCCTGTGTGCATGCCGGGAGCATATAAGGATGTATCAACCATGTTGAAAATGTTAAAAAAAATATGTCTTGAGAACACGGCGTGCGGAAATATACGGGTCGTGCTGCAGCTAGATGTGCCTGTCCTCTGTAAGAAGGTGTCGGCGACTGACATGCAAGGAAGAACGGCTGTCCACAGGCTGTTCCAACTTTAACAACTGTATTAACTTCCAGGGTAGTGAATTGAACATGCAATTGTAATTGGGTGTGTGGTATATTTTCATGCACGGACACGCATGTTCCACAACACATAAACTGAACAACACTCAATGTTCCGATCGCTACCAGTGTCCTTGCGATCTTGTTATAATAACAAGTGCACGTTACTGATGCAATATGGTTGAGACCATTCGGGCTTATTCTAGAGGGGTGCAAGGAATAGTCCAAGTAGTGGGGGAGTTTTATACAATATGTTTAAAAACATAAAAATAAAAAGGTTTAAAAAAGTTATTGTTTAATGTTATAAGGAGGTGACCCTACTCAGCCAATCAAATCGGTGCAGTCAGCACGATAGATTCAAACACACACACAGAGACGAGACAAGAGGAGAGAAACAGTCGGAGTAATTTCAAATGGCAGAAGGTAGACAGTGAAAACAGAGCATTTAATTACATTTTCTCTTACTGGACCTCTTTGAAATGCAATTGAATACCCCTGCATTATAGCAACAACAACAATAATAATAATAATAATAATAATAACAGCAATAATAATTTGGAGGGGGGGCGCGGCTGTTCTTATGTTCTCTGAGGGGAGGCTCAACTACCCACACTTTGAAAACCCCTGCTGTAAGTGATCTCTACAATAAAACAGTTTAGTGCACGATGTACAAAGATATTAATATGAGGATGTGCAAAACAGACAAACTAATTAACCTTTATTAACACATTAAATAATTCTTTAGGTTTTCTTTCAAATAAGAAAAAAGCTTTGGGGGTATCTATCTACAGATAAATATTAAGCCTGACAAAGTACTTGACGTCTAATATATTGCTTTCCTGCAATGCTAACTATGTTGGAGCACTTATTTTAACTGATATTATACACATTAATTATACTCTTATGTATGTAGATAGTATAACAAATGTGCAGAATTTGACAGTTTAATGGTGGAGGTATACACATATTGATAGATGTCTTGTAATGCACTGTTGAGGAACCTGTGACCCAAGTTTTTCGTTCATTGCATAACTACACCGTAGTTGTGTATATGATATGTCAATAACTCTTTGAAAATCTTGAAATCTTGAACGGGATGTGCAAAATAGCAATTATGTACAGTTTTTAATTAACTTTTAGTAGAGAATAACGAGTAATGCATATACTTTATAGAGACCTGCAGATAAATGTTTAGCTTTCTCAAGCACCAACTATCAAATATCTCTCCTGATTGTTGGCACTTGACAATCCCCTTTCCCTGAATTTTACTCAGGTGTAAGTAAAGTCTGCTTTAAGGGTTGTTTATATTTCACATCATTAATGAGAATCTGCAAAGTAACTAAAATAAATGTAGTGGAGTAAAAATACCAGGTTAACCTCTGAATTTTAGTGTGACAAAGTAACAATGAGCTGAGGGTATATATTAATGCTGCCCATTATGGATACAAGCGATTTTGACCCATGTAGTACTTACATTTTTTACATTTGTACACACCAATTTGTTTCCTATCGCCTAAACCTCCAGATGTATACACAGTTTAATACTGTAAACTTTTAATTTTGGGGAAAACGAAAACGTCTTTTAAAACTACAATCCCCAGTAGAGACGTGCCATAGAGAGAACATGTTGTGAAACACAATAGCCAGCATGTGTAGTTCTCGGGGGCGTTCAAGTCCAGTTTTGAATAGTCTGTCGTGGTTTTGTTCCATTTCAAAGAACTTGGCGCTCGGCGTAACCTTGGCGCACTGCCACTCCAACATCCAATCCCAGAGCTTGAAGATTTATCACAGGGTTTGTCGCAAAGCGGACAGGCGTCGTCACAACAATGGCTGGGGATTGTGGGTAGTCTCTTTGGCGCTCCACATTTCAGAGAAAATAAGTTGTTTCTCAGAATTGAAGGGGAAAAACACAAAAGCATTGTACACAATTTAAACCTATCAATGTTGTTTAATTAACAAAGGTAATCTGGTGTTTTGTGAGTTGATGAGTAGTGGAGATATCACTGTCAAATCAATCGACAGTAAGGAGAATACTTACTTCCGGGAGTACAATTCTCCGTTATCCAATGGGAATGGACGCTCACATTTCCTTTAAGAGCTGCCAACATAAATGGATGCGGTGCTTCCCTGAGCGTCAAATACCGCCGCCGATGGAAATACATTGCAATCAGTGGAAAGCTCTTTGTGTCCGTTTATGAAGCTGAAGGAGCCTCGGCGCGTCCCAACTGCACGCCCACGGGACCCTGACCAAGCTTCGCTCCTGGACGCTTACGGCCCTTCCACACTACAGCTTCGACAGCTTCAAAAA
Source organism: Notothenia rossii (assembly GCF_949606895.1). Taxonomy (NCBI): domain Eukaryota; kingdom Metazoa; phylum Chordata; class Actinopteri; order Perciformes; family Nototheniidae; genus Notothenia; species Notothenia rossii. The sequence continues at coordinate 51,678,593 of NC_136903.1, read as the reverse complement.
CGGTTTCCAGCGCGTCTGCCCATTCACTTTGAATGGGGTGACGTCACGTTGCCTCGCTTTTCGCCGAACTGAATTGTGGGTAGCAGAGCGGAGCTTTCCTGGCGTTTCAGGCTGCAAAAGTTGAACAATGTTCAACTTCTGAAGCCGGAGACGCCGGAGTAGCCAGCGTCAGCCAATCAAATCCCCTTTATGCAAATCTGACAGTTCAAGCGCTAGCCAATCAAACCGCGTGCAAACTGGGAGAGCCAGACCGCAGTTCAAATTACGGTAGCAAATCACCCGGTTCTTTACGACCAGAACTATTTACTGGGATACAAACCGGAGTAACCAGGCATGGAGGGAGGTGGCAGAGACAGTGGGTGAAACTGGTAGGTTTTCGCCTGTTTGGGGAGTTTATATATATATATATATATATATTGCTCGCATAAAATCCCCAGGGTTTTCCCCAGGAGCTCCAACAAGCCGTTTAGGACAGAGAGTGAATACACATACTATACAGAGATGCTGTATGAGAAACCAATGTGAGTTTGGAATATTGAACAATATACATCTATTCTAGTAGACCTCAACAATGGAATTATGATCAGTGGAAATGGCCATGACATCATGGGACCTTTATCATTTAGTTAGTTTTGATGTGCATTTTCATCCACATAGGATGTATACAACGTATGAATTATAGCCATTTTATAATACCTGAATTAAAAACTACACTTGAATAAAATTATTGTATTTAACATCTGGTTGAGGTTTCTGCCCTGCTGATGTGCCGTCGGAGTAGGCTTTGTAGAATACTCATACACCTCTTATATCTCACAATAAATAAAAGTCAATAAATACATTATTGGATACTGAATATCTACATGTATGTTGCTGTAGTATATTGGTCTTTTATAGAACATTCTAAATCACCCAGAATATTTTATATTCTGTGTACTATGGGATTTATGTGTTTTCTACTGTATTCCACCTTTTCAATATTTGAATGCCTGAACACATTGCTGCTGTAACAAAAATAATTTCCCAATTTGGGATGAATAAAGTATCTATCTATCTACTGTATCTATCTAACTATCTATCTATCTAATTGTTAAATGATTATTGTGGGCCTTTGGGCCGATCTTCGGATGTGAAACAGTTTGTGATTAACCTGATTATTAAAGAATATTTCAACCTTTGAACAAAAAAGTGTGTTGGGGGTTTCTGAAAATAAACATGACAGTTGCTGCTGTTTTGACAGTTACTCCTCCTGTAGCTTGTCCCTCCACGGCCTCCGTTGCATTACTCGAGGACGTAGGTGGCGGCGGCAGTCAGCAATATTGTCTCTGATACAGCAGAAATCACACACTTGCAGACACACCGGAGTCGGAGGGAGGCGAGGACCTTTGGCTTAAACAACATCAGCTAACTGGGAAGCCTTTCAGTCATCGGATTGATAAAGGGGGTAAATATCCACTCCATGTTCCTCTACTGTAGATAACGTATACTCCAGTTCTCTCTGGAAGCTAGCAGGGGAGCACGTTAGCCATGCTAATGTTAGCGGCTAGCAGCTTGGGCCCGCCCAGAGCCGACAAGTTGCCAACACCTTCTGCTCACAGCAAAGCTAACACAGCCGGTTGTAGCCCTGCTGTAACGTTATTCACTGTCAAATAAATATAGTTCCACCACTGTATGAAAACATTGGCACACACCCAGCGTTAGGTATGAATGTACCGTTACAGTTGTTGTTCGAATGTTGCATAATTCTGAATCAATAACTGAAACGATTACGTTTGATTTAACCTTAGCCAAACTGTTTGAATAAGGCTAAATTAATCATTCATCATTGTGACACTCGATGCAAGACGAGGGGGCTTTTGTAAAAGTTAAAATTTAATTGAATCTAGCGATGGTTTCTCTAACGCTCGCATCATTAGATGAATGCCGAATGAGGATTGAATCCGGAAAAGGAATTCATTCAGCTTGTCTTTTTAAAGCAGTTATTTCATATGATTCCATATATTCTACTGCTTTATTAACTTAACCTATCACGGGTAAAACCTTCTCGTTTGTCACTTGAGGAAAAAATACATCTCTGCCATAAATCTGTCTTTTACCGGTGTATTCATTAGCAAAATACCTACATGAGCCAATGCTGTATTAGAAGACAATAGATTAAATATAAAAAACTAGCTAACGGTAGGGTTTGAGTTGACTGTAAATGTGTAACGTTACAGTAGCTACTACGCAATAGACCTAGACGATACACATTGCGCAAATTGGATCCAAAATCTGACATGATATCTAATCACAATACCGATTCAATATCGGTATATTGTCCAGCTCAAGACACAACCCAGGCACATGACCCAGGTGAAGGCTAGCCTCAGGCCCAGGTCCTCCTCACAGCAAACGCCTGGCACAATGCCTGTATGCTGCAACCATCCGCCTGTTGGACTGATGCTCCTTCTAACCTTCCAATGAACATCAACTCGGGATACTACGGAGCCCCCTAGGGCAGTGGTTCCCAACCTTCTTTTTATTTTATTTTACCAAGGCACCCCTGAAAATATTTCTCGACCCCAAGGCACACCAACTTTTCTTAGATTTAAAAACCACTTCAGAGCTTAAACTAAAAACAATAAATACACAATAAATTGGTGTATTTAATTGAATGGAAGATTTGATCAAACAAATAATGTGTTCCCTCATAATAACAAGAACGTCAACACTCTATGATGAAGTCAATATTATAAACAGGCCTACTAAGTAGGCTCTTTTTGTTTTGGCTGAAAATAGTAGGCCTACCTGTGTAAAAACACGAATACATATCATTTTCTGAGTTATTATTTTACATTTGGATTTCAAAAGAGGTAGGCCTATGATCACTTAAATGAAATAATAACTTAATAGAATTGGAGGGATGAAACAATGCCCTAACTGTGGTCATGTGACTCATCAACCAAATCCCAAATATGAAACATTCTGCATTTCGCTATCCAGATAATACTTGATTTTGATTCAGGGTGTCCGCGGGGTCTTAAAAAGTATTAAAAGTTGATAAATCAATTTAGTGAAAATTAAGGCTATTAAAAAGTATTCAAGGGCATTTTCCAAGGTATTACATTTTGTAGCTTGTTTTCAATAAGTATATAAATTGTCCAAAGAGGTTGTATTCTACAGTGTGCCTGAATGTAATCATTGCGTAGGTGTGTAGTGGGATTCTGTGTACCGTAATTTTTGGACTATAAGGCGCACCTAAATATAAGCCGCAGCAGCTAAATTGAACGATGTGTACATATATAAGCCGCACTGGACTATAAGCCGCAGGTGTTTTAATGTTTAATTACCATATGTAAGGGTTCGTGCACAGAGGGGATTGTCGGGAAAGAGATGGCTGTTTGAGGAAGCTCCCATTTATTAACATTTCAACAAACAAGTTGCATATTTGCATAACGTATTCAAGTGTTACCATTTAGTGCAATAGTAGCTACAGAACATGTACTGTGCTGTGTAAACTGTACTGTATCACATAGCGTTTCAGACACAAACTTTTCAACTTTCAAACTTAAATGGTGCGCTCCCAGCGCACGTACCGGCAGTGATCAACAGCAGCGGTTTTCAACCAGTGGTACGGGGACAAACTGTCTCGCTCTCGTAATGTCTGTCTGTCTTGCTCTCGTTCTGTCTCTCGTACCACTCTTGGTTCCACTTTTACTTTTGCGCGCTACCTGTCTCACTCTTTTCCGGCCTCCAGCTTTTCCTGCTGGAGCCCGCCGCTTAAAGGTGGGGGGCGCGGACCGGCCATAGAGCCCATAGAGTTAAAGGTGGTGGACTGTAACCTGTAAAATCCATAGATTTAGGAGGTCCCCTAGTGGCCGTTAGCTGTAAAAATCCATAGATTAGCCGCACCGTTATATAAGCCGCAGCGTCGAAAAATTGCAAAAAAGGCGCGGCTTATAGTCCGAAAATTACGGTAGTTTATTTATTACATCCTGTTGGATTTGACGTCATCTGAACAGGACATCGCACGCTCACTTCTTGATAGCGCGCAAAGGTCCGTTTACGGGGAAATGCAAGTTTGCTTCCAAATGGTTGGAATATAAGGAGGAAGGACGATCAATACTGTATATAGTCAATGTGAGGTAAAGTGTGTCGCCAATGTAACCGGTTAAAACTCAAAGTGGCGATGAGGTCTTAAAATGTATGGAAAGGGTCTTAAAAAAGGTCTTAAAAGGTCTTACATGTGACTTCAGGATTCCTGCATATACCCTGTGATTGACAAAATCATAAATCATAAATTTAGAAAAAAGGCACACAAATTAACATCCAAACTTAAATGTTTCTCAGACCGTTACACGGTGCTAGTGTGACACTTGTGCCTGCTTTTGTGAGCAGAGTCTCTTGATGCGTGGGGGTGACAGCGCAACGCGGAGGTCCTGCTCCACTGTCAGCCGGGTGCAGGTCTTGTTTTTGACATATGCGAGTGAGGAAACCGCCAGCTCGCCCAAGTAGGAGGTTGGAAACTGTAAAAGCACCTTGATGGCACACTCTGAGAGGGATGGATACTCGTGTCCCACAAGCAGCCAAAATATATCCAGACGTAGTTCCCCGTGCTTCAGTTTCAGGGAGCGGTCCATAGATAGCTCTGCGAGTTAATCCTGAGCTCTGCTGTTTAAACTAGTGGCTGATATTAATGAGAGAGGATTAAACGGATCCCGGAGCCAATCGAAGTCTTCATTCATAGGAGGGAAATATGACTCGAACCTCTCCTCCAGCACTCCCAGGTGAGTAGCTATAACTTGTAGAAAAAATGCTTTCTTGTGCGCTGGGTCACTGGATGTCAGCGGAAACATTTCAATGTTTTTCTTGGCGACTTTATTTTGCCACAGTCTTAACTTGGATCGGAAACCATTGAGTTTGTCTGTGGCTGTCAGGATATTCTCATTCTTCCCTTGCATTCTGATGTTGAGGTCATTGAGGTTGCTAAAAATATCTGCCAGATATGCAAGCTTAACCCACCACGATTCGTCATCCATTTGTTTTTTGTCGTGCTCATTTGCAAATGCAACAAGTTCGTTGCGGAGCTCGTAGACACGGGACAGCACCTTGCCCCGTGACAGCCAGCGGACCTCCGTGTGCATTAAAAGGCCACGATGCTCAGCCCCCATCTCATTGCACAATGTGCTGAACAACCGCGACTTCAGCGGACGGGACTTGATGTAGTTCACTATTTTCACAGCTTGTTCTAATACTGCAGTGAGGTCTGGTGGCATAGCTTTTGAGACGAGGGCTTCTCTGTGTAACATGCAGTTAGGGCTGGGCGATTTGGCTTAAAAATAAAATCTCTATTTATTTCTAACTAATGGACAATTTTCGATTTAAACCTCGATATTTTTCTGTTTTTTTCTGTTTTTTTCAAAACAAACCAGACCAAGGCAAAATTTAAATACATATTTTCTTTATTAACACAATACAAATAAATGAGATTACCAAGTAGTCTAGGCCTATGTGAACAAATCAGTTGTTCAAGAATAAAAATAATAAAATAAAAACAGCACCACTTGGCTGTCATTAATGTGCAAAGATTTCTTTTTTAAATCAAACTGAAAAAAAAATCTCTTGTAGGCCATCCCTGAAAAAACGTGTAAAATGAAATACAACAAATAATATCGGGCAGAGCTGCAGCTCGGATAGTCACAGGCAATGTGGCTGAGTTTTGTGCGCATTGAGGCAGCCCTGTCGGTGCAAATGGTTTGGCACATCCCCCAGTGTAAACCCTGTTCTGTCAGCTGTGGTCTTGTACATTTCCTCTCCGGTTGCATGTGTGTGTAATTCTTTGCAACAAAAAAAAAGTTCTCCTCAATGGATTCTCCGTCAACATATCTCACGTTGGCAATGAGTTGACAGTGGCCACTTATGTCTGTTGAATCATCAACTTGCAGAGCAAATTTGCCAATTCTCTGTATTTTTTCAGTTAGTACAGTTTCTATATCTACTGACATGTCATCGATGCAACGTTTTATTGTATTGTTGGATAATGGTATTTTATCGATAGTGTGGGCCTTTTTTGCCATGGCGATTAACTCAGCCACCACAGTGTTTCCCCTAGGTTTACTGCCTTGGCAGGGTGCTGCCTGGGTACCCCCCCCCGGGGGGGTGCCCCAAATTTTTGTTATCCTCTGGAGCAGAGAGAGGAGCTGTGGATTATTGTTATTGATATCGTACAGTAACAAAGTATTACATTAAAAAGTAATAAAGTACAGTGTTACACTGTACTTTATTACTTTTATTCAAACTGTATTCCCTTCTTATCATGTAGCCTACACTTCTTCCTTTCATTGATACATTTAAATCACCTGACTACAGCATATAACATACCTGCTGCAACCCTATTGAAACCCAAGAAATTCAGATGACAAGTAGAATGATTTATTGTTTGTGTGTTTATGGCCGTCATGCACTGGTGTTATTATTTGTGGATTCTCTGTTGAGACACTGCTGACACCTTTATCTGTCAAATAGAAACATTAGAATGTTCTAATCCATCATTTCCTCGCTCACCCTCGTTTTCAGCTATCCCACCGTGCCCCTGGTGGCCCCTTCCCCCGTCCTCAGGCAAAGCCCCCCCCAAACCCTTTGCCCTGTAGGGATCAACCCCTTCACCCCCTACTTTCCCTCCTCTTCCTCCCTCCCTCCCACCCATCCTCCCTGTACTCCAACAGTCTTCCGCTGCAGTGAGAGTTCTCGACCATCTCTTCCAAGCTGTCGGACATGTCAGGACCCGTGCCGAGTCGGGCCCGAGTGTACACCGAGGTCAACACTCACCGGCCAAGGGAGTACTGGGACTATGAGTCCCATGTGGTGGAATGGGGGTAATAACCTTGCAGACATTAAACAACTTTTGCAGTATGCGGCTCGACAACTCTTCAATCCAGCTAATGTTTTTTTTTTTTTTTTTTTCACAGGAATCAGGATGACTTTCAATTAGTGCGTAAGCTCGGACGTGGCAAGTACAGCGAAGTCTTTGAAGCAATCAACATCACCAACAATGAGAAGGTGGTGGTGAAGATACTCAAGGTAAATCCTTACAGGAAGAAGCTCTGATTTATGATCACATGCTTTAATTCAATCTGCCTAACTCTGCCTCCCCTTTTCCCTTTTAGCCTGTGAAGAAAAAGAAAATCAAGCGTGAGATCAAGATTTTGGAGAACCTACGTGGAGGTCCTAACATCATCTCCCTCATTGATATTGTGAAAGACCCTGTAGTAAGTAACGCTTAACACTTTGGTCATAACTGCAGCAAAGGCCATATTTAATTGATATGTTTGTTTTCAACAAACTTATGTTGTGTATGTTGGGGGTTCTGAAATATCGTCACTGTACCAATAGCGATGCGAGCCCGCCACCTGTGCAAGGTTAACCCTTTTGCTTGGGAAGTATGTGTCTGTAAGTACTGAGTCAGCTCTGGCTGTAAGTTAGATGAATGTGTCTAAGCTGTTTAACACCCTTTCTAGGTTGTGTCACGACTCTCCCCAAATAATGGACTGTTAGTATATTGCTTTATAAGATGCAGGAGTTCACAGGTCTTTCACACTGCAAAAATGAGACTATTGTATTCACTTTAACCTAAAACAACTATGATACGCCATCAAAATATATTAACCTCAGCACAACCAATGATAGTTTGATCATCACATACATTACAATGATCATATATTAGCCTTATGTTGATTAAGCAAAGCATGTCACCTTTAGAGGGACAACAGATTTCTTTCAAAGTTGGAGGATGCTCAAAGGTATATTATTCCTTTATAGTTAACAAGTCCCAGGAATAAAGCAGTGGAAGTCAAATAATGTAGCAACTAAAAGTGCCTTTTGTGCTTTACAGTTTGCGTTTCATGTAGCGCAAGGATTAGTAAAATTTTAGATAGATGACTGCAGTGAAACTATGGGCTAATGTATCTCCCTCAATTCATTGTGCCAAGAGTCGACACAATAACTCAATTAACAGAAAAGCAATTTACCCATTTGAGATAACAGGCATTACATTTTCTTGTTTCAGCTTCATTTTGTTTAGTACTGTAATGTATAAATGTTCTTGTAATCTTTGGGAATAGCCTGGCGAGGATATGAAGTTGAACTTGTTGAAGACTATGCCTTTTTTCTAAATTAATTCTGGGATTTAATTGTAAAGTCAAACGACTTCCAGATTATGAAAACGTATCCACATTAGGGTGGTCCTTAGCGCCATGTACATTTTCAAATTCATTTATTTGAAGCTCCAACCTCCGGAATTCGGTATGATAGTCAAGAAAACTCTCCTGGTGAGTTTTATTCCAAATTCCAACAGCATTTACCCCTCCCTCATCAACCTTGAAGTTTAGCCTCAGTAGGGTGGTCCTTAAAATTGAACGTCGAAAAGTCTAAGCTCCAACCCCTATTCCATTAGTCAAGATGTTGAATTTTTTTCCCCTCTACAGGGCTCAACGCTAACTTTTAAAAGTGGTTGCCAGGCTGGCAACCAGGCATCAGCTTTTGGTTGCCAAAACTGAAAATACGGTTGCCATTTTTAGTCACCTTATATTTTAAATAATTAAGATACTATACAGTTATACATCAACTTAATAATGAACATGTGACACAAAATAATGTTCAAATGCTTTACAATAAATAATTAACACAATTATTTGAAACTAAAGTGGTAGGAAACTTGTCCACCCTCAATTGCTGGTATACAAAACACCAGTAGTGCAGCTGTTGTCATGTTCTTCACAGATCCCCCAAAAAGGAATTGAGCAATTCACTAGTTCCTTGGTCATCCATTGTCTTCCTTTCAAATGTGGGTTTTCTTGACCTTTGTGCTGACCCCCACCATAGCTCCACTGGCCCTTCAGCATCGAAGTCTTGGATTGTGGTTCTGTCATTGGCCAGACTAATACATTTCTAATGTTAAATAAATGAAAACCATTCACAGTTAAGAATTAGATATTAATTATTAATGCTGTAAATTACCTTTTTAATATGTCTAACTATATTTAAAATGTGTTACCTTTTTATAGAAGTGATTATATTTGTATGCCAATATTTTCCTATGGTAAAGTTTCGTTTTGCACTTTCATTTTGGTAGTAATAAGATCGGGACTCTTATTTTGAAGGAACTTTTACCGGAAGTGAATGGACAACATTCCTCTTTGCTTTTTGTTCGGATTCCCCTTGCACTTTATCAGTTGAATCACTTTGAACATTCGTTTGAGATGTTGACGGGTTGGCCGAACATTTTACCGCACAGTCAAACAACTTAATTTGCTTCGCCATTTTTTGTAAAACAAACACACGGCGCACAGCGCACACGAGTAAACGTGCATCACTTTCTGGCTCCGTAATCACACCAATGCACGTGCAACTTAAGTATCAGGTTCCGACTGGTCACAACAATAATTAAATATCACTCTTAATACAACAAATAATTAACATTTATCTATTTTGGGGTGCACATTTAGCTGTTTGCTGTCCTTGTTTCTTTATGTTAAAAACTGGTTGCCACTGATGGCAACCAAAGGCCAAGAAGTGGATGACATTTTTTCTGAATGGTTGCCAATGGCAACCTGGGAACCGTTACTGTCGAGCCCTGCTCTATCTGACAACATGTACCCCTCCCTCATCAACCCGGGCTGCCACACCAGCAGCACGGTGCTGCAACTGAGGCTAAACTTCAAGGTTGATGAGGGAGGGGTACATGTTGTCAGATTGAGGGAAAAAATTCACCAGGAGATTTTTCTTGACTAAAGGCCCGGACACACCAAGCTGACACCAAAGACAGAGTTTCCCCTATATACAAATAGCGGCGGCTGCTAGGGGGCGCCAGCCAGGTACCCAAACAAAATAAAAAAAATATATATATTTTTTTACTTTAAAGGAAGGCTCCAGTCATTAGATAGTAAATAAAAACTTCAGTATTTAGTGAAACATTATGTTTAAACCATACCCTGAAGAAATCAGCGATATTCCCCGGTAAATAATGATTTTATAGCTCTTTTTTTTTTTTAAACCTGTATATTCCGCCAGGCAGCTGCCATTTTGGCTATTTTGGCCATTTTCAGTAATCACATGATCCGAAAAACTAGGTCGTGACGTCATCTATGCGTTCACTTTGTAAACACGACAGCTCATTCGCCGAAAACATGGCGGAGTATTTGAGTTCGGACTCGTCAGCCGAGGAAGGAAGTTTTGAGCAATGTGGAGAGATTGGATGGGGTAATTCAGCCATACAGGTTCGAGCCAAGTGGCCAGAACCGTCAGGAATCCAGGGACAGTGACGATGAGGATGAACAGCACGGTGATCTTGCTGGAGACGATCCCTTTACTCGTGCAATTGATTTCGTGGGGCGAGTAGGGAGACCAGTACAGGAATGGTGTACTTGCGATCGGTGTGTAGCCATGGACAATCCTCTTATGAACATATGTTGTCATGAGCTTGAAAATAAACTGTTCACAGAATACTTGGATTGCATATGTTTACACAGGGAATTCGACACTGTGGTGTTAGAAAAAGCTGTATTGAGAACAGCACTGGTTGCCATGAAGGATGTGAAACGCACCTCTTTGGTTGAACCAATAAATGAAAGGTGGGTAAATTTGACGGGTACAGCCCTTTCTTCTTAGCATTATATACTTTACAATTATTATTATTATTGTTATTAATGGACATATCAACTAAAGACATTTTATTTGGTTAGGAAGTTCTGGATTAAAGATTGAATTGACTTTATCAAAAGTTTTATAATAACGTTTACATTCTAGGAGGAAATTATTTTCATCCTCAATCTCATGGCAATGTTTGCACAACCTGTCATTTACAGGAGTATTTGTGTATCGACCATATTATATAAGAAGTTTATGGTTGTTAATTCTAAAGCGTGTCAAATGGATTCTGTCTACAATTGCATGGCAAGGACATGAAGGACAATGACAGATAATTTTCAAAACCAAAACTTTACTAAGTGTAGCCATGATAAAATAAATCAAAAAGCATATCTACAGAATGCACTCTTTATAGAACAATGTAGGCTATGAGTCCTAACACAGGGCTGCCAACATTTGAGTTCAGCTTGGAGTGAGATTTTTTTTTGGTGAACCGAAAAAAGAAACGTTCATGTGTACAGTGTTACAAATGTATTGAACATGTACAGGGTTTCCCATTAATGTACCGGGCGCTACAGTGGAATACGCACATACACAGTGTACCCGCAACTCTTACAATCAAGTACTATTTTATAAGTGGGGGGGGTCCTCATCTCCTCTAGGGGGGTCCGGGGGCATGCTCCCCCGGGAAGATGTTTTTTTTTTAAATATTGAAGTTAAATGCATCAACCTGGTGCAATTTGAGAGCAAAATGAATTTTTGGTAAACAGATTTTCTTTTTCTTTATGGATATTTTACAAATCACTCACCTTTTTAAACTGTATTCTTGTTTCACTGTCATATAGTATTTCATAACTATTTTTCATTTATTCTCATAAATGGTGACCAAAACGTATGAGACCCACTGAGATAACTAGACTAAAGTATCTAAACAGAGTCCCTTACCTCACTGAGCTATAGTTATCTCTCAGTCTGACAGGACAGAGCTCTCCCTCTCATTGTTTTAGAAACAGCTTTTAATATCCGTTAAGCTAACCAGATGCTAAAAACAACAATGCAAATAATGAGTTTGGTAGAAATATACTGTATAATAGTAAAGTTATTTAAGATGATACCATATTTATTGAAGATTTTACATTATAAATATTCCCCAAAATTATTCAAAAGCATATTCTTCCAAACTCTCTGCTGTAGTATGACCACCAGGAGACTATTGATGTGTGTGGTGAGTTTGGTATTAATAAGCTGTATAATAGTGATTGAATATTATTGTATTCTCTTTTTTTGGAGTTGCACTTTGCAGACGGTCTCTGAGCAAAGCACTCGTTTCTTCTCCGGCTTCGGATAGAGACCAATGTAATGTGCCCAGCTCGGAGGACGGCGCGTATTGGCTTTTTTTTAAATCAAAATGTGATTGTAGTTCGTTGTCAACCTTACCACGGTACTTAGGAGACGTCATTTGTGTCTGAATAAAGTTTTCATGAGTTTTTGATCCGTGAAATCAGAATCTTCCAATATCGTTCCAACTTTACTGAACTAAGCCAGAAGACCGTCTCATTTCGTAGACCGCTCGGTTTGCTGTTCCTTCACTTTATTTTTATATACATTTTTTTGGGACAAAAACTTAGCGTGAGGAAAGGCAAGTGTGGCGTGAGTGCGTGAGATATGCGTTAATTGCGTGACTCTCACGCTCAATGTGTGAGTGTTGGCAGCCCTGCCTAACATAATAATGGTACAATGTAGTTGAATAAATTCCATAGTAGTTAATCAATCAAATCAGTCAATTTATCCTCGACACCAAACGCATAGTTCACGTCACTTCCGGTAAAATAAGTCCAGGGCTCTCGACTAACTTTTTTCACCATCCTCCCGGAACCGTCCCGAAATACAATCTAAGCCGTCCCGAAATTAATGTGGAACGTCCCGAATTTAAAATATGAGTTTTTCTACATTATCATTAGTTAAAATCATTCAAAGTGACGTCATAAAAATCATTAGATGATAATTCATCAACCTTTTTATTTGAGTAAATCAGTCAATCACATGAACAAAGGCCAAATATATTTAAACAAACACACAAACGAGAAAATTACTTTAATATTGAATCAAATCAAGTCCCATCCAATTAACAAAAAAATCCAACACTCAGGAGACCTTTACAAACTGCCCCGCCCCCTCGCACACAGACGGGAGAGAGAGATCTCGTCTGGATTGGAAAGCTCGAAAATACATCATAGACGCATGTTGTAGTCTTATTGCATATTAGAAACGGAGTTGGATAAACTAAAACTGCGATATAAGGTTTATGTAGCAATATGACATATATGACATATATTTTTTTTAAATGTCTCCAGTACCGATAAAAAGTCAGATAACGTCGGAGCTTAACGTTACCACTGTCTTTAATAATTCCGGCCCGGGCGGAGCCCGTTTAGGACCGGGGCTCGGTACCCATCCATACATGGGGAGAAGCGCAGCATATTGCTAAGGACTAAATATGATGGGGGTTCTCATCTCAGCCTTATTACCCATAGGGGATGAAGAGGAGTAAGTAAATAAAGAGGCCGGCGCTCCAGGGTCTGGTTCTGCTGTGCGTTTTTGTGATGTAACGGTAAAACATTTCAGAATTCCTCCACGGGATACCGTTGTCATTTTACATCACTCAACCCGCGAAATACACACACTCAGTACATGCGTGCCAGGTATTCGCGGGCACAGCCAGCTGTGCGGCTGGCTGACAGCTGTGTGTGTGTGTGTGTGTGTGTGTGTGTGTGTGTGTGTGTGTGTGTGTGTGTGTGTGTGTGTGTGTGTGTGTGTGTGTGTGTGTGTGTGTGTGTGTGTGTGTGTGTGTGTGTGTGTGTGTGTGTGTGTGTGTGTGTGTGTGTGTGTGTGTGTGTGTGTGTGTGTGTGTGTGTGTGTGT
>NC_136903.1:51393630-51664849 GCF_949606895.1 Notothenia rossii | reverse complement strand
TTTGTTCGGAGTAAAGGATGGCAGAAGACACTTCACTACTCAGAATCCTCAGCTATCGTTTAGAACCATGTGCTCTGTTTGACAAACCCCGTGATTAGTTCTCAAGCTCTGTGATTGGTTGACCTCCGACTGCATTCCATATGAAAAAAAACGTTTCGTAAATGATAAAATCATACTTTATTCAGCAGTGCTTGCTTTACTCTTTGAAAGTCATCACATGAATGCTTTGTAATAAATGGTTTGGCTGCATTAAATATTACACATCTGTCGTAGTTCTTTATTTATCTACAGAGATCGGGCTCAAAATAGACCGGAAACCATTCTTTTACCGTTCTGTTTTAATTTCACAATAAAGTTAGTAGTAATATTTTGTTTTGATATTATTGTTTTGTATTAACTACTAGACCGCTGGGTCATGTTAAGACCATCTTTTCTGTGTTGCTGTGGGTTTTTTCCATCACTTTTGTGTTACAAATATCAAAACAATAACTAAATAATATCCGTCGTAAACAGGGTCGGCTCCAGAACAAATCGAATGGGGGGGCAATCATTTACCACGGGGGGGCACACACATGCTAAAAAGTCTCTTGTCTCTCACACACACAGCACGCTTCATTAAGCCAAGTGACACACACACACACACACACACACACACACACACACACACACACACACACACACAACACACACACACACACACACACACACACACACACACACACACACACACACACACACACACACACACACACACACACACACACACACACACACACACACACACACACACACACACACACACACACACACACACACACACACACACACACACACACACACACACACACACACACACACACGAAAGTGTGTTATGTAGCACCCTCTGTTGTTGTTACCTATTTCCGCCAGCGGGTCATATTGACCCCACCCCTTTTCACATAAAAATGACGTGTTGCTATAGCAACACTTTTGTCTACTGCGGTTCCCACTACTGACTGTAGTGAATGAGTGCGCTCCCGCTCACCGGAAACTGCTCGCGCTGCGCTCCGCAGCAAACAGCTGTGGGGCGATTTGAAAGTACGTTATGCTGGCTGGGGTGTCTAAATAATGCTTCCGGGCCAGCGGGCCATTTATAATGTCGAGCCCTGTTCATATGAACAGCTGAGACTCCACAGATCAGGTCAGAGGGCCTGGCGATCCACTAGCAAAACAAACATCCAGTAGGCTATTAACCTTACTGTTTTTACTAACAGTAACCAACTAATAATTTTCATAAAGTGTATATTTATTCCAAACTCACAATATATATATATCCTTCCAGTAATAAAACGTAATGCACAATGCAATGGTACTGTCACGGTTTGTGAAACAAGCAGGACCCCAATGCAGATATAAACTGAAACTTCCTTTATTTCAAGGTTATGATCTATATAGACAATGACAAAACAGAACACTCACCGCAGAACTAGTCAGGGAACAAGACGAACCGACCAAGACAGGACAGACAACCCAGAACTTAAATACACACAAGACTCAATCACACAACAAGACACAGGTGAGGA
The DNA here is from genome assembly GCF_949606895.1 of Notothenia rossii. NCBI lineage: Eukaryota > Metazoa > Chordata > Actinopteri > Perciformes > Nototheniidae > Notothenia > Notothenia rossii. Next base: position 51,663,287 of record NC_136903.1, on the reverse strand, counting down.
GGGAGGAGAAAAACACAGGGGCCAGGTGAACATAATCAGACAATTAGACACACCAGGGAAACTAATGACAAGAGGAAAACACAGGAAAAGGACCAGACAATAACCCAAAGGAAAACATGACATGGAAAACAGCAAAAACACCCAAACCTACAAAACTATAAACGTGACATAACATGAGAATCGTGACATAACCCCCCCCTCAAGGGATGGATTCCAGACGTCCCAAAAAAACAAAAATCCAGCAGGGTGGGTGGAGGGGGTCCGGAGGACGGGTCTCGGGCGACGGCCCGGGGCAAGGCAGAGTTAAAAAAAGGGGAATTCGGGCGGACGGCCCGGGGGCAAGGCAGAGTTCAAAAAAGGGAATTCGAGCGGACAGCCCGGGGCAAGGCAGAGTCCATAGAGGGAATCTCGGGTGGACGGCCAGGGGCAAGGCAGAGTCCGAGGAGGGGTGAAGACCCGACAGCTCCGGAGGCCGGTCAGGAGCCGGTGTCGGCAAGATCCCCCATGGAAGAGGACACATGACCGGCAGGATCCCCGGCAGGAGAGCAGTCGGCGGAATCCCCAACGCGACAGGACATGGAGTTGGCAGGACCCCCAGCGGAAGAGTAGTCGGCGGGACCTCCAACGTGGCAAGACATGAGTTGGCAGGACCCCCGGCAGAAGGGCAGTCTGCGGGACCTCCAACGGCACAGGACATGGGGTTGGCAGGACCCCCGGCAGAAGAGCAGCGTGCGGGACCTCCAACGGCTCAGGATATGGGGTTGGCAGGACCCTCGGCAGAAGAGTAGTCTGCGGGACCTCCAACGGCACAGGACATGGGTTGGCAGGACCCTCGCAGAAGAGCAGTCTGCGGGACCTCCAACGTGACAAGACATGGAGTTGGCAGGACCCCCGGCAGAAGAGTAGTCTGCGGGACCTCCAACGTGACAAGACATGGAGTTGGCAGGACCCCCGGCAGAAGAGTAGTCTGCGGGACCTCCAACGGCACAGGACATGGGGTTGGCAGGACCCTCGGCAGAAGAGCAGTCTGCGGGACCTCCAACGTGACAAGACATGGAGTTGGCAGGACCCCCGGCAGAAGAGTAGTCTGCGGGACCTCCAACGGCACAGGACATGGGGTTGGCAGGACCCTCGGCAGAAGAGCAGTCTGCGGGACCTCCAACTTGACAAGACATGGAGTTGGCAGGACCCCCGGCAGAAGAGTAGTCTTCGGGGCCTCCAACGGCACAGGACATGGGGTTGGAAGGACCCTCGGCAGAAGAGCAGTCTGCGGGACCTCCAACGTGACAAGACATGGAGTTGGCAGGACCCCCGGCAGAAGAGTAGTCTGCGGGACCTCCAACGGCACAGGACATGGGGTTGGCAGGACCTTCGGCAGCGGGGCAGTCTGCGGGACCTCCAACGACACTTGAGTGGGTTGGTTCGCCAACAGAACCCGGGGAGCTGGCGTCGGACGGACAGCCAACAGGAGACGAGGTGCTGGAGTCGGCCGGTATGCCGACAAGACAACGGGGGGCTGGCGTCGGACGGACAGCCAACGGAGACGAGGTGCTGGAGTCGGCCGGTATGCTGACAGGACATGGGGAGCTGGCGTCGAACGGACAGCCAACAGGAGACGAGGTGCTGGAGTTGGCCGGTACGCCGACAGGACTCGAGGAGCTGGCTTCGGCCGAAGAATCAGCAGGTGATGAGGAGCCGGAGTCGGGACCATGGTTACTGGAGCCGGCACTGAAGCCGGAACATGGCTGTAAGGTCCGGTTCTGGAGCCGGCAACATGGCTGTAAGGTCCTTCTCTGGGGCTGGAAACATGGCTGTAAGATCCGGTTCTGGAGCGGAAACATGGCTGTAAGGTCCGGTTCTGGAGCCGGAAACATGGCTGTTGGGGCTTGAGCTGCTAGCTTGGCCTTAGCGACTCCTCCTCTTAGCAGCCGCCTGAATACTCCGTGGACCTCCATAAGCCAGACGAGTTCCAGAATATGACTCCTGGACAGGAGCAGGAACTGGGGCAGAAGCAACGGGTTGACTTCAGACGGAACCCACCAAGGCGTATGGTGCCAGGTTGGGAATTGGGAGACATGGAGCTAGCATGCCTGGGGCTAGCAGGCCGGGAATCACACACTGAGAGGAAGTCCAAAATCCAGCCAGGTAAGAATTTAACTAAACCTGGTTTCTCCATTGCCCTCTGGTGTGCCTCAGCCCGAACAGCCTCTCGCTGCTGACCCCTGGACGCTCCCAACCATCGACTAGAGCAGACAGCCAAAGCAACGGTTAACTCCGATATCTCCTGCTCGAAAGGATCTGCTGGGCCCATATTTCAGGTCGGTTCGTACTGTCACGGTTTGTGAAACAAGCAGGACCCAAATGCAGATATAAACTGAAACTTCCTTTATTTCAAGGCTATGATCTATATAGACAATGACAAAACAGAACACTCACCGCAGAACTAGTCAGGGAACAAGACGAACCGACCAAGACAGACAGACAACCCAGAACTTAAATACACACAAGACTCAATCACAAAACAAGACACAGGTGAGGAGGGAGGAGAAAACACAGGTGCCCAGGTGAACATTATCAGACAATTAGACACACCAGGGAAACTAATGACAAGAGGAAAACACAGGGAAAAGGACCAGACAATAACCCAAAGGAAAACATGACATGGAAAACAGCAAAAACACCCAAACCTACAAAACTATAAACGCGACTGTGGCAGCGGGGTAGGTTTGGGCGCTGGCTGCTGGAGTGAAGGGAGTGGCTCGGCCGGAGGCCAGACAGCTGATCGGAATCAGGTAATCAGTGCAGGAAGAAAAGCATGTCGTAACCTGGTTCTGTTCTGTTATGCAGTAGGCGGGATCCTGGAAGGTCGCCAAAGGACCTGTGAAGTTTCCCACCCGGGCAACGTTTGAGACCCGCGCATATTATTGTTTGGAGTTAATAAACGCCTGTGTTTCACCAACCTGCTCTTTCCGTCCTGATTTGAACCCTGTGTGAGCGGAGAGGCTCACAGCAACATAACATGAGAATCGTGACAGGTACACAGTATCCAAAGTCTTTAGGCACTGGTTGGAGGCATTCATGTAAAGCAGATCGCCAGAATCCAATACTGGTAAAAAAATTACAGAGATCAAATGTTTCCTTGTCTGAAAGGAGAAACCTAATTTTAAAACAACATTTTCAGTGTGTGACTTGAAAGATAAGTTCTGATCAATAATAAAACCTAGATATTTGTATGTAGTGACCCTTTCAATGTCAATGTCAGTCCCTTGAACAGTACAAATGTTGGGGAGAAAATAAGTTAACTTTTTGCCATTTGAAAATATAATGAGTTTGGATTTGTCTGCATTTAATACTAACTTGAGTTGAGATAAATTAGATGGAATAACATCATGAACAATAAATAACAGTATCATCTGCATAAAAATGGAAAGCAGCCTTTGATAAATTATTACAGAGATTATTTACATATATGGTGAAATTATTGGTCGGGTTCCATCTAATTTCAGTGTGTAAAAGGAGTCTCCTATTTCCTCCACGATTGCCTCAGTCACCAAATTGCTGAGAACTTATCTTTCAAGTCGCACACTGAAACTTAGGAGTTCATTTTGCATTTCGTGACAAGTGTAAGTGGCGTTTCGAAGGATTGATTTCACTACATCAGCCAATTTGATGTCTTTTTTTATCGTATAGTCCAGCAGGGAGAGGAAAAGGTCACTGCCCCCCTCTGACATGTTATCAAAATCGGCCTTGACACAATGACACTGTATTCAAGCCAGTCTCGGTTGTGATACCAAGCAGAGAGAAACGAACGCCTCTTGCCAGTGAGGATGCTGTAAGGGTACTGTTTTAAGAAGATTTGTTTGGGCTGATCAGTTCCAATATCGTCTATGGGTTGTTGAATTCCAGCGCTAACGTTAGCTGCAGCAGGTGGATCGGCTTGGCTAGCAGGTTGGCTGTTCGAAGAGCACGGCTCCAGCTCTTCAGAGGTGGTGCCGCCGGCGATGCTGGAGATGGGTGCATTATTCCCTTCGTTTTCAGGAGGTGGAGGAGTTGGAGGAGGCCGTGTAGCAGCTGCACCTTGCAGTCATTTACATATATCCATTACTTTATTACTGTCCAACAGTCCGAGCATTAGCTTCGTCTCACTGACTTGCTAATTATGCGCGCATTTTTTTGAATTAATAACAACAAATCAAAGGCCGTGGTCATTGGTCAAGAAACACACCAATCACCAGTGAGCACACCTCAGGCTGTGTTTTTTATTTATATTCTTTATTTCTGATTTATTTCACCCAAAAAAGATTTAGTGGAAACGTTTTCTCTTATAATATGATAAAAAAATAAATTAAAAAAACTGCAAAGTGGCAGGGCTTGCCTGGCCTGGCAGGGGGCTCATTTGGGGGGGCATGGCCCGCGAATGCCCACCCATGACGCCGACCCTGGTCGTAAACTAAACCAGAAACAGCAGTATATTTTATTTTGTTAACACTGTAAACTTGACAGCTTTTTAACCCAAACCACCTACTGGTTAAAGCATGTTATTACACGTTTAGAGTAATGCAATGCAGGTAGATTGTGTGTTTTTGAATGACTGTTTAAAATACCTTTTTCTTAATGTATTTCATTTTTGTAAAGCACTTTTGAATGTGTTATATTTTATGAAAACATTTAAATATTAAGAGTATATACAACATTGGAGGAAAGTAGAAGGTCAATGATAGAAATATAGAATAGAAAATATCAAGAAGATACTGTAAATGGTATCTATAATAATAATAATAATAATTGAAGCTGCAAGCAGTGTTGAGCAGGTCTTCGACGCTCCGCAGGCTGTTGTCGACGTCAGGCAGCTGTCTCAAGGACTCGGCCGTTGGCAAACGTGGGAAGTTTCAGGCCGATCGGACAATGTATTTAGGAGTTACAGCAGTATCATAAACATTGTGTTTGATGGCCAGAGATATGTCGCCATGGCAACGGAATTTGATGACACCCCATAATATGCTAGATGTGTTGAGGGCCGCATCTTTATGAAACCTGTGAAGTTTTGTGCCGTTTGGAGCATGTTAACTGGAGTTATGAGAAAACCTTGTTTCACGGCGACCATTTTGTTACCATAGCAACAACATTTGACGAAATCTCAAAACTGACACATATATGTCTCGAGGGCTTGACGGTTCACACACATGTAAAGTTTGAACAGTTTTTGACCATTTACACAGGACTTATAGCAATATGGTGCTGAACGGCGAGGGGTGTGTTGCCATGGCAACAGCTTTGGGGGTATCAGATAAATATAAAGCCTGACAAAGTACTTAACGTTTAATATATTGCATGGTTTGTTTTGGGACTTGACAATCCACTTTCCTGCAATGTTAACTATGTTGAAGCACTTATTTTAACTGATATTATACATATTTATTAGATGCAACTCGCATAATTGATATCGTTACGATCAATTTAGTCGCTCGCGATAACCATGCAAAACCCACAAAAAAAGGGAAAACGAGGGGCAAAAGCCCATTAAAAGTGGCCTAAATCATGACAGTAGGTAGCCTACAGCAACTACAGTGTCACTGTAAACTAGCACATTATTGAAATCGGTCCGATTATTATTAGGGTCTGAGACCAGAGGTCAGCGAAGACCCTATTGAAATGGGAATACATTGCAATCAGTTGAAAGCTATTTGCGTACCTTTATGAAGCTGAAGGAGCCTAGGAGCGTCACAACTGCACGCCACGGGACCCTGACCAAGCGTCGCTCCTGGACTTTCATGGAGTGAGAGTGTGTTGTATGAGGGATGGCCACAATGGGTGATCTGTTTGGTATTTTGAAAAAAAAACTTCACAGACATGTTTTGTATAGGTATGGCCTACTATCTATACTATACTACTTATTATACGATTTAAAATAAAAACAATAGTCGTGGCTTGATATTGAGTAAGAACATGATTTTATGAACAGCAGCTTCCGGTCTACCAAGACCCGACCGGACAAAAAGAAGTGGTGCAGACCCGAAACGTGGCGTATCATATGCACGCAAAACTCGGCCTCAGAACTCAATGGGAATGGTTAGCGTATCATATGCACGCAAAATCGGAGTTCTGCGTATCTATTGCACGCATTTCCAATGTGTAAAGTCGTTTCATTTGTACGCAGACTGAAGAGAGTGGGTTGGATATACACCTGAACATGGAGCAGGAGAGGACTCTGGGGGGAGAGACTAGCTATTTGGATCCTGAGTCCTGTGTGCTTGGTGTTTATTAGGTTATGTTTCAGCACTCAGGGCACTCTTACAGGATTAAGTACATTTTATGTTTAGGCCAAATATTTATTAGGTTTATTAACTAAACTAAGGTACTAAGGTATTTAACTAAACAGAGTCATAAATACATTAATCATACACTGATATTGTCAACTAATAAAAAACATACTTTTTAGTCTGGAAACAGTATGGAGCTCAAATGCTTTTTCTCTCTTGTGAGTCAATTTTATATCCTGATTTTTTACACATAGGCCGTGCTCAATTCAGGGGCTGCACCCTTCGGAGGACGCAGCCTATGCGGTCCACGGAGGACCCAGCCCACGTAGACCGGATAGGCTGGACCAAGCGGCCTACGAAATGAGACGGTCTAGCCTACGAAGCGCTTCGTATTTACGTCACGTGATATGCACTGTTCGGTTGCGCTGCTCCAGCAGCCTGCTAGCAAATTAGCTTACAAGCTAACTCAGCTGAAAATGTTCCAGGAACTTTACTTTTAGTTTTTCACTTTAACTATTTTTTGGAGATCACCGACGGCTAGGAAATAAAGAGGACCACGGCCAGGTAGATAAGGTTAAGCTGTTCCTTTAGCCTCCAGTAATGTTACATTAGTAAATTAACAAGTATATTATGTATAGCTGATGTAATTGAATCATATTATTTCATATTTAAAATAAGTCTTAATTTTTCTGTACAAATAAAACAATATTTTTTTAAATAAACAAAAGCATGTTGTATAGATTGATTTTTAACAATATTACTTTTCTAATCTTAATATCTAGCTGTGGTTTATAACTGTTTATATTCTCCTTCTTCCCCTAAACCTGCCCAGATGATGTCCCACTGACCCCAGGTCAGCACCTCCAGGTCCAGCAGCACCGTGACCCCCCGCTCTGCTGAAATACACAATTAAACATTTTCTATGACCTATTTTTTGGATTAATACAATTCAAACGAAGACAGTTTAACGATCTAGAGATATCCTATTATTCCACTGCTTATCTACACATGTTGTAAATAATGGTTAAAACCTCAGTAAATGAAATAAACAGTGTTTAAAAATTACTGTTTTAATTAAATGTTGTATTTTAATCTAATCACAAAGTAGAGGGAATAATATATCCATCCTCTCTCTGCAGCTCTCTGCATGTATTCTATTATTATAACTTTCATCATTAAGACAGAGGAAATCAATCATGTCATTTAACATCACCAGCAGTAAAACAAATATTAAAACTGCGGTCGCACTTGTGCGCGCAGTGATGAGCTGGCCCTCGCGTTTGTGCGCCTGTCGGGGAGGGCGGCCGGTCGTCCCGGCGTCAAGGAGACGCGCGCGAGTCCTCGGAAATGAGCCGTTTGTCATTTCTCTAATTTCGCGTCCCAGACTCCCAGGTCCTCAGGCAGCAACCCGGAAACGGATGTCGGTGCGCCGTCTGGAAGGAAAACTAATTTCTTTAAAGGCTCGTCGAGGATCGATTATCGAGGAGGCTGTCTGGAGAAGCCGTGACCGAGGATACACTGATTTAGAGGAGAGAAGAGTGTCTCTGGAGGAGCTATAACCGAGGGTACACTGAAGTATTCTCCGGAGACGATTTCGGCCAACAGTGATGTTTAAAAGAGGCGTGACGAATGGCTGGACGTCAACGAAGCACAGCTCTGCAAACTGTTCCTGTTGTGATTATAAGTTATTCAAGATGATCACATGTGCATCAGACTCTCTGCCCTTTACCGTTTGTTTACTCACTAATCACATCTCCCCTGGACGTTAGGTTATGCTTTCATTGTGAGGCGATGTTTACAGTGAGAACAGCTGCTGAGGTCAGTGCAGAAAGCAGAACAGTGTGTATAATATATATCGCTCAATAACAGGCCTACATTTCACACTTTATTTGTAGGCTTTAGGAGATATCTACAAATAAACAGTAGATATTTTCATGAAACTATATAGTGCTTCACATAATAAAATATACAAGGGCTGTAGCCTGATATTTAGTTATGCTTTAGGAGCTGTTTGTGTTAGTTGTACAATGTGTAGGTGTGGTTGTGTGTGTGTGTGTGTGTGTGTGTGTGTGTGTGTGTGTGTGTGTGTGTGTGTGTGTGTGTGTGTGTGTGTGTGTGTGTGTGTGTGTGTGTGTGTGTGTGTGTGGGGGGGTGTGTGTGTGTGTGTGTGTGTGTGTGTGTGTGTGTGTGTGTGTTAGGGGTTTCACCAACTAATCGACTAGTCGACTAGTCGACTACCTTTACCACTAGTCGGCGCTGTAGGCCCTAGTCGACTAATCGTGGAAAAAATGGAGGTAAACAAGGTGCTGCAAAATGCTACAAAACACGTCCGACATTCTTATGTATGGCAGTACTTCAACGAAGATGTAACCAACTCCACAGTGAAGTGTCAGTTGTGTACAGCTGTACTGAAGTACAATACAAATGCATCTGCTATGCGCAACCATCTGAAGATGAAACACCCGCTGCCGACAGCTAGCACTAGCAGTAATGCTAGCACCAGTGAGCAACGGACCGGCGTCAGCACTGAACAGAGGCAAACGAACAGCAAGAAAACACGGGTCAACAGTGATGCGGATGATGAGCTACGGGATTACTGCCAGCGGACACCGCATATCCCCACAATGGATAATCCACTGGAGTGGTGGGCAGAAAACGTGCACCGCTTCCCCCGCTCTCGAGGAGCTACCTGGCTATTCCAGCCACAAGCACCCCGAGTGAGAGGGTTTTTTCCCTGGCAGGCAACACTGTCACCCGAAAGCGGTCAAGCCTCCTTCCCTCACATGTCGATGCGTTGGTGTTCAAACCAAAAATATGGAAAGGTGGACGTTATCGTGGAGGACAGCGAATAAAGTGTTGCGCAATGCGCTGTTGCGCACTGGATTTACGTGGCATTTATGTAAACAAGAGTTTTTTGCTGTCGATTTTGGTGAGTCCAGTGTTTGTTATTTACTCAGCCATGTAACACAAATTAAAATGCAGTGTTTAATGTTACTGTATGAGTTCCAATAGAAAATACAGTTGTAAACCTCTCTTTGTGTGTCTCTATTATGACGTAACGACTAGTCAACTAGTCGACTACTATTTTGAAAAACTAGTCGACTAGTAAATATTGGTAGTTGTGAAACCCCTAGTGTGTGTGTGTGTGTGTGTGTGTGTGTGTGTGTGTGTGTGTGTGTGTGTGTGTGTGTGTGTGTGTGCGTGTGTGCGTGTGTGTGTGTGTGTGTGTGTGTGTGAGTTGATGGTGCAGGCAGACAGGCAGGTCTCAGTAGCTTAAGGTAGTCTGTGACATAAATGGTCAAAAATGGTACATTCTCCATTAGCTTACGAGCTCCATGTTCAAGCGATCGACTATTCCTTCGCAATGTAGCATCACATTGGATATGCGCTTAAGTTGCCCTAGATCGGAATTATTCAGATCATTTCGCTATGACGAATTAGCACAAATGTGCTTAAAATGCATGAAAAACACCAAATTTTCAAAATGGCCAGCTTTCTGGGGGGCGGGGCTAATAAAAAGCAATTTGAAATATGTGTGCAATCATAATAGCAATGTGTATACAGCGTTTCGTGAATATCGGAAAAACTATATATGCGAGCAGTTTGGAGCAATTTGCGACATGTAAATCATCAAAGATGGTTTATTCGCTGTTAGCTTACGACCTCCACGAGTGATTTTTCCAAAATGTGCTCCGCAATTAAGTATCATATTGGATAGGGGCTGAACTTGTCCTGGATTGGAATCTTTCCGATCATTCCTCTAGGACGAGTTCGCAAGAATGTGCTTAAAATGCATGAAAAACGCACATATTTCAAAATGGCCAACTTTCTGGGGGGCGGGTCTAATGGAAGGCAATTTGCAATATGTTTGCAATCATACTAGTAATGTAGATATAGCGTTTCGTGAATATTGGAACAACTATATTTGAGTAATTTGGAGTAGTTTGGAGTCATTTGCGACATGTAAATCGTCAAAAATTGTGTATTCGCTGTTAGCTTACGACCTCCACAATTGAGCTATCAAAAATGTTCTTCTCAATTTGGCATCATATTGGATAGGGGCTGAACTTGTCCTGGACTGGAATTTTTCCGATCATTCCCCTAGGAGCAGTTTGCAAGAATGTGCTTAAAATGGCTGAAAAACGCACATATTTCAAAATGGCCGACTTTTGGGGGGGCGGGGCTAATGGAATCTATTTACAAATATGTCCGCAATTCTATGAGGAATGTCTGTGCCAAATATCGTGAAGTTCTAAGAAACTATATGTGACTAACACACAATAGGGGGCGCTAGTGAGCAGCTTTTTTGAAAAATTACGTTTTTTTTTACATTCTCGAAAAGGTTGTGGGCTCTGACGTGTGTCCCAAGTTTTGCGTCCGAAGCTCATTTTATGCTATCGCAATTTAAAAAATGTGTATAGGCCACGCCCACATACTGATTTTTTTGCGACACTTTAAATCTGAGTTCGCAGTCACTCTAAAAGTATGTCTAAAAAAAAATAAAAATAATTAGTCCATCCGCTCTTGAGTTATAAATTGGTGGTGTTTTTGGCGCCCCCTATAGTTCAGAAATGAAAATGCTTTGGTGTGCCTATTCCCCAAGACAGTCTAAACCTATTTACCGAAATCTGTGTTGTTTGGATACATTGTTGATGAGTTATGAGCATTTCTTTCTAAGCCCCGCCTTTTTGCGAGAACGTTTTGATTGACGGCGGCAATATTTATCGTCCTAACATAATCATTTTCTACGATAATGTGTCTGACCCTCCACCGATGCGGTATACGAAGTTTGGGGTTGAAAAACTGAAAATTGAAATTTAAGTGAATATTGAACTGTTTTGAACATTATGCTAATTTAGAAGAAAGAAAATGTGAGCGGAGCTTAGGGTTCTAAGATAATTATTTGTAGAGCAGGTCCACCCGGATAGGTGTGCAAAATGTCAGGTCATTTGGAGTTACGGTGCGACTTTGTAAATGTATTCCGAAATGGGTTTTTCATAGGTGGCGCTAGCGAGCAAGTTGGAAAATTTGAACCCATTGACTCCAGAATAATGTAGGTTTCACCAGTCCTGGCATCCGTGCAAAATTATACAACTTTTTCAGCGTCCTAAAGGCCTCAAAAACAGGAAACGCCAGCAGAAAAATAATAAGAATAATTCCACCAATAACAATAGGTTCCTCGCACTTCGTGCTAGGACGCCGTTGGGTCCTAGCGCTCCGTGCTCGGGCCCTAATAATAATAATTCCACCAATAACAATAGGTTTCCTCTCACTTCGTGCTAGGACGCCGTTGGGTCCTACCACATCCGTGCTCGGGCCCTAATAATAATACCACCAATAACAATAGGTTCCTCGCACTTTGTGCTAGGACGCCGTCGGGTCCTAGCGCTCCGTGCTCGGGCCCTAATAATACCACCAATAACAATAGGTTCCTCGCACTTCGTGCTAGGACGCCGTTGGGTCCTAGCGCTCCGTGCTCGGGCCCTAATAATAATAATAATAATAATACCACCAATAACAATAGGTTCCTCGTACTTCGTGCTAGGACGCCGTTGGGTCCTAGCGCTCCGTGCTCGGGCCCTAATAATAATAATACCACCAATAACAATAGGTTCCTCGCACTTCGTGCTAGGACGCCATTGGGTCCTAGCGCTCCGTGCTCGGGCCCTAATAATACCACCAATAACAATAGGTTCCTCGCACTTCGTGCTAGGACGCCGTTGGGTCCTAGCGCTCCGTGCTCGGGCCCTAATAATATCACGGAGAACAATAAGTTCCTCGCACTTCGTGCTAGGACACCATTGGGTCCTAGCGCTCCGTGCTCGGGCCCTTATAATAATACCACAGAGAACAATAGGTTCCTCGCACTTCGTGCTAGGACGCCGTTAGGTCCGAGCGCTCCGTGCTCGGGCCCTAATAAGAATAATTCCACCAATAACAATAGGTGTCCTCGCACTTCGTGCTAGGACGCCGTCGGGTCCTAGCACATCGTGCTCAGGCCCTAATAATAATTCCACCAATAACAATAGGTTTCCTCGCATTTCGTACTAGGACGCCGTCGGGTCCTAGCACATCGTGCTCGGGCCCTAATAATAATTCCACCAATAACAATAGGTTTCCTTGCACTTCGTGCTAGGACGCCGTCGGGTCCTAGCACATCGTGCTCGGGCCCTAATAATAATTCCACCAATAACAATAGGTTTCCTTACACTTCGTGCTAGGACGCCGTCGGGCCCTAATCAGCAAAATTGTGTTTATCGAGTTGTTTATTTGTATTATATGTCCAGCAAGTATATAGAAGCAAAAAACTAAGACAGTGCAAGATAAAATATAGATTAATATAAACAAACACAATTTAGATTAAGTAATATAATCTTAATTGTAGATTAAATCTAGAGAGTTTTGCAAATAAATAAACTGTTTAGACCAATGTAATAAGTATATACAGTATATGCAAAATGAGATGTTATATATGGCACACAGATGAAATGTGTTAATTTGAAGTAAACGTATGTAAGGCTGAAGTGACAGCAGTCATGATCTACAGTTCTGCACTCATACGTCTGGAGGACGGCAGTAAGCAGAGGTCTGGGTGGAGGATGTTCCGGATCGACGTTCTGCTTTCTCCAGTTCCACGGGGTGTACATGTGGATGGCAGCTCTGTCCGATTTGCCGTGCATTCTTCAGATTAAGGGTCCTTCCCCCGGAGATCCATTTTTCCAGAATTGTCCTAATCACAGAGAAAAACAAGAGACAAAGAAAAAAGTGAATTAATCATATTAAACGCAGAAAAAACAATCCCCAAAGGATTATTGATAACAGCATTCCAACTAACTGTTATTCTACCCACGAAAAGTGTATTATTCCGCCGACTTAATTTGGCCCTCTTCTCCTCCCGCATTTAACATCGCAGAAACTCCGTTCGAACATCAAAACGTTCAGCTCGGTCGGGAATCGATTGCTATTATTTTTCTCATTCATAACTTTCATAATTCCAGAGATACATCCCGTAATTCATCACATTTTTAACATTTGAACTTTAACATTGCGCAGCTCGTTAAGGCAGAGTGCGTGATGTCAGAGTTAGAGTGGAGAACAGTTTGAAATTTGCCTTCATATATATATTTTTTTAAAACTGCCATAATTCCCAAACCCTACCTTCCTGAGACATCATTTTTCATGACAAACGTACACAGCAAATTCAAAAGTGTTAAATTTCCAGTGTTGGTGTTAAATGTTAAAAATACAGTGTTAATTCAACACTTGCTTAGTTGATTCAACTATGTGAGAGTTAATTCCTCAAAAGAGTTGGTGTTAATCCAGGGAGTTAAATCCAAACAACACTGTTAAGTGTTCATTTTAAAATCAACACTTAAACAGTGTTACTCCCAGAATTCCAACGGACCTGTGACGTGTTTGTCTAAAGAGCGGGACGACTCGGAGTCAGACTCGAGGCTCGAGCGGGGTCGGCAGAGGACGACTTTCTTTTCACGTCCAGACTCCACGGAGTATCTTTCTGTAAGTAAATGAAAGGCGTCATGCCCATTTAATAATACTTTTTTAAGCAGTAGTATTTTAATGTTATATGTGTCGAACGTCCTGTCTAACGTTATAGCTCTAACAAGGTAGGCTAAGTCCCATGTTAAGGTTAGCATGGCAGCTGTTTTATATTTTTTCAAAGGTGCATTAATGTTCCTTTTGCACATCAGTGTTGATGAATGTACACAATTTGCTTAGCGTAAGTATAGGCTACACGTTCGGATAACACGGTATATAACTACACATTTCTTGTGAGAGGAAAAAGCTAAGTTAGCTAAAATGACGTAGCGTTAGCACGCGCACGAGGCTAACTGATTTCTGTCGGGAAAAATCTGTCGTTCCGTGCGCGTACGGTAATTAATTAGCTATGGTCTCGTCTCGATGAAAATGCCAGGCGATAGAGTAACTTAGAGAGCCGGGGCTGGGCCTGGGGGTTGAGCTCCTGCCTGCCCAAAGACTGCTGCTAATGCTAAAAGTCAGACTAGCTTTGTGAGTCGGGCAAGTTAAGTTAGCATGTTGCTGCTGTAGGTTAGGCTTCCTGGAGAAACAGACACACCAGACCATAACTCGTGAGTAATGCTTAAAAAAATCAAAACAGATACTCGGTCGAATTCAAGGCAAGGTAAAATCTTCATGTCTCTCCACATCCATGGTGAACATACTGAAAATGATGACGTAGTGCGTGTGTCTTTTCTTCTTCTTTTTTCTGTAGTACATCATGTTGGTGAAGGTGAGATTTGGAGAAACGCAGAAGTATGTCAAAGTGGCTGAGACTGAAGATGGCTATGATGACTTCAACACATTTCTTCAGAAAGGTTGGCATCATTTTTAATAGAGCAGAGAAATTGACTAATTGTTATAATATCTACTGAAATGATGTGATGTGTAAATGTCTCATATTATGGAGTTGTGTTTATGATAGCTAATGGTAATGCCCTGTGTGCCCTTGACCTAAAATGTTAGGAAAAACAAGTATAGCAAATTTCTGTTTATTATAATTTTTCCATGGCTCTGAATTTAATTTTTTTTATCAGTCATTCAAAAGCTAGATCTTCCACTTGAGAGTGAGCTGCACTTGACAGATGAAACAGGGACAGAAATCGATGCAGATGTGTTTGAGGAGCTTTTGCAAGCAGGGAACCTTACTGTTAGGGTGGCAACTGACAAGTCAACAGGTGAGACTCAGACTTGTGAGGCCAGGAGTGGATCGTCAATATTAAAGAGTTTTGTGGAGAACTAATTATTTTTTCCTTTTGTGTTTACATTTTTAAAACTGTTTACAGTTGTGCTTCATGATGATCTTTCATACACTTCGTTGGAGTCACCGATATCAGACAACTCCTCTCTGTCAGTGTCAGAAGACTTCCTGGCAGTATCCTCTGATTCATCAGATGCAACAGTGATTGTTCAGACAAATGGAGGGAGGAGAACCCATGCTGAACGGGAATCGGCAAAAGAGGTTTTAGTTATCAAATATCACACACAAATATATTGTGCAGTTGAACTGTGTTAAACTGTTTTGTTGTTGGATGTAATGATTATTAGAGCTGCAACTAACGATTATTTTCATCTTCGATTAATCTGTCCATATTTAAACAATTCATAGATTAGTGACATTTTTTTTCTTAAAACACTACTCAAACTGATTATTCGATTATCAAAATAGTTGATGATTAATTTAATAATTGATAATTGTTAGATTAATTGTTGCAGCTCTAATGATGGTGATTGCTAATTTGCTTTATCTTTTAGATGGTGAGAGATGCTCTAAAGGCTAAACCGGGTGGACAGATTATTTTGGATGAATATGATAAAATGAAGACATTGATGGATAGCACAAGGAGACAGTTGGTGAACCTTCTTGTGGCTGACATGGTTGAAATTCATGGGTAAGACTTCATTGTTCATTTTTATACTTCACTCAATGCAATTTTTTTTTAACAGAACACTTATTTTAGGACATTGCGTAATGCATATTAGTAAAGCAACTTATTATTTATTTTCTCCTATGAAAGAGATAAATACTAAATGGCTAAAACATGATACAAAAACTAAGTGTTTGAGAGAGACTAAAACTCAGTGAAGCTACAACAGTAAAACTTGTAAGCACTGAAGGAATTGTAGTAATGTCATGTTGATCTTTCAGGAGGAGCCCGCCTGTGTCTGTGCGAAGTAAATATGCTTTGGGCATCATCTCTCTATTTCCCAGCCTCAGAGATCCATACTCAGACAATGGATATGTAAGTTTATAAATTAATAGCTTGTATAGCAATTTATGGAGTAGTAATATGGTCTGAACTTACTCTACAATTTAATCTTTTTAATATTACAGGAACACTTCTATGACCCACAGAGTGGATCCGGGTACTTGGCCTGGAGGATAAAGACTGTTCAGCGCAACACTGCAGCTCAGTCCCGGAGATCTTCCACCAGCACACCCTACCAGGATAGTCCAAAGAGAAAGAGGGAGGTTCTCAGCACAGATAAGCAGCTGCTTGGTGAGCAGTGTCATGAAGCAATATCCTTTTTGAAACATTCAACTGATGAATCGGCAATCAAAGAGAAGATGAGGGCTACTTCTCAGTACCGCCAAACACTGGTTCAAGATCAGCAGTGCTCTTCAACAGTTTTGGATGTCTTCCCACGATTCCTCGACATCACTGGCTTGGTAAGAAAGACAACTTCTTTATATTTAGTGAATTGTCACTCAATGTATAAACTTTTAAGTTGCATAAGTATAAAAATGTGTGTTCTTTTGTAGATTGACCAAGATTTCACCATGATGTTTGGAGAGGAAGTGTCGGGCAGATTTTTGGCAAAATGGCCTACTTTTTTCAAACCTAGGATCCTGACAGACTGCAAACAACTGACTTCTAATGAACACATTGAAGACCTCTTGTCTGCGCAGCACGACTCAGGTGGGTCTGGTTAGTTTCTTCTCTTTAAAATTATATGATGTGAATGTGTCAGACATTTTCTCCTGTTTTTCCCCTAGGCTGGGACAGTGACTTATCAAGCATTCTACTGTTGGTTCACTTGCTGCCGCCCACGTCCAAAGGCCACAAAAAGAGTCCAAAAATCAGCGCATGTCAAGCTGAAGACCATGTTGTTCGATATTTGCAGGTATGCAAATAGTAATGTACTTATGTAGGGCTGTTCGACTAATCTTGTGATTGTTTTTAGGTTAACAATTATTAATTTACAAAAACACTGTGGTACGCCATCTCCATTTTGGAAAGGCTGCAGATAACACGATTAACGAATCAACCTTTCCTTTAACAGATAACAATAACTTTGACCAATTAATTAATAAAAAATAAAAAAACTCCTATTGTCATCAACTCGTGGAGACATGTGGACATAATTATGCAAACTTTCACTTGTGCCTTCAGTCATATTTCAGTTTATTTCATGATTTTCTCATAATTCTTGTTTACATTTTGTTAAAGAATGGAGCCAGTGTCCAAACCTTCCTTTCTGGTGTGGCCCCGGGTCAGCCCTTCCTCCTGTGTGTGGGTCAAAAGAAGAACAGCATCCAAAGATATACATCATCATTGACCACAAGGCCATCCCTTGCAAGGCACAGACATCCTTGGCAGCTTTCGACGAGCTCTTCAAAGCACACTTCATCTTCAGTGTCAACTACCACGAATCCCTCTTCAACTTCTATACATTCATCCAAACCACAGTTTTTAACATTGATGTGGGAAGTGCCAAGGAAAGTCCCAGAGTCAAGGAGCTCAGAGCGAGATTTTTGCACAACGCTTGAGGTGATACATATCCCTGGATGCAAATATGTTTCTTTGTTATGTCTGTAAGGCACACCACAAAAGTTCTGCATTGCTTTGTCAGCATTTAAGACTCCAGCACGGTCTATATCCTGGAAAGACATTACGTTTAAAATGTGGACAGCCGGGATGTTGTTTATCGTTTTGCACCTATTCAGGTTTCAAGAAGCATCTTGTTCATTTACATAGAGATGTTGCTTTGACTAATACTGATGACAATGTGGACACTCAGAATGAAGTTAGTGAGCCCTCAACTTCACAGGCAGTTACAGACTCTCCAACAACTACCGAGCTCTCTGTTGACAATAATCTTGTGTTAAACATGTGTGCTTCTGTTGTAGCACAGTTGCAAGCATCTGGTGTTGCTGAGAGCACAGTCCAAGCAATGGTGGGGTCCATGGAGGATCTTGTAAATGACATTCATACGCAAGCAAGAGAGGCAGTTCTCAGCTGTACTCCAGAAATTCAAGGCACAGATTTTGAAAAGAAGGTGGAAAAGTGTTTTGATCAACTAGAAAATCCGTTCTCAACTTTGAACACAAGAGTGAAACGACAGAAGTTCTTTGAGGAAAAGTGGGAAATTGTTGAACCTGTTGAATATGTTCTTGGAGTGCGGTTTGATGTTCGCAGGGATCACACAACAGGAACTTACAGTCAGGTCCCTGTAACTGATAAATTTGTGTATACACCCATCCTGGGAACTCTTAAGTATATGTTCAAGAACACTGAATTGTGTGAAAGTTTCTTGCAAGCCAAGCATCAAGAAGAAGGAGTTTATAAAGACATATGTGATGGTTCATACTTCAAGAATAGCGTTTTGTTTTCCCAGAACAAACATGCTCTACAAATTCAACTCTATTTTGATGAGTTTGAGACAGCAAATCCCTTAGGTTCAAAGAAAGGGATTCACAAACTTGGTTGCATTTACTTTATATTGAGGAACCTGCCCCCAAAATATAATTCTGTGTTGATGAATATACATGTTGTTGCACTCTTTCACTCACAAGACCTGAAGACTTATGGATTTGATGACATCTTAAAGCCTCTTGTTGATGATCTTAAAATACTTGAAACACAAGGAATTGAGGTGCCTTTCTCAGACTCACCTTTGCTTGGTTCTGTTATACAAGTAACAGGTGACAACCTAGGCTTACATGGACTGTTCGGTTTTGTCGAGTCCTTCAGCGCTAACTATTACTGTAGATTTTGTTTGACAAGTAAGGCTGAGGCACAGTCTATGTTTACTGAAGATGACCCTGGCATGATTTTTCGTACAAAAGAAATGCATGCAGAACATTGTGCAGCTCTACAGGAAAATCCTATGTTGAGTTCAACATTTGGTGTCAAAAAGACATGCTTGCTCAATACATTGCATTTTTTCCACACCTCTGACAACTATGCAGTTGACATAATGCACGACTTACTTGAAGGTGTTGTACAGTACGAACTCAAACTAATCTTTCAATACCTTGTCAACCATAAGTATCTGTCTTTGGAATCATTGTCACAGAGGATCCAAAGTTTCAACTATGGTTATATTGAGAGAAAAAATAGGCCAAGCGGGTTGAAAATGGATGATGTTAGCAAGGACCTTGGTCTAAATGCAATACAGTCGTGGTGTCTTGTGAGAAATGCTCCTCTTATTTTTGGTGATGTATTGGAAAGAAATAACTGTTACTGGAATCTGCTCCTCCTCTTGATTCAGATTGTGAATATTGTTTTTTCACCTATTGTAACTAACGGTATGACATACTTTTTGAAGCACTTGATTAAGGACCACCACAAGCTATTTAAATCTTTGTTTTCAGAGAAAAGATTGATTCCAAAGCATCATTTTATGCTACATTATCCGCGTTGCATTAGAAAAATAGGTCCACTCCTTCATGTATGGTGTATGCGGTTTGAAGCGAAACATAATTTTTTTAAAAGATCAGTGAAAAATTTCAAAAATATCACAAAAGCATTGATGAAACAACACCAGAGACAGCTAGCTTACCACTGGGAGAATTTTGATTTTCAGAGATTTGAGTTTGGTCCAGTGAAAAAAGAAACTATTGATAGCTTGGAAGGAGGAGATGTTTTAAGTTCTGTATTTAATGTAAATGCATACTGTGAAGTGTCAACCACTAATTGGGTGAAGAACTATGGAACAGAATATCAGATTGGTATGTTTGTTTGCACTGGAACAAATATGGAAGATCCTGTTTTCAGAAAGATCACAAACATTCTTGTACATAATGAGCAAGCATTTATTTTGACATGCAGAGTGGACACTCTTTATTTTGATGATCATTTCAATGCATACTGTATCAGTGAGAGCGCAGATTCATTTTCTGTTTTTCCAGTTAAGGAGTTGATTTATTACAGACCCTATGACAAACAGTTTTCTAATAAGATGTGTGAAAAATATTATATTGTGCCACATTGTCATATCGTGTGACCTGTGTTGGTCATTGTTGGTTATTGCAAAGCCAGTGCTGTTTTTTTTGTGGTGAGCTTGTTTGAAATAAATACAGATTCAAACTGCAACTTGTGTGGTTTTCTTTGTAAATTATATTATTATTATGAGTAGTAGTAGTAGATGTAGATTTAACACTATCCATAGTGTTAATATAGATTTAACACTATCAATAGTGTTAATATAATCTGAATCTTATTCAGTGTTAAAACAACACAATGATAGTGTTAATTTTTGACACTACACACTAGTGTTAGGAAAATTCAACACTGGTGAGTGTTACATTTCAACTACTGAGAGTGTTGTTTCAACTCTGTCATGTTTAACACATCAAAAAGTGTTATTTTAACTCGATCTAGTGTGGACCAATATAGACACTTTTAAAGTGTTGAATTTAACTCCCTAGGAGTTGAATTAACACTTCTGAATTTGCTGTGTAGGAAAACATCCTGTAGCTTGAAAAATGACAAGCAAAATAATTAAACAAAATGCCTCTTGAGGGCATGAAGTGACAAAAACATTCAACATTCATCCATTAAAGCCCATTGTAATTTCTGGCAGATATTTCCTCAGGGCAGCAGCCGCACACCTTTAGTTAAACTGCCAAAAAGGCCACATTATTAACCCGAAACTACACAAAAATAACACTTCAGTTACTCAACTTCTTTGACATGCTTCACGTTTTGAAATTTCACAGATATCTGTTACGGTTCTTCCACAAAACGTTCACATGTAAGAGGTTTATCTCTCATTCAGAACAATGGAAACCTTTGATCTCTGGACGCCTTGTTAGCTAAAATATAAACACCTGTGTAAGGGAACACGACGATGTCATCACTCCAACTGACATGCTTGGAGCAGCAGACTTCAGATAGCAGTGTGCTAACAGTCCAGCCGTGAAGACATCTACGGCAGTGGTTCCCAACCTGGAGGGCGCGCCCCTCTTGGGGCGGCGCCAAAGATCGCAGGGGGGGCGCCAGGCCTCAGATGATTTGAGGCCAAATATCATATTTAGAATTTTTATTTTTTTTTTACATATAATGTTAGAGCAATACATGATTATCACTAAAAGCCTTGTCTCTACATTACAATAAAATATAAAAAATAATTGATTAATTAATTTGAATAACAATTCAAGTTAGTAGCTATTAAAGGCATAAAAAGACAGAAATGTATAATTCTTTCTTTAATAGAAATGTTTCTTCTGCCCGTAGTGTCCAAACCGGGCTTTTCTGGATAAGCGCATTTTTAAAACATAGTCATTGTCCATGCCGGTTTCAGTTGGATTATTTGTCACAGTTGCTCCGAACAGATCTGATCAGTCTCCTCCATTTTGTAGATTATTTACGACTTGTGAATCCACATAAACACATCGGCAAAATCCGGCTTATTTGTGAGCATGTGTTTTAAACAGTTTAATCCCTTTGTGAATTGTTTCCACTTCCACGCCGTCCTTTAATTTCTTAATACAGCGGGAATCCAAATGAATTAATCCTGAGTCCAATAACCATCAAAGTCAATCCAATAGTTCTCCTTAATTACGCTTTCATCCTCCTTTAACAACATACTCCACATTCATCTAGTTTGTGACAGTAGTTGTAGCATTTTTGAGACTTTTAAACTTTAATTACCGCTGATGTGCCCCCCCCCCCCCTTGTGTGTGTGTGGGGGGGGGGGGCGCAACTTCCAACAGGAGTCATTTGGGGGAGCTCTTGGGAAAAAAGGTTGGGAACCACCGATCTACAGGACAGTTTTGAGATTTCTTCCAATGCCATTGCCATGGCAACAGACAACTCGCCATGAGACAGGATGTCGCTGTAAGTCCAATCGACACGGTCCAATCGTCCCCCAATCTTCACTTGTATATCACCGGTCCATGCCTCAACAGCTCTACGCCAAATCTGAGATCTCACCATATGCCGTTTCCATGGAAACGCATCCCTCGACATAAAACATGATGTCGCTATAACTCCTATGAAAATGTTCAAAAAGTGCTCAAACTTCACATGTGTGCTAACAGTCCAGACGTGAAGACATCTACGGGACGGTTTTGAGATTCAAATGCCGTTGCCATGGCAACACAATGCTCGCCTTGAAACACGGTTTTCAAATAACTTCAGTGAAAATACTCACAGGTTTGGTAACGATGCAGCCATCAGCGCATCTAAGCGTATTATGGGGTGTCGTCAAATGCCGTTGCCATGGCGACAGATCATTCGCCATCAAGTTAGTTCAGAAATTTGCAGTTCAAATATCATGCTGCTTTTCCAAGCCTTTTACTTTCTTTTCTTCTCTCATCACACATTCAAGCCCCCTGTGTTCATGTATAATTTCAATCTAAATTCTTCACTTTCTTCTTACACATTACATTTCAGCATAGCAGTTTAGCATCAGATTTTCAGCATAAAGCATTCCCACTAGCAATTTCTTCAGGAATTGCATTCTTTAGTTTAAAATGATGTACTGTTTTGGTTTCTAAACAACTAAAGAGATGAAGTGACAGTCACAGCTTGCATCCCTTTGACAGCACTGCAAAAACTAAAATCAAGCAAAAGGCCGCTGTCCATTTGTCATTGTGTTATTATTATGGGATTAAGATAAATTAAATACACTTTAAAAAGATGATGAAATCTGGTGGAAATATTTCAAATAGGCTTTTCTTTTAGCCCTACCTCAAAGCAGCATGAGCCGAATACAAAGGTTGAACTGTTGTCCCAAAGTTTACTAAACAGTACAACATTGCAAAATGTCAGAGAAATAAATAAAGCAAACAGCAGCTACACGTCAGGGTAGCATTTTATAAATCCAACCGTACTGTAGGCTATACCGGTCTAAATGTTTGGTCTATTTATAGATGTAATATGTATAACTTATCTATAACAGAGCCGAGATCTCTTTAAGACTTTAGTAAACTTCTGAACTGAATTAAAGTGTAAAACAGCGGTGCAGCACGTCCAGCTAGCTAGTTAGAGTCACTAACGTATTTTTTTACGAAAATGTACGTTTTAATGCCCCTTGGGTTTGATGTGTGTGACGTTAGTTATTTTAAAGTAAGTTAAAAACCAATACTCACATTTATTAGTGATTTCTCCACTTGCTGCTGCTTTTAAATCCACTCTGCTGGGGAGACCGGAAGCCATTTCATTTGAACAAACAACTCACTCTTCCCCAGCGCCAGTGCTTAATTTGTAAATCACAAGGTGCCGGAACGCAAAGTACATATGACAGCTCAGGGATGACGAGACGCGTACAGGTCCCGGAACGTATACAGAAAAGGTGCTGAAAACAACATGAAAATGTCCACTTGCAACGCTGTGGGACTTACAAGCCTCAATTTCAAATGGTATCCATGGTATAAATGTTATGACGATAATTTATAATTTTTTAGGCTAGTACGCACAACATAGGCAAATTACCACATCACTACAGGTGGGACTTCAGTATACAGCCAGCAATTAATTTCTCAACAGGTTTAACGTGTAAAAAAAATATTTATTAGGCCTATTCAAAGATTGGCACGGCGGCCTATTAATAGACAGTATGTTTGCTCACCATATTTAGTTGTTTAAAACACCCCACATCACGAGCATGTCCGGATTGTCCTCTATCTCTTTTTTTCTGCTTTTACTGCGTGTGTCTGTGGCAGTTCTGTGTCCTTTGGCCACCCAGGACCTCACGTACGGGACTGGATTGAATTTAGCCAGGGGGGGTCCAATAAGATTTAGGAAGAGTAAAGATGACATGGTGGATGTGAGCAAAGAGCTACGGTTGGGAGTGCAAATCAAGTTCATTTGAGAAAAATCCGCGCTCACATTCAGCACTTGCAATGGGAATGCTGTTGACAGCAACAAGTAACTCCATCAGCTCATCGGGGGTGTCTTTACCATCTGAGTCTCTGTACGTTCTGTAGGCCCGTATGACTGCGCGTGGGTTGGCAATGTTGAAGCGCTGACACAGTGACTCGACCTCAGTCTCTCCATACAGCGCACCTGCGTCCTCGGGCCAGTTTTGTGTGTAAAGCACCTTCAACTCCTCAATGAACTTGTTATATCCAGTTTTATCTGGCATCCGGCCTCCTTGAGATAACATACGGTCCTCCAAGTTCTTGGCCACAGTTAGAAAAAACTGCTTGGGGTCGAGTGATCTGTCGCTTGATTTTCCTCCATTCAGCGTGATGCCATGGAAAGAGTTTTCCTCAATTCCCCTTTGGCTCAGTTCAGTGTAGCGACCTGGCCGATCCGACATGGCCTCAAGTACCCTGACAAATTGACTTGTGTGCTGAAATGATGGTAATGTCTCGTTTTTGAAGCTCGACTGAGAGCTCAGATAATTCTTGCAATGCATCGCACATTATGCCTAAATTGTTCACAAACGCATGCGAAGATAAGCGCATAGCAAGCCCACTGTATGTTTGCTTTGTGACACTGTTACGGGAGGGATCTTCTGATGCAGTTTTGAAATGCTTGTAAAGTGCTGGGTAGTTCTTCCACACTGCTTCAACGGTTCTAAAACGTGATGCCACCCATCTAGAGTCTAAAATACGACCTATTTTGCATAGCTGGACATCCAAGCTCTCAGCTGACTCTCTCAGCTCCATTCGATTTTTGTTAGATGTGCTATACAGTGCATATATCTTGTCCATCAATATTTTAAAGTGATTTATAGCACCCATCTCTTTCACTACATGTGCGACTGCAAGCTCAAGCCTGTGGGCTGAGCAGTGCCACACAGTAATGTTGGGGAACATGGCCTGGAGCCGACTCGCCACTCCGCTTTTACGCCCTAACATAACCGAAGCACCATCACAAGTTACTCCAATGAGGGTCTTAGAGAGAAAATCCTGTGTCAAATGCAGGCGCTCCAGAGCAGACAACAGTTTGTGGACAATACCTTGAGCAGTTAGATCATCTAGCTCTACGAGTTCAGTAAAAATGTTTGTAGGCTTGTCCATATCTATGGCGTTATATTTGTGCCTCTATCCTGAGCACGCAATGAAACATGTTGAGCCTAGAAAATGCAATTGAGCGCACACTTGAACATTTTTGAGCACAGAGAAATATATTTTCTCTCATAAAACTCCTGCTCCGTGCGCAAGCAGACCGCTGCACGCGCTCTCTCTCCCTCGCTCGCTCGACCTCTCCACCCTGTGCGCGCTCAGCTTTGCCTGCCTGCTCGCTCAAGTTGTCACAGCGTTACAAATGTGCCACGAAACCAACCAATCGGAGAACTCGAGAAGATCAATTCTGATTGGCTGGTCCAGCACCATGTAGAGAGAAGAGTTGCGACAGCGGAAGTCCAAAATGCTTGATTGTCACGTGGTTCAGAGAGACTCAGAAAGTTCCCGGAAGTTTGTGGCGGGCCATTTGAATCACGATTTGAATGCATTAATAACAGGATAGAAATGCAATTTTTGGTAGTTATTGTTCAATAAAGGTTTTGATTTACAATATGTATACAACATATCGATATGTGTATGTAGTTACATCAATGTGTTTTTGTTTTTTTTAAGTAAAATGTGCAAATATTTGAGGATTAAGACAAAATAAGAAGTACTTTATTGATACCAATTGGGGAAATGTTAATGCGGCAGCAGCAAAAGACAAGGCATTGTACATTAGACAGTTAAAAGACTAGAATTAAACAATCGAAAATGTAAACATCTTAAATAGAAATAACATAGCATTGCAAAAAGTAGAAAATATACATGGATAGTTTGAACAGCTATCTTACCTGTTAACATACATGTTAGGCTAACGTTGCCTTGGTTACAGAGCCTGTTCCTGTTGTTTATTGCTTTTAATTCTTTAAAACAAATATTATCTTCTTAAACTTGTATGAGTCAAGAACATCACATCCTTATTGATATATTTAGAGGGAGGGAAGGAAGGTTTCAAAATTCTGATTAGAATCATTTCTACCATTTCTTTAATTCATGGTGGTTTCAGTAATCCTCTGGTAATTGAGGACATAAGTCATCTAAATGACTAATGTAATCTTTATGACTTTCAGAAAGGACAGGAGACCGACAGGTGCCTATCAATGATTGTCAACTGACAGCACAATGAGTCAAAGCACTAGCAGCAGCAACAGCATGATGATGTTAAATGTGTTGTTTTAGGAACATCCATTGTAAATAAATGGAATTCAATAAACATTGAATAGCATGCGTGCAGTTTGTCTGTGCCTTTTCCTCTGTGTTGTCCTGGCATATAGTCTCCCCCATGGTTTGCTGTGCTGCTGGGGGATGCTCCAATCACTCATAGAAAGGAGTACACATGTACGGCTTCCCCACTGACACAGAGAGGAGGAAAGAATGGCTGGCTCAAGTCAGCAGGAGCCTTTTAACTATCACAAAAGACAACAACAGCAACAAAATATGTGAGGTAATCATATTTTTCACAAAACGAAGACCACACCCTTGGGAAGCTTAATGTCTTTTTAATCAAAAATAAGGAACAGGGAGAGGCTTGCAAAACTCTGGGAGTTGAGACTCAGGCTCAGGGTGAGGGTCTCATTGCAGGTCTTCAGGCTCCATTGAATCCCCCTGGGGTTCTTGTGCTGAGAGAGGGAGAGAAAGACAGGAGAAAGGGTTAGATACATCTCGCAACCTATAGGATGGGAAATGGCTGACCTATTTTAAACTTACCTTGTATTTTCACTCTAACTTAAGTCCCTCTCCCTTTGCCATCAATCCAAAATCAGCTGAGCCGCAACATAATACAGAAAGGTAATAATCAACAGAATCACAAGGACATAATATGACTCTGCTAAAAACACTCACCCATAAATTACGTTTTTGTTTACTTGTCTCAAATATCCACTCTAAATCCATATCAATAGCAATGTATCACAAAAATAGCTCTCTTCCTTATTAGTGTGCAACGTTAACTATATTATGCTAGCTTGAACTCCAAAATGGATATCCTCATTTCACCACCTCCACCCACTACAATCACACGCCCCAATGTTATATTTAACTCCCTCCACCCCGGATAAAAGCACGTTAAGAAGCCCTTTCTCTCTAACTCCACAACGTTGGACGGAATAAACATTAAGAGAACGGATTAATAGGCTGTTCATGGTGTGTTGCTAACTTTATAACGCAAGCTCTATGCCCATTGTAGAACAGGAAACAGAAGTTGGTCCAGGTTCTGGTCAACCCAAAATTGTGATAGAGAGAGAAACATGTTTGTCATTCTCCCACCTCTAATGCTTACAGCAAGTAATCAATACCTCAGAAGGGTTCATGGCGTACATGTAGGCTACGGTTTGTTAGCTGTTTGCTTAAACTACCCCTATAGCTATGTTGCCGGCTAGCAAACTCAGGCATTGCAAACAATAACGTGATATCAGAAAACTAGAAATGTATAACTCACCTGACACTGTGGTGTGCTATTCTCTTCATTCGAGTTTGTCATGTCCTGTAATGTCAACGACGGATGTGTAATAAGAACGTCAACAGCCTGATGGCAACCGAAAATCCCTCTCTCATCTCAGATAGAAGATATGATTGGAGACGACCAGCCAATCACAATTGACCTTCTCGAGTTCTCCGATCGGTTGGTTTTGTGGCACATTTGTAACCCTGTGACAACTTGAGCGAGCACAGGCAAAGCTGAGCGCGCACAGGGTGGAGAGGTCGAGCGAGCGGGGGAGAGAGAGCGCGTGCAGCAGTCTGCTTGCGCACGGAGCAGGAGTTTTATGAAAGAAAATATATTTCTCTGTGCTCAAAAATGTTCAAGTGTGCACTCAATCGCATTTTCTATGCGCAACATGTTTCATTGCGTGCTCAGGATAGAGGCACAAATATAACGCCATACGTCCTCCTCATTCACTTGTTCACTTTCGCTGGTAATATTCTCCTCTGTACCTCTCTTCCGAATACCTCCCGTTTTGAGCCACGTTTTTAACATCATTCAGCTTTCTTCTTTCTTTAGCTTGCTTGCAACGTTAGCGGGTAGTAAGGTCGTAATTAGCAACGCCAGAAATAAAATTAACAAAAATGTTTTTGTTTCTAAATAAAAAAAAAGCAATAGCCTATTAGAACTAATTTAAACCACAGTTTCAATTATCTCAAGCTTATTTTCATTCGTTGTAGTATTTTGATAGTATGATTTATTTTGTAATTAATGTTATTCAATCAAGCCTCAAACTGATGGCACTTGTCCATATAGCCTGTTTTAAATTGAAGTTGTCTTAGGTCCTTACCATCAGCTGCTCTTGCAGTAATAATAGTGTACCTTAAAGAGCCTGTGACACGATTTTCCCCCATCATCCAAACCCATCAATTTGAGTAAATATTGTCCCCTTGAAAACCGTTACTGAACTGATTTTGGATATTTGTACTTTGATAACCATTAATCTGCCCTTCAATGTTGACCATTTCCTGGATCTTCTCGGGGATTCTTCAAGTCCCGCCAAATTATGGGTGACGTCATTGCGGGCACAGCGCTCCAGCTGCACCGTTCAGGATCCCAGCATCTGCATGTAAACGCACGATGGCGCACACAGCAGCAAGCTCAGACAGCGATGACAGTTTAATTTTGAACGTGTCTGAGAGCTCATATGAGGCTGAAGGATCGGTTTATTTTGTATCTGTTAGAAGTTTAGGAATTAGGTGCGTCAATATGGGCGATCATACGGTCATGTAGCCAGTGGTGGACAGGGACTAAAAACCTGCCCGGGACTCTCGACCGGCCCACTTCGGTACAACTAGTAAATTGTCAACGGGGGGAGTGGGGGATGTGCTAGTGACTTATCCGACCGGCCCACTTCGGTACCGGCCCATCGGGATTCCTCCCGATGGCCAGTCCGCCACTGCACCCAGCCCAGCCCACGTAAACTGTCAACGGGGGGAGCCTCGCTGCGGGGAAACGGTGGACCTAGTGTCCCGATCGGAGTGGGAATAATGATAATAATAATAATAATCCGTGCATTTTATCCATTAATTTCCCCAACATTGTGGTAAAATGTTGGTGTACTACTACAACCAGTGGTTTAGTGGGGACCTCTGTGTCGCCTGTCAGCGCAACTTACATGATGCCGTTTAGAAAACATAATAATAAAGGGCGGTGCCGGCTGTCAGCGAACCGATCCGGCCTTTCTGCGCGACTATCACTCAAATGCGGGACATAGTCTCAATGTGTGGGACGCGGGACAAATAATAAAAATGCTGTGTGTGCAGTCCCGCACAGTGCGGGACACCTGGTCACCGTACACACACAGTTCTGCCCCTCACACACACACGCTTCAAATCAAGTTGCATCAATGCTTGAGCTACGTTTTTATTATAATTACTTTGAAATCTGCCTATCATGTTTTCGTCATTATTACAACAAACACACACTTGCAACTGATAACACTGGCAATGATTTTAGATGTATTAGACTATTAAAAAAAGAAATCATGCTTCAAATAAGTGGGGGTACCCCCGCGTCCAACGCCCACTACACCACTGACTGCAACTACAAAAAGCTAAGGTTTGTTTTCTCATCAGGAAATGCAGACCGGCTCAAACAAAAGATTTTTAAATCATCATCCTCACGATCATTTAATGTTTCATATGTTCGCCGAATTGACATGAAAGCACTAATAAATGTAGTTTCATCCACTTGAGTTTACAAAAATAATCGATTTGTTTTTATATCACATCCGACGGAAGGAAATTCAGCAGCTCTCACTACCGATTTTTAATCCTAATTTAATCATCATCTTCACCACGATCATTTATGTTTATGTTCGCCGAATTGACATGAAAGCACTGACAAATATGAATATACTGTAGTCAACTTCATTAAAACGTTATTAACGTGCCTAAACTCAGTAATTCACCATTTCTACGCATGACAACACACTTTGTCCGTGTTTGGCTCTCTCGCCGCACAGTGAAGCGTTCCCGCATTGACGTCACTTCCGGCTTCCCCCAAAACCTCAAAATGAGTCGAAGGAATTTTCCCGCGATGTTCGAAATTATTGATATTTATCGGAACGGTATCGCTTTTTCTTTTTTAAACTGACGGTTCGAGATTACTAGTAGCCCACTATTTCATTGCACAACAGTTGTTGGTTTCGTGTCACAGGCTCTTTAATGTCCCAAATGTGCATAATGAAGTGACTGCTTTTCGTCTTGTTGTTTACTTAGTTGTGTTTCCTGTATTTTATATGTCTGTGTTATGTGTAAAGGTTAAAGGTGGGATAGGTACGTTTGAGAAACCGGCTCGAGATACACTTTTTTTTATATTCCATGGAATGCTCTTAACATCCCGATAGCAATGAATATCTGAAGTGCTTTGACAAAAAATCCTTAAAAAAATGTCATCTGTGGAAGGCTCTGTAAGGAAGTGGCATATTTTTTCCGGTTGTGTATTTTCAAATTCTAGCTCACTCGAGCTGGTTTCTCCAAAATTACCTACCCCACCTTTTTTTTTTTTTTATATGTCAGATCCCTCCACGTACCACTAGCGGGAGCTGGCGTACCACCAGTGGTACGCGTACCACAGGTTGAGAACCACTGAGTTAGACAAAACACCAGTAAATCACACACTATTGCTGTGTGAAAAGCACATCATGGGACCTGGGAATCGACAGCAAATAATTACCCACCGCCCCCAACTGCTCAGGATGGCCATGCTGAGAAGAAGCAATACCAAAACACATCTAGGACTCAAGACTCGGATCATTTCAAGTATTTTATTTTTCCCGTCAACAATGTTACTTCACAATTATTTTTCCAAAGGGAACACAGTGTTAAATGATCAGATGGCCAGTAAACAAATCTGCAGATTATTGTTGAAACTGAATTATTTTTAAGCAAATAGGCCCTTTACAAAAGTGTTCTGCTCTGTGAAACTACAGCAGCTGGTAAAGCTGCAACGGTGACAGTTACTGAATCATGTGTGTTCAAGAACAACAAACATGATCACACAAAAACAAGCTGTTTGCATGTTTTACAAAGATACAACACATGCTTTGCCACAGAGAAGAGACTAGCATCAGTCTAAGTGTCATGGTATGTCAACATCATATAATGCATCACCCTGAGGTGACAACCTGGCAGTGCACTCTCTGGTACTGTCGGGAAAAGCTTCTCCGGCTGATGATGCTACAGCAACCCTCGCTGTGGTAAAACCTGGAACAGATGGACACACACATCAGTGTCAAGATGCCGTCTGACATGATTTTGTGTATTTCATCAGACAAATACAGATCCTACTTGTTCAAACGCAGCTCCTTGTCTATCTCCTCCAGAGTCTTCCCTTTGGTCTCTGGTAGCATGAAGTAGAGGAAAACTGCAGCAGCCACAGCCGTCACGCCGTACAGGAGAAATATCCCCGACAGACCCACCACATCTGTGGATTCAAAACACAGCTCAGTCTGTGGGGCCAACATTTTATTGGAAGTCAGGGAAAAACTCTTAAGAATATGACATTTAGAGGATTTTATGTAAGAACGGAAATGAATTTATCAATGAGTTCTGGCCCGACAGAGTGATCTGGAGACGTTTTCTTACGGCCTCAAGTAAATCCAATGTTCATAACATTGTTCAGATAGAAACAAGTACTGATCTGAATATTATTTTCAAGCTGGATTATGATTATTTTCTTCATATTAAAGCCCTTCACAGCGGTCTGGCCCATCCAGTGTCTTTCCTTTGTTCATCATGTAGAACCTTGTTTTGCAGCAGATATTTTGACTTGTACTACTTATTAAATGATCTCGGTAAGCCATGACAATGAGTCAACATGCACAGTAGGGTCACTTCAATTAGATCACTTTAATTCCTTTAAACAAATAACTTTCAGTGATTACTGAATAAAAAATTTACAAATTAAAAAAAGTGTTTTTCTTCCCCTATTACTGTGTCGGCTTATGACATCCAATGTCACTATTCATTTGGTGTTTTTATTTGCTTCTAAAATAAAGACATACGCATAAAGCTATGCAGTTTATCTGTTATTAATGTATGACCTCAATGATTGGTGGGGGAAATGGCTGCAATGCTGGCGGCATGGCAGCATCGCCTGGAGCGTGCTAGCTAGTCAAAGTTTAATAGCATTTAGCGGCTAAAGAGCTATATTTTCTCTCGAGTTTGTGGAGACCAAGAGAGAGAACAGGTTGGCACAAACATGAGTGACTATGCTGACATGTCTGCTGGATGAGGATGAAGCACTGTTTTCTAGCATGTTCGTCATATCTAGCTCAATGTGGTGATAATTAGTTGCTACACAGATACTATGGATCTAACATTTTAGATCACATTTAGTAGTTGATAAATGAGGCACGTGTAATTAACCATTTGTGGCTTTTTGCAGTTCAGGCCACGTTAGTATTTTTGCTGACTCACTTGGAAATGTTAATGGAACACAATCATCATTGACCCCCTGCCTTTTTACCACTGTGACTAGACACAATATCCTCTCGAAAAGAGAGGTGTTTGGGAACTCACCGATAAAATTCAGGAACGTGAAGGTGACCAACAGGTTGGCAGCCCAGTTGAAGCAGTTGATGAAAGCGAATGCTCTTCCTCTGATGGCAGCTGGAAATATTTCACTCAGGAGCAGCCAGGTCACTGTTCAAAGACAAAAACACTTCTTAATGTCACAGCTCCAACAACTCCATAAGTGTCATTGAATGCTAGCATCTCCACAATGCTTATTAATGTAGACTGAAAGTGTTACGGTTGTATTGTGATCAATCTGGTCTTGTCTAGCATTATCTGTACAATTCTGAATAGTTAGATCCAAAATTAGGGAAAAAAACAACATTTTCGGTAAATGTACAAACTTGGTCCAAATCCAACGGAGTAAGCACTGACGACAGCCATCATGCACACGAGGATGATCCAGTTCACAGCGGTGCCATGGACGCCAGGAGAAGATGCCAGAGTGTCAAGAACCTCATCTCCATCTTGTGCGTGGTTATTAAAAAGACTTTGGCTCTCCTCTAAAGGCCTATCAAAAAGTGTCTGATTACTAACAGCTAAATGAGGTAGATCTGTTGTGTTAATATTAAAGCTGTCAGAGTTACAAGGCCTCTCAGCATTCATCTCTGAATATCCACTGAGGAGTCCGATGGTGATCAGACCCAGAGCCATCACAGAGCATCCGCTGATGAGCAGAGGCCTCCTGCCCACCCTGTCTGAGAACAGCATTGAGGTCAGAGTGGCGATCACTTTGATCGACCCCAGGCCCACAGACGCCAGCACTGCCGAGGAGTTGCTCTGAAAGCCCACTGAGTGGAAGATGGTGGAGGCGTAGAAGAGAACATTGGGCTGGCCTGTGAACTGCTGGAAGAGCACCAGCCCGAGGCCGAGCACGGTCCGGGTCCTCATGTTGTCTTTACGCTGGAACAGGAACATGCTGCTGTACTGAACCTTCTGGTTTTCCACGCCATCAGAACTCATCAGGTCTGTTTCACTTTGAGAGCTTTGGCTTAAAGACTCCTGAGTGCTGGATGGAAGAAAGCAGATGGAGACGAGCTGAATCACAGTCGGAACTACGGCTAATCCAAACATCCACTTCCACCCTCTGTTGCAGTCAGACAGGAAGTAGTTCATGGTGTATGCTGCCAGGATGCCCACAGTGATCCCAGCTTCATACAGCGTCACCAGGAATCCCCGGCGCTCCGGGGGGACCAGCTCAGACACAAAGATGCAGCAAGACATGGAGGATATGCACATGGCGAAGCCCACCGTCATCCGGCCCACCAGCAGAGAAGAGAAGGAGCCGATGAGCAGGACCAGGCTGCCGGCCAGGATCAACACGTTGCTGAGGAGGATGGAGTTCCTGCGGCCCCGGTGGTCGATCAGGCATCCGCCCACGATGGAGGCCAGCAGAGCTCCGACCAACAGGGAGCTGACCGCGGCCTCCTGCTGGACACACGAGAGGCTGAACTCTGCCTTGAGCTGCAGCAGAGCCCCAGAGATGATGCCCAACTCATAACCATAGACCAGGCCGCCAAGACTGGACACCACACTGGCCAACAGGAGGGTGGAGATCCCTGCGAGGGAGGAACACATTCACATGGGTTACTCTTTGAGTGGAGCACACTGGCAACATACTGTATACTTAAACACACGAAAATTAACTATGATTAAATGCTGAAACTAAATAGGGTTCTCACCAGATCTGAGGCAGTATGAAAAAAATAAAAAGCTTTTTGTACATTAAAGCATGGAGACATAGAGACACTAAATACTGATATGAGCATGAGCAGGAGAGGACTCTTTACAGTAGAGACACTACATACTAATATGAACCTGAAAATTAGCAGCATTTGTCCTCTTTAAGGTGCAGTACCACTCAAGGCCAACAGAGGCTGATTCCAAAATAAAAAGCAACTCCATAAATACCAATCAAAATAAGAAATGGAAGTGGATCAAAATGGAATTGCCTGATGTAATTATGGCTTGACGGGAGATACATTTTAGAGTGTCTTTTCGAAATTACTGACCTATCTTCAAAATCTGTAATTCAAACCCTTAAAATGTTGCCGTCAGGAAGCTATGGATGAGGCACAGATGTTGAGTAGTGGTTTCCAGAATTGTTTCTGTGACACTGTGAGGGTGTTTAGGACAGCTGGGAGCATCACGGTTTACCAACGACGTTTCTTTATGCCACTGCACAGGAGCCATGTTTTTCTACTGTCTCTCGTAAAAATGTAGCGTCAGACTGATCAGGAAGAAGGACCTTTATTAATCCCCCGAGGGGGGGATTTAGTTTCCACTCTGTCGTACACACACATGCGTTTTTACACACATAGGGGAGAAGGGGGTAAGTTGAGCCAGTGAGTAAGTTGAACCACCCCCTGTAACCAGGCAACGCCTTATAGTTGTAATCAA
The DNA here is from genome assembly GCF_949606895.1 of Notothenia rossii. Taxonomy (NCBI): domain Eukaryota; kingdom Metazoa; phylum Chordata; class Actinopteri; order Perciformes; family Nototheniidae; genus Notothenia; species Notothenia rossii. The sequence continues at coordinate 51,628,403 of NC_136903.1, read as the reverse complement.
GTGACCAGAAATGATGCAAGCTCCACCCATTTCTCATTGCCTGTGAAAGAGAGATACTCATTGTGGTCTGGTAAGTAAACATTTTTACAAAAAAAGCTTTTTGCTTGTCAAAGTACATTTTCTAGATGTCAGCTATATCGGCTGTCATGTCAAAAAAAAAGTATCCAGGTTTAAACACATATATTGTATATGTTGATGTGTTGGCAGCGTATTAAACCATGTGAATCATTAAGCTAAAGATTACTCTGAATTGTAATGCTAGGCTATTTTTTCTAAAATGGTGGCTATGGGGTAAAGTGAACCATGGGCCTTGGGGTAAGTTGAGCCAGTTTTTCAATGGAGAAATGAATGAAAGTAGGCCGAGTTGATAATAAGAGCTCATTGTAGGCTACATTTAAAGTTGAATTTACCCTGTGTTTGATTGGTAAGATGTATGAAATTGTATCACCATTTGTATTTTCCTTTTAACATGTTAAAAAAAAAAATCAATCAATTCAATCGAAATTTATATTAAAAATATTTGAAAAACTAAATTTGTATTTGGTTTGCTATTTATTGTTTAAAGTTACCTTTAAGATGTGTTGTAGGTATGCCCAGGTTTGAACAGGTATGCCCAGTTTTGAACAGTGGTTCAATTTACCCCCTGACCTGGATCAACTTACCCCTACACTGGGACTTTTTTTTTTAAAGAAGTAATATTTTCACTGCCCTTAATCAAATATGAATTATTATCATTGCCATTGATAGGAGACATCCTGAATTATAGGTGTGTGTTTTAATTTTTACTATGTGTCATTTCTCCTTGCTTATGGCGCATTTCCACTGCAGCGGGTAGCCCCGTTTAAGCGTCCTTAATCGTCCTCAAGCGGCCAGGCCAGTTTTTGGTTTGATACTAGTTTTTGATAAAATCGTGGTTCTATCAGGCCAGGGCCAGGGCTGAACTAGTGACGTCAACACTCTCGACTGCTGATTGGTCAGAGAGAATCGTCACAAGATCGCGCGCGAGATCATCCCTAGCATCACATATATATCTAGAAGCAAGATTGCAGCATTTTGCACCAAGAAACAAGTAAACGATCGCTTCCACATCCTCCATTATTGTGTGTGTTTTGTGAGTTGTGTCGCATTGAAGATGACGCCACTGCAGTTTTACCCAGCGTCGCTCCGCCAAAAGCCCGCCAAAAATCCGATCGCCCCGCCTACACTGCGTTGCTACCGGTTGCTACCCCAGGTCCTAAACTGTAATGGAAATGCGCCACGGCCTGGGACGGCCAGCGAGGCAGCCCGAGGCCTGAGCGAGGACGCTTAGGGACGTTTAAACGGGGCTACCCCGCTGCAGTGGAAATGTGCCATTAGAGGACAGCATAACTAAAAAATGGCTCAACTTACCCCACTCTCCCCTACACACTTTTTACATAATGCACATACAAATAGGTTAGGTGCCTTGCTCAAAGGCACTTTGGCAGTGGCGCAGGAGGTGAACTGGCTCCTCTCCAGTAACAATCCGCACTCCGTATTTTTTGTTCTGATCGGGACGTGAACCGGCGACCCTTCGCTCCAAAGTCCAATCCCCTACAGACTGAACCCCTTTAAACGTGTGTTGCTGCTGAGATAAGAACAGCAGAGCCCCTTTCGATGACACAGTAAGCAACACAAGTGTAATGATTTGTACAGATATAAATGAGCTTTACGCAATGCATCAAAGCGCAAGCCTTGTGACTTATATTGATCAAAGTCCTTTTAAAAAAAGTTGCTGTAGTCTTTATGTTTACTGTGCTTTAATGGTTTCTGTCAAAATTAAACTTTACTGCGAAGTACATCCAATGTCAGAATGTTTTTACATCAGATTACAGTGTGTATCATATTTGAGTTATTTAATAAATGATACATTCAGCAGCTCCTCACATTCACCTGTGAGTCTTTCATGTTCAGAAGCTATTGACAGAAATGCAAATGAGGCAGACCCAAATCTATCTGAAAGCTGCTGGATCTCAACGCTTGGGTAAAGAAGACTCTGTCTTATAACACATAAAGATAAGAACAGTTCCTTGTACTGACTGCAGATACAGTCCATTGCTCATTAGATTGATGGAGTTTAAAAGATGTATGATTTTGGTCCAATGGTCTAAAGGTAGCTTTTGAGGGTTCAGCACAAACAGGAGCCATCAGCCGCGACACTACAGTATGAGTCTCTGTCAGAGGAGCATGCTACAGCTGTTAATAACCTCGCTTTGCTGAAGTAAAACCACAATCCTTACAAATCTGCTTTTGAACGGAAAGTCATTTAAGAATAACTTACCCATTGCTTCTGTTCTCTCACAGTCACATATCTGTCAGGTCTTGATTCATTTTTCCTGAGACATCCTCTGTAAAATATGAGCAAAGCATAAAAGAGTAATTATAACCCAGAAAATCTCCAGTTCTGGCCCCACAGTGGGAGACTTGTGTCCTAATCATTGAAAAGACAAGGGAGCCCACAAGAGCCTGCTGCTGCCCTGTCGTCATGACAACCCTCCTGTTGATTGCCGTGATATCATTAGGGAGTCCACTTGAGATGGACTCAACAAAATACACGGCTCTGTGGCCATCAGTTAGCTTCTTTAGTTTTCTGTGTACACCAAATATCTGCCAGCTGATAACGATAGATCAACAACAGAGGGAAAAAGCTCCACCAGGACAGGAACTGAACACAGGGACGCTTTAGAGGACTTGTGCTTCAGTATTAGATATTGATCCAGCCATTGATCGGGTAATATTGACAAGCTGTACCGCCTGTCAACACCCAATGATTTAATGATAAGTTGGGAGTGCTTTGAAATGAGCCATGCAGTTTATTCAACTCTTTAAATACAAAGTTATTTCATCAAAATGTTCTCTGACAAGCTGAAATCGTTAATACAGGTCCTAATAAATATGAGTGTTTAATGTTTTCTGATTATTTACATTGATATTAACTCAGTGAAGCATCCTTTATGAAAATAATCCCAACCCTATGGCCTGTTTGCATTTGGGATGCAATAAGTGATTACTTTCATTATAGAATATTCTGTCAATATCATTTTTCAGATTGATCTATACATTCTCAGGAAATAGTGAAAGACACACATTGTATTTCCCAGAGCCTGAATGGATGTTTTTTTAAATGACCTGTGCTGCAACCAGCAGGAAATATAGTAACAAAACAGAATTTCAGGAAATTCACTCACTCAGATCTGTTTGACATCTGCTTGATATGATTGTTTTTATCCATCTAGTACATTTAGAAGTACTTAATACCTGACAGACAAATATTAGCACAGTGCTCACACAAAAGCTGCCCTGCTAAGGTAAGTCAGTGAAACTGAATCAAACTGAATTATCAGAGAGGGAGGGAGAGCATATTTTAGTATTATTAAGTAAATGTCCTGAAGTCTTAGCAGCAAAATATACTTAAAGTATCAAAGTAAAAGTTCTCATGCTGCAGATCTGACCCAGTCAGTATTAAATACGGAAGCATATTATTACTACTGCTATATTATTATATATATATATAAATATTGATACAGCAATACTCCACACTTCATGAGCATGGACATGTTTTGTATGGACATCCCTAATCTGCAAAGTAGGCAGTTGTCAGATAAAAGTGAAGGTATTCTTGTACAGTTACAGATTAGAAGTAAATACATATTTTTAAACTGTACACTCGGCTACCTAGTAAATTTACTTAGTTACATTCCACCCAGGGCATTCATGTAATATCATGTACTCATGTACTGTATTTAAGTACAATTTTGGGTTAGTGGTACTTTTTGAGTAATTCCATGTTATGCTGTATACTTTATATTTCTACTTGTATGTTTTAGAAGCCACAATTGCTGTTTTTACTACATTACATTCATTTTACAGCTTTAGTTACTATACTTTCCTGATTCAGATTATGTGCAAAATAAATATATATATAAAAAATACAATATCCAGCACTAGTACAAAAGCATTGAAATTGGCTCCACTTTTACATGCAGTCATTTAATACAGATGACTCTACACTCTAGCTAATAACCAGTGGTGTAAAGTAACTAAGTACTGTACTTAAGTACAATTTTGAGAGACCTTTAATTTACTTGAGTATTTCCATTTGTTGCTACTTTGTACTTCTACTCCACTACAATTCAGAGGTTAATGGTGTACTTTTACTCCACTACATTAATTTAATACCTTAAATTACTTTGCAGATTAGGATGAATGATGTGAAAAATAATCAACTCTTAAATCAGACTTTAGTTCCACCTGGAGTAAATTCACAAGCGACCCTGCAGTGTACAAAGTAATTCAAACTAGCTGCACCTTTACCAGCTTTGATAACACTTTAATGATCAATCATTATAAATTATAAAACAGACAAGTCAAATCAAGCAATCTGATTGGTTCTTAGCCGTGATATAATGAGCGTATATTACGTGTAGAATTGTAGTTACTTTTCAAAAGTCAGTATCCCTCCGCATCTAAAAGAAAGCTACAACCGTTACAACTTTTACATTACGTCCATTACGAAACTAACTAACAAAGCTTAAGATGGAAACATTTACGGTACGTCTACACTACAGGCATCAAAAAATGCTTTCAACGCTTGGCCCATTCACTTGAATGGGGTGACGTAGAAGATTTTTAATCTTCGCCGAACTGCATTGTGGGGAGCATGGCATGGCTTTGCAAGCATCACGAGCATCTATCGGCATCAAAAGTTGAACAATGTTCAACTTTTGAGGCTCGATGCTTGGCATCAGCCAATCAAATTCCGTTTATGCAAATCCCGCCAGTGCAAGCTCAGCCAATCAAACCGCGTGCAAGCTGGGAGAGCCAGACCGCAGTTCATTTCCTCATATTCCAAACGAGATATTACGGTAGCAAATCACCCGGTTCTTTACGACCGGAACTATTTACCGGGATACAAACCGGAGGAACCAGGCATGGAGGGAGGTGGCAGAGACAGTGGGTGAAACTGATCGTTTTTTCGCCTGTTTGGAGAGTTTATATCCAGTTTACTTCGTTTTAACATTGCTATTGCTTTGTATGTCGGGGGCGGGAGATTCATGTGATTGGTTGCTCGCAAAAAATCGCCAAGCTTCAGACACGCCCAGCTTCAAGATTTTTTCATGCCTGTAGTGTAGACGGGCCGTTAAGGTTAACCTCCGGGGTGGCCTTACTATGGAGGAGTGGATTGTATTGAGTCAATACCTCCACTCCTCCATAGGAGATAGGCACTGCTCAATACTATTGAGCAGTGCCTATCTCCTTAAAAAAAGCACCTAAACGATGACATGCAGAGCTACGTGAAGAGCAGGTAGACCAACTGGAAAAGTACCACCATTCAAAAGCTTTCTTATGCGGGTCTTGAAACAAAGCAGAGAAATTATGACCGTTAATGGCCACAGGTGCGAAAGCTACTGGAAGCCGAATCTCGGGGACCAGAGAAAGTGGAGCAATATTCTCGCTATACCAAGCAACAGCCTAGTTCCTAGTACAACAACCTATACAAGTAACCGCCCGCGTAAGCCATGCTACTGATGCTGGACAGTTTTTCAGAGGGGTGCACAATAAACGGCAACATACAAATGAATGTAAATAAATAGCCAAATAATGGATCAACGCTCTCTGTCTAAAGGCCCTGATACACCAGGCCGAAATCGGCCGTTTCCGTTAGTCGGACGACGAAGCGTGCCCTGTCGACCAAACTCAATTTGGTGTGTCCCGCACCGTCGGCCGTGACACGCCTTATTTGGCCTTTCATGGCCGACGCACGGCCGATTCAACACGTTGAATCAGCCGTGCGTCGGCCACAGGCAGTCGGACAAAGAAATCATTCTGATTGGCTGTTCTGCTAGCGAAACAGTGCATGAGAAGCGAAATGGTTGCTTGAGCATGTCTTCCACAAGCAACACTCCAATGGCTGATAGCTCCAGTACCGCACGAAAAACATGTTTTCGATGGACGAGAGTGAAAATGGAACGCACACTCTATTTGTTGTTTGTTTATATCACGTAGTCTGTTCTTCTTCTCTGTCTTCCGGTTGTTGCCTCTTTTGAATGACTTATACACATTACCGCCGCCTGGTAAGGAGAGTTATTGCCACTCACGCATGCGCAGTTCGTACGTGCTCGGCTGAAGTCTTTGCGGTGTGTTCCAGTGCGACACATGGCCAAGACGCAGGAGAACACGCCGACGCAACAGTCGGCATCAGCGTCGGCGAGTTCTCTGGTGACTGCTTAGTGTGTCAGGGCCTTAATATGTTTGCTAGCTGTTAGTGTTGTTTACGGTGGCCGGCAGGTGCAAACGCGGAACAACGGCCCAAAACGCATACATAAGCAGGAAACACCTGCAAATAATGAAATGAAAAACAAACAAACCCCGAAAACAAACGCAACAAAAAAACGCTGCAAATACCAAAACGATATGCAAAGTCCAAAGCACGTACAAATCCCAAAACACATTTTTTTTAAAAACATTCCGGAAGTGCTCCAGGCCTCTAGGGGGCGCGCTATGTGGAACAGATTGATGTCTGACCAGACATAGAGAGAACGATCAAGAGTGATGGAAATCGGGAGGAAAGAATGTTCATTTAAGTGGAGAAAGATATAAGAAGGTAAGTTTTGTTATTATACATAGAGCGTCATATTTATATAGCTAGCGTTAGCGTGCCTAACTACTACACCAGCTGAGGAGAGGAGAGCTTCACGTGAAGAGAAGATAAAGTGAGGGAAGAACATTATTAAAAGAGATGACAAATCAAGTGCAGGCAAATAACCCGGGCCATAGTGAGAACCGCGGAATAAGGACATTTGAATTCTTAGCAGTTTGTTTATATGTATGTATTTGTGTATAGATGTTGCAACTACACAGAGCTTTAGCAATTGCCTGTAACTATGGTCATTCTAATAAAGCTATGGAATTGAATTGAATAGAGAGAGAAAGAGAGAGAGAGAGAGAAGTGACAACATGTGAAGAGGGACAAAGTAATGACAGGATAGTAGTGTGCATTAGACATGCTCAAGAACAAATATAGAGTAGACATTCAAGGAGAGAGAGAGACTAAACACAGATTCAACAGTAAACATGATGTATCTTTCTCTTTATTTAGCTAACCACTATTTAGACTGTGTGTTTTTGATTGACTTGATTAAATGGATTTACTACATCCATGTATGTCTTTTCAGGCTGCCATGTTTTGTCCTTTCTGTGGCCAACATCTGGGGACAGTTCAAGTGTTCTGTGGCTCCTGTGGCAAAAAATGTACAGTTTTTGGCAGAAGTTGAACACAACAGTAAGTTCACTTTTTTTATTGTATCTGTTTCAAATGCAAGAAATAAGGATTCAACACACTACTCTGTTTAGAATGCTAATTGGCATACACTAGTTATCAGCATGAAGGACACATTTTTTCATTGTCTGTTTATGTGAAATATGTAGAAGCCATCATTAAATTGTAGACCAATGCATGATTAAATACAAAAAACATGTGTATTATATTATACATTCATAATTGTGTACTAGTTCTATCTTTATAGAGAACATTATACATTTAGAATCAGATTTTGAAACAGTGAGCGGCTGGGAAAGTCACACCGCCATGGGGCACAAACAGTTGCTATGACATGATGTTTTCTTCATTCTCAGGCATTCCATAAGGAGGGTCAGGAACTCACGCTTGGGACCACCAGTGTCCACTCCATCCTCAGTGTGTCCCTCATCATCAGTGAACTTACCTGACATCTCATGAGAGGGGTCGAATGAGGCACCTTTGAAGCCGCGGATTGCTCCATCCCACACATTGGCTCTATTAATATTGAACCTGTTGCAAGATGTATTTGTTCTTTTTGCAGAGAGTTTTGCTGCAATGTCCTCCGCAGTCAGGTATCCTGTGCTGGGAAAGACAAAGTGATGTGTTGTAATATTAAAGAGCATCTTGCAGGTTTTTTTTTTCTACATTTATGCTTAAACTTGCTTGAAAATTACAATTAAAAAAGTGAATGTAGGATTTGATATTTTTTACGAGACATAAGGGCAGCAATTCAGAGGGAAAGGAGCAATTTTGAGCTCTGCTCTTAAAAACTGCTTTTTTTTAAGGTCATACGTCAAACGCGTCATATTACATCACAAAGGGTAAACATCTCCGCTCTCTGACCGCGGGTATAGTTAGTAGTTGCGTTGAGTTGAGCGGTTGTGTTTTAGTGAGCTGGTATTTTTCGGTAGTTTTACATTGTATTTCACCATTTGTAATCATGGTGCAGTATTTGTGTTTGTGCAGGTTGCACAAATACCAGCCTGTCAGGACATCGAGTCCACAGTAAAAAGGACCGGAGCTAGCGTTCGTTCCTGGGTGCGTTGTGCATCCACCTCCCTGCAGCACATACTCTCCACAGCTTTATCAGGAAACCGTTTTACTTCTCTCTCCCCCCCGCCCCCCCGCCCCCTTCGCTGCTCTCTCTCTCTCTCTCTCCCCTCCGGTACACGGCACCGTAAGACATAGTGTGGAGTTGCATTAGGTAACGCTGTGGTGGTCTGTGTTGTTTGTGTGTGCGTGAAGGCTGTCACTCCTGGCTCCCGGCTCAACCTCCACTCACCTGCTGCAATCAGCTGTGCACCCTCCCCGACTACACACCTGCTTTCCATCAAGCCATTTACAACGGCATATCAACGGAGGCTCCACAACCTTTCTTTGACAGATCTTCAAGTATCAGCCGCATCTCGCGTCTCTCCTCCGGTACACAGCACCGTAGTGTGGAGTTGCATTAGGTAACGCGAGATACGGCTGATACTTGCGCATTAGTTTCTGTCATGGATCAGTATCAACAGTCCTGCCAGTAACGTTACTATATTATCAATGCTACTTTAGTTATAGCCTGATATATGATAGCTAACTTCACAATGTTGTGATGTGACATTAGCTAACATTCTGTAGCTAACGCCGGTCACTCACCAAGATAGCTGCCCAGTTCTCCACTGGTTCTCCTCACACCACAGCTCAATTTCTCTCCGTTGGCCGTTATTTCTTCTAATCCTTGGCTGCTCCTGGTCTCTTGGACGCCTAGGAGGCTCATAATTATAAGGTTGTGGTCCGTCATATGCATTTGGATATTCATGTTCAACTTCTTCTGTGTCTTCTGTGTCGAAACTAGCATTGGGATCCATGTTTATTAATACGTTACACTGGCCGCTCTCCCCCTTGTTTCCCCCATGTTGCGTCACACGCGGGAGGTCGATTGCCGAGGTTTTTTTATGCGGAAGTGAACATTTCTTACAAAAGCGACGCCAGATGTCACTGTAGTGTATATTTGTGTATATCTTTTAGAAAATCTAGTGTATTCATCATTTTCCTACACATTTATTCACAGGTGTCTTTAACCTGGAAGTTGCTCTTTAAATGATGAAGCTAGTAATAAGATTTACAGTATAGAATAGAAAAATTAAGTGGTAATAGTAACAACTAGAGAATGCAATTCCTGAAGAAATTGCTAGTGGGAATACTTTATGCTGAAAAGCTGACGCTGAAATGCTATTCAGAAATGTAATGTGTAAGAAGAAAGTGAAGAATTTAGATTGAAATTATACATGAACACAGGGGGCTTGAATGTGTGATGAGAGAAGAAAATAAAGTAAAAAGGCTTGGAAAAGCAGCAGAATATTTGAACTGCCAACTTCTGAACTAACTTGATGGCGAATGATCTGTCGCCATGGCAACGGCATTTGACGACACCCCATAATACGCTTAGATGCGTTGACGGCTGCATCGTTACCAAACCTGTGAAGTTTTGGGCTGTTTGGAGTATTTTCACTGAAGTATTTTGAAAACCGTGTTTCAAGGCGAGCATTGTGTTACCATGGCAACAGCATTTGAAGAAATCTCAAAACTGTCCCGTAGATGTCTTCACGGCTTGACTGTTAGTACACATGTGAAGTTTGAGCACTTTTTGAACATTTTCATAGGAGTTATAGAGCGACGTCATGTTTTATGGTGAGGGATGCGTTTCCATGGAAATGGCATATGGTGAGATCTCAGATTTGGCGTAGAGCTGTTGAAGCATGGACCGGTGGTATACAAGTGAAGATTGGGGGACGATTGGACCGTGTCGATTGGACTTACAGCGACATCGTTTTTCATGGTGAGTGGTCTGTCGCCATGGCAACGGCATTTGAATAAATTTGAAAACGGTCCCGTAGATGTCTTCACGGCTGGACTGTTAGCACACATGTGAAGTTATAGCACTTTTTGACAATTTTCATAGGAGTTAAAGGGACATCGTGTTTCATGGCGAGTGGGCTGTCGCCATGGCAACGGTATTTGATGACACCCCATACTACGCCTAGATGCGTTGATGGCTGCATCGTTAACAAACCTGTGAAGTTCTGGGCTGTTTGGAGTATTTTCACTGAAGTTATGAGAAAACCGTGTTTCAAGGCGAGCATTGTGTTGCCATGGCAACGGCATCTGAAGAAATCTCAAAATTGTCCCGTAGATGTCTTCACGGCTGGACTGTTTGCATACTGCTATCTGAAGTCTGCTGCTCTGAGCATGTCAGTTGGAGTGATGACATCATCGTGTTCCATTGCACAGGTGTTTATAGTTGAGCTAACGAGGTGCCTAGACTTCAAAGGCTTCATTGTTCTGAATGAGAGATGAACCTCTTACATGTGAACGTTTTGTGGAAGAACCGTAACAGATATCTGTGAAATTTCAAAACGTGAAGCATGTCAAGGAAGTTGAGTATCTGAAGTGTAATGTTTGTGTAGTTTCGGGTTAATAATGTGACCTTTTTGGCAGTTTAACTAAAAGGTGTGCGGCTGCTACCGTGAGGAAATATCTGCCTGAAATTACAATGGGGTTTAATGGAGGAATGTTGAACGTTTTTGTCACTTCATGCCCTCAAAAAGTATTTTGTTTAATTATTTTTGCTTAATTATTTGTCATTTTTCAAGCTACGAGATGTTTTCCTACGTTTGTCATGATAAATGATGTCTCAGGAATGTAGGTTTTGGGAATTATGGCAGTTTAAAAAAAATATATGAATGCGAATTTCAAGCTGTCCTCCACTCTAGCTGTGACATCACGCACTCTAGTAAATGTTAAAATGTGAAGAAAACCTCTAAAACAAGGTCTGAACAATGTTTAATATCTCTAAAAGTAAGAATCAGATTTAAACGTTGTTTTACATGAATAATGTCAGAAAGATGTGTAACATTTTAAAGTTGGAATGAGGTTTCTGAGTGAAAGTATGAATGAACAGTTAGCAGTTGAAGTCGCATGAAGATTTGTTGAAGTTGAAGATTTCCTCCATTGACTTCGATGTTAAAAATGGGATGTATTATGGGATGTATCTCTGGAATTATGAAAGTTATGAATGACAAAAGTAATAGCAATCGATTCCCGACCGAGCTGAACGTTTTGATGTTTGAACGGAGTTTCTGCGATGTTCAATGCGGGAGGAGAAGAGGGCCAAAATAACCCGGCGGAATAATAATAAAAATGTTGTCCGTAGAAGAACAGTTAGTTGGAATGCTGTTAACAGCATTCTCACTAAATGAATACCGTTGCTCCATTTTGTCTTCTGGCTCAGACTGGCTATCAATAATGTTAAGTGCATACCCATTTGTGTAGTTGCTGCAGTGAGAAGACAGTTGAATAATTATTTTCAAATACATAATATATGCATGACAGTCATATTTACAAAAGGATCTCGATCCTCTTCCTGTTTTTTTTTTTTAATACATTGGGTTCTAAACTGACAACAGCACTTTTGTCATACTCCTGCACAATCCTTGTAAACATTTGAAATGGATGCAATAAATGCAATATCTGATCTTTGAAATATATTTGTGGGTGTTTTTTGTATCGTCTTCACTAAGATGTCAGATATTGTGGGTGTCATTTGGAAATGTATGAAAGTATAATTGTTCTGCTTCCTGGCAATTGTACCCACTGTGATTGGAGGCTATACAAACAAACAAATGTAAAATAAAGATACACACCACACAACTGCGTCACGATGCAACTGTCAACATCGTTTACCTATAGAAGTGGTTCTGACCCGGGGCAGACTGGACCTCTTCCTGGAATGGGGTTGGTGCTCTATCCTATTTTTACCCAGGAAATAAGTACACACAAAGGTATTTGTTGATTTCATGTTCACAAATTCAAACCTACATGGTATAATTACATTTTTAATTAGTCTTACCCGATCAGACGCTGGTTGTGGGTGCCTGAGAGGTCTGATAAAGGTAAACAACAAATATATTCAAACTACTGTACTGTTAAAACATTCTGCTTCTTGTGGCACAACATAATATGTTGACAATGTTTTATTTTAACCTGGCAAACTGTTGTCCATTCGTGGAGTGCTCATTTTTGGAACATTTGGAATGTCCCACACCTGCATACACACAAATGACTGACTGAAATAAAATTAATTCACTTTAATTAAGAATAAATGCCACGATAAATCCAAACTGACCAAGGTACATTATATTGTTGACCATCCTTTAACTCTCACATTAGGATTTACATTGAGGCACAATAAACCAACTCCTCTCTGCACCTAATATATCTACAGTATATGATGTCAAGAGTTACATTTAGGTGCACAGTGCTGTCTCTTAACTTGCAAACTCTTTTACCAAACAAGCTAACGCTAGCTGGGTAAATATGACGCTCTTTGTATCAAAACAAAACTTACCTTCTTATATATCGACTTGTATCCACTTCGATCAACTTTGTTTCCTCCGGCTTCAATTTGCAGCACTCTTGTTCGTTCTCTCTATTGTCTGGTCAGACATCAATCTGTTCCACGTAGCGCGCCCCCTAGAGGCCTGGAGCACTTCCGGAATGTTTTTTTGTAGTATGTGTTTAGGGATTTGTACGTGCTTTGGACTTTGCATATCGTTTTGGTATTTGCAGCGTTTTTTTGTTGCGTTTGTTTTCGGGGTTTGTCTGTTGTATTTAGTTTGCATCATTTCTGTAAATGCAGCGTTTTTCTGTTGTATTTGTTTTCAGGATTTGTTTATTTTTCATTTCAGGATTTGCAGCTGTTTCCTGCTAATGTATGTGTTTTTGGCCGTTGTTCGTTTCGTTTGCACCTGCCGGCCACCGTAGTTGTTGCATAGCAACCACCATAGCAACCACCTCACACTCTGTTTTTGTGCAGAAGGCAACAATTTTATTTTTAACATCGCGTCGGGCCGAACCACGCCCCTTAGCTGTGATATAATGACCATACCACGGCCTGTCGTGAGCTATTGCTTAAACACATATCATAGGCCTATATTTTTCTGAAATTGAACAATCTGCACAATGACTACTTTTACTTTTGGTAGCCTACTTTAACTATATTTTGATGCTAATACTTTTCTACTTTTACATTTTTAATCCAGGACTTTTACTTGTAACAGAGTATTCATTCTGGACTGGTAGGCTACTTCTACTTTTAACTAAGTATAAGATCTGGGAAGTTCTTTCACCTCTTTGACTTTGGGAACGTTGAGCAGACTATTTGATGAATACTTCTCTACTTCCCAGTTTTAGATTGCAAGAAATGTAACAGAGTAGCCTACTTTTGCAGAATGTTACTTTTACTGAAGTAAAAGTGTGAGTACTACTTCTTACACGACTGTCCCGGCTCTGTCTCAGCAGCTCCTCTGTACTCCATACAGCTGTCCAATGATAACACTGTGGTTCCTGCTCTGAACTCTGGGACTCGGGAGTCCGCTGCGGGGTCTATGCCTTCGGCTCTGAGATATCCGGAAAAGAAGCGGACCACGGCGAGGAGAGGGGCTGGGTAGATGTGAGATCTACGTGGCAGCAGTGTCGGATTGCAACAGGAGAACTTCTGGCGCAGTCCTGACGCCAGAGGTCGACAACTGTCCCGGGAGAGAGGGCCCAGAGAGCGGGTTGAAGGACCGGTCCGCGGCTTCGAGCTCGGATCATTTCATTTTCATTAATTTCAGCATGCAAGCAGACTTCTTAAAAGTTCAAATACCTGAGAATTCGATTATAATTATTGATCATTAAAGTGTTATCAAAGCTGGTATGGTGCAGCTATTTGTAATGACTTACTGCAGGGTAGCTTGTGAATTTACTCCAGGTGTAACTAAAGTCTGATTTGAGAGTTGATTATATTTCACATCATTCATCCACATCTGGAAAGTAACTGAAGGTAAATGTAGTGAAGGAAAAGTTATGGGCATAGATTTGTCTCATAATTATTTTTGTGAACATAAAAATAATTTGTGTGTAAATATGTGATTTGTAAATGTAAAACACCATCCACAAATGCATTTAAAAGATTTGCAAACTCACAAATAAATTTGCAAATGTAAAACGGATCTGCAAATAGGCAAAATATTTTTACAAATAAAAAAAATATCTTTGAATATCTCTTTAACATTGACAACTTTCGATCAGGCATTTGTGAATCCATTTTCTATTTGTCAACCAAAAATGCGCTTGCGGATCTCAAATCTCTGCTTATATCTGCTTTATTTGTGAAAAATATTTAGCGTATTAGCAGATCTGTTTTACATTTGCTAATTTATTTGTGAGTTTGCAAGTCTTTTAAATGCATTTGTGGATGGTGTTTTACATTTACAAATCACATATTTACACACAAATTATTTTTATGTTCACACAAATAATTATGAGACAAATCTATGCCCATACAAAGTAGACCATTACCTCTGCACTGTAGTGTGATAAAAAGTATATAACATTTGTCTACTAAATGTAATAGAGTAAAAGTATGGAGTACCATAACGGGAAAATACTCAAGTAAAATACACGCATTTGTTAACTTAAGTAGGCCTACAGTATACAAATACATGTAAAAAAAGAGTAATTCCACCACTGCAGGCAAGCACAGGGGTTGAAGGCCTATTTACTGACATTTGTATCATCTGTTGTAGACCCAAATAAATAAAATAAAATAAGAACTCATTCTACAAAAGATAAACGCCATTCTTAAAATGTAAACGAAAAAAGCGATCTTGAAAATATCCAATAAATGAATAAAACGATTTTTGACCACTTTGTTGTTCAGATATATCACATAATTGTAACTAAATGATACATTAATTGAAACAAAACACAGTATAAACTGAGTTTCTCGTGAGAAAATACATGAAACTCACGAGATTCACTCAATACTGTGTTTTGTTTTCATTTCTCTCTGTAGTTGAGATGTGTTGATCTGTGGCCGCCAGGGGGAGCCTGTGTGAACACAGCAGCAGACAGACAGAGCGTAGAAGAAGAAGAAAACCGGAAGTAAACATGGCCAAGGAGAAGAGCATGGCGGCGATCCCAGAGTTCCTCAGTAAAGCAGAGTTACTTAAACAGGGAGCAGAAGCCAGAGTGTACCGGGCAAGGTTCCTGGGAAGGCCGACTATTGTTAAGGAAAGGTTCCGGAAACAGTACAGACACCCGCTGCTGGACGAGAAGCTGACCCACCGCAGGACGGTGCAGGAGGTCCGCTCCGTGCTGCGGTGCCGCCGAGCAGGCGAGTCCCCCCCACACACTGACACCGTTGAGGGGTCAGTGTCAGACCACTCATTAACATTAAATAAAAGTAGCTTATTCAATTTTCACTGACCTAACTACAATACAGAAGTGAACACCGCTCTCCGTGCTGGGGCTGCATCGCACTGTCTGCCTGTTAGAGAGACTAGTGGGTTGTGTTCCACTATGGAGCTGTGCAGATGTCTTGGAAGAACACAACATGGATATAAAACAAAACTTTATAGTGTATAAAGATTTTTTTGTTATCACCTTTATTAATTGTGGATTTTATAACATTTGAAAAATAGAGATCACAACATCCCAAACTTGAAACTGCAGAATAATAATCCTTCTCTTTTAGAATCAACCATGCAAAATGAAATAACAATAAAGGGATTTATTCACAGCTGAAGTTAGTCCTCTATGTTTGTTTTCTTTTTATTTATTTACTAGCTATGTGAATAATTGTTCAGTTTTCCCCCAAAGATGTAAATGTTGGGGCCGCTCTAACCCTGAGACATGACACCTCGACATACAATCCTTGTGTATTGGTCCTGTGTGACATCTGTATTTTTACTGTTATATATTAACAGATTGAAAACTGAAAACACTCATTATTGATATTGTTGTTCTCCTTGTTTTTCAGTAGTAACCCATTTTCTATAGGCACATACAGATTCAGAGGTCAGAAAGTATGTAAAGATGCGCAGACATGTACTTTTTTGGTTTTGATCTGGTTGAAAATAAAGAAATGTAGAATAATGACGTCCTTATGATTTGATGCTAGAAAACACAGGGTCCTTACTATTTGATTTTGAATCTTAAGAGGCCAACGTACACGTTTTAAATAAAACTCTTCGTCTTCTCTCCTCAGGCATATCTGTCCCGGTAGTCTATTTTGTGGACTACACATCCCACAGTATTTTCTTGGAGGAGATTGTGGGCTCCTCGACTGTGCGGGACCACATCGCCTCCTCCCCCCCATCTGCTCGCTGTGAGGGTCTGGAGCCGCTTGCTGAGAGAGTGGGGCAGGTCCTGGCCAGAATGCACGATGAGGACGTAATCCACGGAGACCTGACCACCTCTAACATGCTGCTGAGATGCGGTCCGGAGGACGGGGTGTCAGAGCTGTTCCTCATCGACTTCGGCCTGAGCTACATCTCCGCTCTGCCCGAGGATAAGGGGGTGGACCTGTACGTGCTGGAGAAAGCCTTCCTCAGTACCCACCCCCACACAGAGGCGCTGTTCCAGAGGCTGCTGAAGAGCTACGCAGCGGCATCCAAGAAGTCCTTAGCGGTCATTAAAAAGCTTGAGGAAGTCCGGTTGAGAGGGAGGAAGAGGTCCATGGTGGGGTGAAGATCCGTTCTGTGTTCAGGGCCTCTGGAGATCATGTTTATACAAATCAGTTATAGTTACAAAGCTTTCATTGTGCAGAAAATATCCAACATAAAATAAAAAAATGTTGTGAATAAATTGTTTTTTTCTTCTCATGGGAGGCAGATATAATAGAAATATGGAGTTCGAAAAAGCATGTTGTTTTGCACCTGTGAAATGTTACATACTGAGTGAGATTTAGCATGGTTCATCAGCACCTTCATCCATATTTACTGATACTTTCACATTTAGTACTAACGCTACACAGACCTCAGAGGCTGTTGCTTACAATAAAGTAAGCATTCAGGAATGTAATGCTTATCAGGTCAAAATATGTTATGATGACATTATTTACCTGACTTCAAATCCTTTCTTCTTTTGAACTGGTTATAGGTAGGCTTTATGTGGATCCTAGTTGTAGTTACATAGCTATCTTTCACTGAATCAGTGCTGTTACTGAGATATGTTCCTTTTTAAACACTTAATCATACCAGGAATGATATGCAGCTCATTATGCATTTATTTTGCACACAGATAACAGATCTTTGGATTTTGGACATATGCCTTTTGAAAGCTTAGATATGTTTTGCTGAAATATTCCCACTAGAATAAGAAGACCAGGGACCTCTATCATTATTGAATGATAACGGCTCTAACAAAAGAAAGAAGAGAGAGAGCAGAGGAGTCCTACTGGGAGAAAAATGAAAGTATGAGTCTGGGCTCCATGAGGAGGAGGTGTCAGCCCCAGGTCAGAGTCCAGGAGGAGGTGCATTAGAACAGCACTCCATGATTCATACCTCCTGAGAAACCAGGTGAATGTTTACCGCCCAGCCCTACTGAACATGATCCTCACACAGCTACCACGTGACCCTCAGTCCAGGGAATGTCTTTGAGCTGTGCGAGCACTCTGTACTTCATAATGTTCTGACATCGTCCAAATGCAGCACCTACAGAATATAAAAGTGATGATTCAAGTAATGCTTATTGTCTGCCACTGTGGAGGTAAGCAGCATTGTTTCAGAAGGAAGCTGTTTCTCTTGTGCAGTTTATTTGACTGTTTTTCTTTTGCAAACTTCACTCTCATGTTTCCAGGCTCCTCATCTGACACCACTCGGCAGCTCAGTGTGTTGGTGGGGGCAGATGTGACTCTGGGCTGCCTGTTTGGTAAGCTGTCCAGGCTGGTGGAGTGGAGCACTCTCACCATTGAGTGGAACGTGGTGGATACACATGCAGAGAAGAGCGTAGTGTACACCTTTGAGGATGGAAGAGCGCATGTGAACAGAGAGGGCTCTGAGGTGGACAGAATGCAGCTGCTACAGAGTGATGCTTCTCTGCAGCTCCACAATGTGACTGTGGGAGATGAAGGGCTGTACTCCTGCAGAATCATCACCCCTGTGGTCTACACAGAGACCACCTCACTGGAAGTCCTTGGTATTTACTCTGATCTGTGTCACGCACGCTAGCACAACATGTTCTGCTCCTTGAAACACTGTCACAGATCTCCCTCCAAATGTCTCAGATTGCTCTTATGGAGGCTTTGTGCCAACATAATTACCCATACTGCTTTTTATAGCCAATTGTGAAGTTATAAAGTGTGGGGGGTGGGGTGCTATTGAACTTCGGTACTGGAGTAAATTCACAAGCTACCCTGCAGTATACAAAGTCATTCAAACTAGCTGCACCTTTAACAGCTTTGAGAACACTTTCATGATCAATCATTATAAAACATATAATATATATTATTCTGAAATGGAACAATCTGCACAATCACTACTTTACTTTTAGTACTTTAACTATATTTGATGAGAATACTTTTCTACTTTTACTTGAGTAACATTTGGAATGCAGTACTTTTACTTGTAACAGAGTATTCCGACTCAACTTTTACTCAAGTACAGGATCTGTGTGATGATTCTGTTAAGTTTTGGTTTTGTTGTGTGCTTTTTTTGTGTTTTCTTCTGTCTCCCCCCTCTGTTTTTCACTGCAGGGCTGGTGTGTGACAGGGAGTTGGCTGGCTCCTCCCAGCAGCAGATGAGGCACACCTTTCACTCACCTCTTCAACCTGTTGACATAAAAGCCCGGTCCTCATGCCACTTCCCTGCCAGATCATTCCGTTGTGTTCGACCCTCCTGTGTGTCTCGCCATTCTCCTCGTCCCTGTGATCTCGTCACCTGGATTTTTGTCTCCTGTCCTCTCTGTCTCCATGCCAGCCAGCTTCCTGCCTCCACTGCCGTTACCTGTGCCTTTGCTTAAAATAAACGTTTTGTTTTTGACCATCTTTCTCTCGAAGCCTTTTGCTTTGGGGTCCAATATCTCTAGGCCATAACAATCTGAGTACTTCTCCCACCTCTGCCACCAACTTATTACGTTCTGTTTAATTGATAATATTTTCATTACAATATGTCAGCGTGCTTCAAAGTTTCATCCCAGAAAGGGACGTTTTTTATGTTACATTTTAGGGAGTAAGACCCCACCCAAAAATGACAATGTAATGTTTTTGCTCCCGCCCCCAGCGCGGCCTTCAGTGTTGCTCCCAGAGAAGGCAGCAGTGACGGAGGGGGAGGAGAAGACGATACAGTGTGACATCACAGGTTTCTATCCAGAGAAACTGGCCGTGATGTGGCTAATCCTGAATGGCTCCCGCACTGTGCTCGCAGGGTTAAGCCCCCTGTCCCGTGTCTGCACCGAAATGGCCATTCACAATGCAGATGGCACCTTCAGCATCCGCAGTGGCATCACCATGCACTCGTCAGCAGTGAAGGGTGGAGAGATGAGCCTCCTGTGCCAGGTGGACCACAAGACCTACAGCCGGCCGTACAACACGTCTGTCACACTGACTGTTCAGGGTGCTGCTTTTTCTTCTTTCTGTCATTATGTAGACTCTCATTTAACCTTGTTTCCTACTCAAATACACATTTATGATATGTTATATATACAGTGGGGCAAAAAAGTATTTAGTCAGCCACCAATTGTGCAAGTTCTCCCACTTAAAAAGATGAGAGGCCTGTAATTTTCATCCTAGGTATACCTCAACTATGAGAGATAAAATGAGAAAAAATAATCCAGAAAATCATTTTCTGATTTTTAAATAATTTATTTGCAAATTATGGTGTAAAATAAGTATTTGGTCAATAACAAAAGTTCATCTCAATACTTTGTTATATACCCTTTGTTGGCAATGACAGAGGTCAAACGTTTTCTGTAAGTCTTCACAAGGTTTTCACACACTGTTGCTGGTATTTTGGCCCATTCCTCCATGCAGATCTCCTCTAGAGCAGTGATGTTTTGGCGCTGTCGCTGGGCAACACAGACTTTCAACTCCCTCCAAAGATTTTCTATGGGGTTGAGATCTGGAGACTGGCTAGGCCACTCCAGGACCTTGAAATGCTTCTTACGAAGCCACTCCTTCGTTGCCCGGGCGGTGTGTTTGGGATCATTGTCATGCTGAAAGACCCAGCCACGTTTCATCTTCAATGCCCTTGCTGATGGAAGGAGGTTGTCACTCAAAATCTCATGATACATGGCCCCATTCATTCTTTCCTTTACACGGATCAGTCGTCCTGGTCCCTTTGCAGAAAAACAGCCCCAAAGCATGATGTTTCCACCCCCATGTTTCACAGTAGGTATGGTGTTCTTTGGATGCAACTCAGCATTCTTTCTCCTCCAAACACGTCTAGTTGAGTTTTTACCAAAAAGTTATATTTTGGTTTTCATCTGAGATCTTGCGTGGAGCCCCAGATCGAGGGAGATTATCAGTGGTCTTGTATGTCTTCCATTTTCTAATAATTGCTCCCATAGTTGATTTCTTCACACCAAGCTGCTTACCTATTGCAGATTCAGACTTCCCAGCCTGGTGCAGGTCTACCATTTTTTGTTTCTGGTGTCCTTTGACAGCTCTTTGGTCTTGACCATAGTGGAGTTTGGAGTGTGACTGTTTGAGGTTGTGGACAGGTGTCTTTTATACTGATAACGAGTTCAAACAGTTGCCATTAATACAGTTAACAAGTGGAGGACAGAGGAGGCTCTTAAAGAAGAAGTTAAAGGTCTGTGAGAGCCAGAAATCTTGTTTGTTTGTAGGTGACCAAATACTTATTTTACCGAGGAATTTACCAATTCATTCATTAAAAATCAGACTGTGATTTTCTGGCATTTTTTTTCTCATAGTTGAAGTGTACCTAGGATGAAAATTACAGGCCTCTCTCATCTTTTTAAGTGGGAGAATTTGCATAATTGGTGGCTGACTAAATACTTCCCCCCCCCACTGTATCTCTCCATCCCTTTCCCCTGCAGCTCCACCCCAGCCTGTGTACAGTGATGTCACCGTGATAGCTCTCACCAGTGTCACCAGTCTGCTGCTGGTCAGTGCCGCCATCGGAGGGGCTCTGCTTCTCTACGCCTATCTGTGTAAGGGTATGTCTCAGTATAACCAAAGTGCATTTTTACTCTTTAAACTATTCAACAAGTCTAGCCTGAGTTTGAAGTGAGAGTGTGGATGTGATGATAATAGGTGTTATGGAGATTGTTATAGCACATATTATTTTCACTTCAATAAGGGTTGTCGATGGAGTAGGAACAGAGTGGTGATTTCTGTTTCTTGATTGTTTACATTTTAGTATTGGTCTTTCTTTATAATATCATTATATATTTATTTTTCTGATTCATTATGGGTTGGATCAGTTGGCTCACATGAGTATGGGCGGAACTCTTGGACAATATAATCAGCTGTTGACCTCTGTGAGGTGTGTGTGGAAGAGAGGGTGAAAAGGGTCACTGTTTTTTTTTTGTTGACGACAAATTCTTTATAGCTGGATTAATTGCACCACATGTTTTTGCACTTTATAATTTGTTAATTAAATCAACATTTTGTTGAATGCATTTTTTGATCTCAGCAACTCATTTTTGTTGCATGTCAGACAGAGGCACGGCTGACATCAGCCTCTGAGCGACTTCTGTTGGTTACCTGAAGTCGCTACGGATGGAAGACATTTAAACCCAAATTCATTCCAATGCAAATTTTCCTGAAATATTTCAGTGGTCCAACACACCAGAGGGCATTTACCTTCTGCCTGGATTTAAGTTATTCTCTAGAAAAAAAGACTGGAATTTGCCCACAAAGAAGATGTACTTACATCCTCTTCATCCCTTTTGTCAGAATGTTTTGTTACCTGACAATATTTCTGAGAGAATTCTTGTACTTTTAATTTCATAACCTTCATCTTAAGGCTACTTCGCAGAGTGAGGTTATGTTTAAAACATGTGATAAGCTTATTGAATGTTTACATTTCAAATATAAGGACAAACCAGGATGTACAATACAAGTGGGCATTTCTCATCATAATTCTTCCAAGAACTTAATTTCATTGATGGTGACTGTACAGCCATCAGAATAAAGTGGGGGGAGGGTTTATTGATTGTAGTGGCGTTATTCTCCTCTATAATAAATGATCCAAGTTCGACACACTTTCAGAATGAAAAGAAAACCCTTTATTGTCTTTGTCTTATCTGTGCAACAACAGTCCTATTTCTCTCCTCAGCTCCACCAAGTGTTTCTGAGATCAGCAAACCAAGCATCATTTATGCTCAGGTGCAGACGGACCTCAGATGCACCATCAGAGGAGCTGGACAGCGGGAGCTCAGAGTGAGGTGGTCTACACTCAGTGCAGGCTCAGAGGAGCTGTCAGAGGGGGGCTCTCTGCTGGGCGGGGGGGATCTGAGTGACCAGGCCTGTCTGCTGTCAGACTGTCAACACCACACATCCGTCCTGACCGTGTGTCTGACCGTCTCTGAGGACCGAACCCAGTACCAGTGTGAGGTGCTGTGCAGGGGCCAGAGCATCACCAGAGTGACCACAGTCCGGGTGAAAGGTGAGGAGGTGGAGCGTTCTGTAACAGCAGCAACTAGGGAGCATTTCTACGATATACTTTGATTCAGTATTGTAATCATTTCTAAGTAACTGTATCCCAAACATTACTTTTTATTGGTGACTTTGTTTGTAGCTTCTATGAGCAACTTCTTTCACATTGTTTTCAGTTTGTCATTTGACACATTGTTATATAAAATAATTGATTGACTTGAATTGAAGTCACAGGCTATCATGAAGGAAACGTATACATAAATATGTGCATAATGCAAGAATAAATCAGCGAGACAAGTTCACTTAGTCAAGATCCTTTTAGCAAAAAATTCATAGAAGCACATTTCCTTTAATAAGGATTTGTATAACCTCGTTATATTATTTATCAGAACCAGTGAGATCAATTGTGTAACTGCTTAAGGACCGTTAAGGTCATCCTTTCACCTGTTATCCTTAAACCTCAAAACTAGTTATCTTGGAAACCCTTCACCTCAAAAGCAGAGTCATTGTTCAACAGATGGATAGTTATGTTCTGAGCTTTATTCTCTCCTCCTGTGAATGACACGGCTGCCCCCCCTCTCACCACACTGTCACCCCTGCAGTGGAGCCGTCTTTCCTCCAGATCAACAGCATCCCTCAGATCCCCAAGGTGGAGAGGAGCCTGGTCCTCTGCTGTCGGCTGGAGAACTTCTACCCCCAGGAGGTGGACCTGGAGTGGTCCAGGAACGACGGGGAGCCGGTCTGTGGGGTCACACACTTCGGACCTTTCTCGGACCACACCCGGCTGTACAGCCTGTGGAGTAAGATCCAGCTGCTCATGGCCAGAGAGGACGAGAGGGCCGTCTACAGCTGCCGGGTCTACCACTCCAGCTTCCCTGCTCCGGGGTACAAGGACGCCCTGTACCACATCAACACTCAAGGTAGCTCCACCTAACCTCTTACTGTTGGTTTGAGCAAACCAGCTTCTATTGACTTCCTACAGTGGTGGAAAGCAACTCATTACATTTACTCTAGTACTGTACTTACGTTTTTTAGGTACTTGTACTTCACCTGAGTAATTTCCTTTAATACTACTTTATACTTCTACTCTATGTTGTCATGAGAGAGAGAGAGAGCGAGAGAGAGAGAGAGAGAGAGAGAGAGAGAGAGAGAGAGAGAGCGAGAGAGATTTTGAAAGTTTGTAAGTTTGTACAAAGACATACCAATAAATCTAATGAATTCAGATTAATGTATTACAAAAGAAAAATTCCAAACATTAGAAGAAACTATTAAAGACAACCAAAACCCCCTTGATTTCCCAATGACTTGGGAAGAATTGACCAGACAGACACAATCTCTCCGGCCAAGGAAAGCTTGTGGCCCAGACAGCATTAAAAACGAAATGCTCAGATGCAGCACCCCAGAGATCCAGGGTACGATGTTAAAGCTGTTCAATATCGTATTGCAGTCAGGATGTTTTCCTGACATCTGGTGCAAAGGGCTCATCTCCCCCATTCATAAGAGTGGAGACAAATCAGACCCTAATAACTACCGCGGCATCTGTGTCAGCAGCTGTCTGGGGAAATTATTCTGTAGTATTCTAAATAAAAGAATACAAGATTTCCTTAACCAACAATCCATCTTGAGTAAAAATCAAATTGGCTTCCTTCCAAAACACCGCACCACCAACAATGTATATACCCTTCACACTTTAGTTAACAAACATGTACACCAAACAAAAAAATTGTAAGATATTCACTTGTTTCATTGATTTCAAAAAAGCTTTCGACTCTATTTGGCACGAAGGGCTCTATTATAGACTTCTACATTGTGGTATAGGGGGCAAAATGATCTGGTTAAATCAATGTACAGTTGCAAGAAAAAGTAGGTGAACCCTTTGGAATTACCTGGATTTCTGCATAAATTGGTCACCACGGAGGAAGCCACTGCTATCCAGAAAAAACATTGCTGCACGTTTGAAGTTTGCAAAAGAGCACCTGGATGTTCCACAGCACTACTGGCAAAATATTCTGTGGACAGATGAAACCAAAGTTGAGTTGTTTGGAAGGAACACACAACGCTATGTGTGGAGAAAAAAAGGCACAGCACACCAACATTAAAACCTCATCCCAACTGTGAAGTATGGTGGAGGGAGCATCATGGTTTGGGGCTGCTTTGCTGCTTTGCTGCCTCAGGGCCTGGGCATCATCGACGGAAAAATGAATTCTCAAGTTTATCAAGACATTTTGCTGGAGAGCTTAAGGCCATCTGTCCACCAATTGAAGCTCAACAGAAGATGGGTGATGCAACAGGACAACGACCCAAAGCACAGAAGTAAATCAACAACAGAATGGCTTCAACAGAAGAAAATATGCCTTCTGGAGTGGCCCAGTCAGAGTCCTGACCTCAACCCAATTGAGATGCTGTGGCATGACCTCAAGAGAGCGATTCACACCAGACATCCCAAGAATATTGCTGAACTGAAACAGTTTTGTAAAGAGGAATGGTCCAAAATTCCTCCTGACCGTTGTGCAGGTCTGATACGCAACTATAGGAAACGTTTGGTTGAGGTTATTGCTGCCAAAGGAGGCTCAACCAGTTATTAAATCCAATGGTTCACATACTTTTTCCACCCTGCACTGTGAATGTTTACATGGTGTGTTCAATAAACACATATAATTGTTTGTGTGGTTTTAGCTTAAGCAGACTGTGTTTGTCTATTGTTGTGACTTAGATGAAGATCAGAACACATTTTATGACCAATTTATGCAGAAATCCAGGTAGTTCCAAAGTGTTCATATACTTTTTCTTGCAACTGTATTTAGGGAATAAGTGTGCTGTTAAAATTGGAGACAAACAAACTGAATTCTTCACCCAGAAAAGAGGTGTTCGTCACGGTTGCAATTTAAGTCCCACTTTATTTAATATATATATAAATGAAGTTGCTGTTCAGTTGGATCACTGTGCTGCTCCTGGCCTCTCCCTCCTAGATAGAGAGGTGAAGTGTCTGCTTTATGCCGATGACCTTGTTCTGCTTTCTCCTACTGAACAAGGACTACAACAACAGCTGGACATAGTAGACCAGTAGTGTAAGAACTGGGCCCTGGCAGTCAATATGAAGAAAACTAATGTCATCGTTTTCCAAAAACGCCCCAGATGTCAGGAGAACAAATACCAGTTTACCATAAATAATCATATCATCGAACATAGTATGAGTTATACCTACCTCGTAGGGGTGTAACGGTTCACAAACACTTCGGTTCGGTACGTACCTCGGTTTTTAGGTCACGGTTCGGTTCGGTACGTTTTCGGTACAGCAGAAAAATTTATCACAAAACATAAAATATTTTTTGGTTTAATTAATTATTATTAAACTGTGAATAATGTATTCACTCAAATAAATACAAAATATAATAAAATAAACATCAAGGTGCAGCATTTCGATGAACTGAAATAATCTGTATTTTAACTTTACTGTACTAGTACTCACAAAACATAAACTATTAGTTTTGGGTTTTTTATTATTATTAAACTGTGAATATTCACTCAAATAAATACAAAATATAATAAAATAAACATTAAGGTGCAGCATTTCGATGAACTGAAATAATCTGTTTTTGAACTTTACTGTACTAGTACCTAAGCAGCCAGTTTGACATTATGACTTGCTTGTCATTGTATTTTCATGTTTTTTTTAAAAAGAAAAATTAACTTGTCCACATTGCTTGCCGAAAGGGCAGATCTGCTGGCACTAACAATGTCTCCTGCTGTGGAGAACACCCTCTCACTAGGGACAGAGGTAGCAGATACAGCCGGGTAGCGCTTTGCTAACATGGCAACATAAGGATATTTGGCGTTTGTAATAGCTTTGGCTCGGTCTGAACTTTTTTCGAGTGGTGGAGGCTTAAATGCTAGCGGGAGTTGGGTTTGCACTTTAGTCTTTTTTCTTTTGGTACCGGTGATATTCACGTTCGGATGATGCCTTTTCAAATGAGTGTGCAAGTTTGATGTATTGCCAGCCGCGTAACCAATTTTAGTTGAGCAATGCCGACAAACAGCTTTGGTTCGGTCCACCTGTCTTTGTCCGTCATCCTTGTACGTAACTGCGAAACCAAAATGTTCCCAAACCGGAGACTTCATTGATGCTGGAGGATTTTCGAGCTCAACTTTATCTGCGTTCGCCATTTCGACAGTTCCTCAAATTACTGACTACATTTGAACGCATCCCTGTGACCAGGGGCCTCATTTATAAAGGGATATACGCTCAAAAAATGGCGTACGGCAGTTTCTACGCAATGTTTGCGATTTATAAAATACTAACTTGACGGGAAAACGTGCGGTCCTCCACGTAAACTCTAACCCATGCGTACGCACTAAGCACAAAAACGGGAGAGACGAGAAACTGCGACACCGTTGGCAGAAGGAAGAATGGAGAGAAATATGTGGAAATAATACCATAAATAAAATGTTACCTCATTTATCATATATGAAGAATTCATTTTCAAACATTGATTAAAGCCAATCTTAAAATTATTTAACAAACGCCTGTTTGAGACTCCTCAGTGCACACAAAAATATAACTGGGAGAAATAAATAAATACGGATATGTTATTTAAAACCACCTCGAATATGTTGTGTTAATGTTATGAAATGTTTTCTCATAAATGATGCGGTAAGCAGGAGGACAGAATTCCGTCTAAACTGATGCCGTTTTGCATTTCTATAGGTTGTAGATACGAGCATGGTTTTATATATGTTTAATACATGTTTAATCGTGTTTTATGCCGTTTGCCAAGACTTGATAAGTCGCTCGTAAAACACAGGAGGTATGGAAACTAAGAGCACCATATGTGGTAAATTGTACAGCTAATACAACAGAACACATTAGTTGTATTTCCTTTAACTGGTGGATATAGAGTTGCTGCGGAGGGGGGGGGGGGGGGGTTGAGATGCACAGGCTGCAGTGGAGACGCTGCGCACAGCTGATCGACAGCTGGGACACAAACCACCAAATACAAAAAACATAATTCAGATCCAGTCGTCATGACTCCACTCCGGAGGGATTCCCCGATCATTTCTTACAGTTTTTCATCACGGGGGGGGTCTCCTGTCCCCGGTACAAACACACTGCCTGAGGAAGGCTATGTGTATTTTTTTGTCATTATAACCTTTTTCGGACCACTTATTTATTTATTTTGGTGACGATCCGACCTCCATGCTGCTACTCTGGTTCAAACTGCATCCACCAAACAATATGATTTATCTCGACCTCCCCAAAATAACCAAAATCTGACATGGTGTGAGATGTTTTTTTTAGCTGTTCTGTTGTCATTTCCTGCGATCTTCTTCATGCAGTCAGTCAAAATGAATGAATGAAAAGGCGTTTCTTTGACTATTTATAGGCAAATAAGCTCTCATAGTATGCCTCTCGTCCAATTAAATGACTTGGTCGCTCTATGACGCGTTGAACCCAATGTGGGCAAATTACTCTGAATGCTGCGATGCAGCACCTGAGATTACTTCCAAAAAGTTGTTCACGTTCTCAATTTTGTACTTTTTACATTATATTAGTTCGGTACACTTCGGTACACACGTGTACCGAACCGAAGGGCCCGTACCGAAATTATTCGGTACGGGTACGTGTACCGTTACACCCCTACTACCTCGGTTTAACCATAACAGCATCAGGAAGTTTCAACATGGCAGTGAATGCACTCAAAGAAAAAGCCAGAAGAGCTCTAAATGCAATTAAGAGAACATTTTATAATGTCCAAATTCCAATTAAAATCTGGCTCAAAATATTTGATAGTGTGATCCAGCCCATTGCGCTGTACGGTAGTGAAGTATGGGGTCCACTCAGTCACCAGAGTTATACCCGCTGGTACAAACATCCAACAGAGTCTTTACATGCAAAATTCTGCAGATACATTTGACGTGTTCAGAGAAAAACACCAACAAATGCATGTAGAGCAGAATTAGGCAGATACCCACTGATCATTAACACTCAAAAGAGAGCACTGACATTCTTTAACCCCCTTAGATCCAGCCCCCGAGACACCCTCCACTCCAAAGCCCTCCAAAGCCAAGAGCTAAACCCAGGAAAGAGTCCCCTATGTCAGCTGGTGCTGAGGCTAGCTGCCCCCTCTCAGAGCCACTCTGACCAGTCTCTCAACAACACTGCTCTCCAAACACCAATCACAGTCAAACACATTATAACACAATGTAAACACAACTATTTACAACATTGGGAAGAAGAAACTAAAAGCCAAAGTAGATTAGAATGTTACCTGGCTCTAAACAGAGATTATGAGCTGGCAGAATATCTCTCTACTGTCAGAGATAGAAAGCAGAGACAGATCCTAACCAAGTACAGGCTCAGTGACCACAAACTGGCAATCGAAACAGGAAGACTCAAAAGATCCTGGCAACCAAAAGAGAAAAGAATATGTGGTCACTGTACGACAGGTGAGACTGAGACAGAGATGCACTTCCTCCTGAAGTGCCAAACATTCAACGAAGTAAGGAGCATTTATTGGAACAAGTTGAACTCTGTATTCCCAGGTTTCAAGGAGGTTAATGACCTCTCAAGACTGAGAGTACTCCTAGGAGAAGGAGACAAGGCACACCTTGCTGCCCAATATGTATACACATGCCACAACCTGAGGGACAGTGAATGAGACACACACACACACACACACACACAC
This sequence comes from Notothenia rossii, assembly GCF_949606895.1. Classification (NCBI taxonomy): domain Eukaryota; kingdom Metazoa; phylum Chordata; class Actinopteri; order Perciformes; family Nototheniidae; genus Notothenia; species Notothenia rossii. The sequence goes on along the minus strand of NC_136903.1, from coordinate 51,598,975 downwards.
ACACACACACACACACACACACACACACACACACACACACACACACACACACACACACACACACACACACACACACACACACACACACACACACACACACACACACACACACACACACACACACACACACGTGTGTTGAAATGTAATTGCATCACTGTATATATATATATCCTCAATAATATGTAAACATTTGAAATGTATGTTAATGTTGTTAATTATTTTGTATTGTGATGCTTTGGCAACATTGTTTAATTTAACTTTCATGCCAATAAAGCCCCTTTGAATTGAGAGAGAGAGAGAGTCTATGCAGGGCCAAATGAAAGCTAACAAAATGAAAATGTATGATATTCAAATGAGTGTGGAAACGTATCCATGCTAAAAGAGAAACCCCCCCCTGTGCACAGGGACTCCTCCTGACGTGATGTTCATCGACTGCGAGCCGCCGTGTCCCCTGCTGGGGGGGGACTGCTGTCTGCAGCTGTGCCTCAAACACTTCTGTCCTGAGGACGTGTCAGTGACCTGGACTAAAGATGGAGAGGAGGTTCCCTCTTTCAACACCCCCCCGAGCCTCAACATCAACGGCCTCTACTCCATGTACACTCTCCTCAAACTCACCCCCACCAAGCAGGACCGGGGCTCCAGGTTCAGGTGCCGGGTGGAGCACAGCGCCCAGCAGGAGCCGGAGGAGAGGCTCTTCACCCTGCCGCTCACACACAGCCTGCTGAGCATCCAGCCTGCAGACCCCTGACCCTGCAGGCTGTGTGCACTCTACATTTGATTTATGAGAGTGGGGATGCTCTCAGTAGAGAGGTTTATTGTCGGGGGTCACAGGTTCCGAAAGGATGCACTATGAATAGACAATACAAATAGTGCACGCTGTGGGATAAATATGTCCCTGATACCTCTGATCTGATGCGCACATTTTATTCATGGGTCCATCATTTCTTATAATCTGTATATCCTGGAAAGTTTCAGAAAATACTTCATATATTATTCATATAATGATTGATACTAATTATAAATTAAGCCGGTGCTAGCAAAGTTCATATCTCTGCATGGTGTGCTGGGAAACTGAAAGAAACGCAAACACTGGAACTCTTTGTAATAATATAACATTTGAAATAAAAAAGACAGACCCAGAAAAGAATGTGTTACACATGATTAGGGATGGGTATCGTTAGGATTTTATCGATACCGGTACCGGTACCGGTACTGCTTATCGGTATCGGTATTTTTCGATACTCTTATCGATACTTTTCAATAATTTGGTGCTCAAAATTATAGACATGAATACAAGATGTGAAGATTAAACAGTAATTGTATTGTAATTTTCTTGCAGAAATAACTGTATAACTTTTACATTAGCTTCTCAGAAGCAGACACAAATAAATAAAATAACTTAAAGGGGCCTGGCTCGCCCTATCATGCTTTTTGGGGTTTTCCCTCAGACAGAGGATGAAAAGAGGCATTTATTTTTACATTTTTTAACATTTGTAAATCATTTACATCTTCATCCAGACATTTCAAACTGACAACCTAGCTCCACAAGAGATCCTTAAAACATTGTCCTACAGTGACATCATGCAAAACTGTGATATGAAGAAATTGGTCAAAAGGCTAAGATGGCAAAAAGATAAAGGCGAGTACGTATATTATTCTGGATTGTACTTTTAAATCATCTCAAAATAAATGATGTGCTGAACTGAAACACGTCAAAATGTGTCTGAAGGTTTAAACATAGAACAAAGTATTTGAGCTTAAAATATGTCAATTCCTAGTAAACTACCAACAATTGCTGAACCATACATTGAAACGTTGACCTTTAACAACATTTAAATGCAGTTTTCCAATTCACAATGACATCTGTAAGTTTAACTGGTTTATAAAGCATTCAATGAAAGGCCAAATTATTATAGGTGTAGGAGCTCACATTAATACACTGTCAGTGTTAATAAACTAAAAAAAGACAAGGCGATGTGCCTGCAAGACTGCACTCAGGTAAATAAAACACATTACCCGTGTTCAGCAGCTAACCTGCCTGCGAGCCTTCGCTCAGGTCACATTTACACACGGCGCGGCTGAAGCCCGCTAGCACTATTAGCACGAGCAGTATCGCTAGCACCGTTTTAGATTCAATGAGTGTCTCGTTTGCAAATGCTTCATTAAAGGCCATGTAATGCATCTAACACAGGTGTTTTTTAACATGTAGTTTAGATATCACCAGAATAAAAATAAATAAAAATGTTTAAAGTTTGGTCATAATTAAATGACATATACGTTAAAAACCGATGTTGGTTCCGAAGTTTGCCGAGTACGCCCCCGATCACTCCCGAACGAGCGGTGACGTCACACGTGGCAAACATTGCCATTTGATCAAATCAGTCCAAATGGCAAGCAACGCGACAACTTCAGACAGCGACAGCGAGAGCGATCATTCAAGCTCAGATTCGGTGGGTTATCTGGATTCAGTTACAGAAGTAGAGAGTGAACCTAGCCTTTCACTTCAAGGCATCTTGCCTTATCAGTACGAGCCTCCTGCCCGGCAATCGAAATACGAGGCAGAAACTTGTGAAAGAGAAGCGGATTCCGCAGCCGGCGAGACTCGAGTCGGCAATACTGAATGGTAAATTCTGTTTTATTTAATTTGACCTGCACTAAATGTCGATCTTAATTTGTCATCTGTTCCTCACACGTCCGGCAGATATTGTTTTTTTTTTTTAATGTTATGTACAATATTCAGGTGTACATGTCAATGCTGTGAAAGCATGCCCACTGCAGATGAATGTGTATGCTGCAGAGAGATCTGGCAGGTGATGGAACAAATAGACAGTTTGCAACCTACTGACCAGATAGCAGAGTCCTGCATCGGGTCAGGTATCCGCGGGTACCCGACGGGTGACCCGCAAAAAAGGTGATTTGCGGGTGGTATTTTTTCAAACGCTTTTTTCCGGGTTCGCTTCTGGGTAAAACAAAGATGATGCGGGTCCGGTTGCGGGTGTTGCATAATAAATATATTTAAACAATAATATTTTAGTTTAATGTTTAAATCCTCAGACCTCTCCTCCGCGGGACCGAGCATAATCATAACCTCTGCAGCGCATCTATCTGCTGCTGAGCGCACCACATTCTGAATGGCTGAGGTGAAGCTCTCTAGCGGAAAATACACCATTTTCAATAACTCTTCTTCAAAAGCGAAATCCAACGTCTGGGAGGCTTTTGGTGTCAACCTAGATGGAGAAAATAAACAACATCCCAGGCTTTTTGAGCCAAATATGCAACTGCGTGTGTTAATAATTGCACGTTGTCACTGCTTATATATATGCGGGTTCGGGTCGGGTTGCGGATCTTGTGCCGGCGGGTCGGGTCGGGTTGCGGAACTAATTGGCAATATGTGCGGGTAGCGGGGCGGGTTCGGTACTGCACGTCACGGGTGCGGGGCGGGAGCGGGTCTTGAAAATCAGACCCGTGCAGGACTCTGCCAGATAGAAGACACCGACGAGAAACCAAGGTGCATTATTAGCCACCCAGGCTTTAGAGAAGGCTGTCTCAGTGTTTGGACACTGAAAATAGCGTATCTTCAATACAAACAACAACACAGAGCAGTTGATGGCCCACTACACCAGTAAGTAAATATTGATTGACCCAACTGCCTATTGCAGCTTTGCTTTCATATAATACTTTTAGTCGCTACAGATATCGTACACTTTTAAAGATACCATTAAACTCTTTCAAGAAGTCAAAAACAGCTTGGCTTTTATTTTTTCTGTGTAGCCTATGCAAGTTCAATGTATGCTTGGGAAAAGAAACAACTACACATGTGAGGAAATATATAAGAGGTCTATGATTCTGTCAAGCAGTCATGTATAACCTCATATTTATTTTGTACAAGTAAAATACAAATATCATGTTATAAGCCAATTTGTAACCATTGCTACATAATAGTACTACATAACATTTTATTTTTCTCCAAATATATTTATAATCTGTATACTTTTTTTTCATTAGGAAGTATCGATATACAGCTTATCGACAGTTTGTACGTTGGTGCTGGGGTGTACTCGGCCCAAAAATCAGAGTCCCGCTGCCTGCATGTGCTGTAACCGAGATACGGAAGATTTACCCTGAACCGGGAGGCCGCTATCGGGGATTTCAATGGCCAAATCTGTAATTTGACATAAGTCATGCAGCTGAACTGGTTAAAATGGTTTCGCATGATGTAAATAATTTACAAAGTACATCATTTACAATATTATTTTTCCAAAGAAACATGTAAATATAACAACATTTTCCAAATCACAAGTTTGTAAGATTGTATTAATTTACTGTTTGATAAATAAAAAAGGGTTCTTTTGTTAATTTTTCACTTGTATCATTTGATCTTTATTGCAGTGTACATTAGTCTATTTTGGTATGTGCGAGCCCACAAATAATTAAAAGTGGTAAAAATAATAAAGATATTCAGACGTAATTCATTTTTGGCATTACTTATTTCACTTCAACTTTTATATATTTCAGTCAAGTTCACTGTACTTTGGTGACATTTAGCTCAAGCTGGCATAACACCTGTAGTAACTTAATTCTGACCCGAGTTTTGTGCACAATCTTCCAGCACCCATGATCAATGTTTATAGCAACCAGGAAACATTCACAGCTCACAACTACACATCGCTTCCCCATCATGAATTGTTAGATAAAAAAAGTTTAGCGAGGTCCGGTTACACATATGTTGAGCGAAAATAGCGGAAGGATACAAAACAAACAATCTAGACGAGGCTGGTGTTTGCCACGTGTGACGTCACACAGCTGGGTTAATGGCTGGCAAGCTTTTCGCTACCGGAGCGGAATAACACGGGAAAGTGGCACACATTTCATGTTATTTGGGGGGTATTTATGGAAAGAATCATTGAGGTTGATATGTCAAATGAAACAGTGGAAAGTGATGAAGCGATTTATTAACACAGAATAACATTTATTTTGGACATTACATGGACTTTAAGTTGCTTGTGTTACCCCCTTTACACGCAACTAATTGAGTACATAGATTGCACCTTGCACTAAGGCCACTATATTTTTTAAAAGTGCACCCAGACCTTCGATCGCTTCGCTCTGTCCGCCATGCCTGCGGGAGTCTCACAACAATAATAAGAGTGCTGTTGAGAGAAATGAAGAGTGGTGTGCAAGCTATTCAGTATTTATCACATTTATTTAATGTATTTATTTGTTATTTTTTGTTTTGTAGAATTAATTAATGTACAGCCATATTATTTAAGTTAAGTTGTGTTCCAGCTAAAATGCTTTTATTTTGAAGGTGATGGGTCAATTTGGGCACACAGCTGGGTTTATTTAAGTCAATCAGGGCACAGTAGCAGTCGGAGGGCACCGGGAAGGTCTATGTTTTTTTTTACCAGTATCAGGGCTGAGTTCAGCAAACATTTAAACACCTTTTGCTGTATTGTTCTTGCCAAGGTGAAGCTAATAAATACCACAAAAACGTCGATGCCTTGTCTGGACAATGGACTCATTACCAACTCATGATCTGCGTAAGATCCACTATACCTGGTGCCTCAATGGCCTTTTGAAGTTGTATTGTTGTTGACAAATAGCCACTACAAGTGGCATTTACAGTGGCCAATCAGAGGGGTCTCAAACCGGATACATCACACGGGATGAGGGTTCCCAACCAACCAGAATGGTTTAAAGTTAAACTAAGGCAGTAGACGTAACATACCGATAGCAGCACCGTTTGTCCAGCGGCTTAAAGAGCATCTTGCAGTTTTTTTTCTTTCTACATTTATGCTTAAACTTGCTTGAAAATTACAATTAAAAAAGTGAATGTAGGATTTGATATGTTTTACGAGACATAAGGGCAGGAATACAGAGGGAAAGGAGCAATTTTGAGCTCTGCTCTTAAAAACGGCTTTTTTTTAAGGTCATACGTCAAACGCGTCATATTACATCACAAAGGGTAAACATCTCCGCTCTCTGACCGCGGGTATAGTTAGTAGTTGAGTTGAGCGGTTGTGTTTTAGTGAGCTGGTATTTTTCGGTAGTTTTACATTATATTTCACCATTTGTAATCATGGTGCAGTATTGTGTTTGTGCAGGTTGCACAAATACCAGCCTGTCAGGACATCGAGTCCACAGTAAAAAGGACCGGAGCTAGCGTTCGTTCCTGGGTGCGTTGTGCATCCACCTCCCTGCAGCACATACTCTCCACAGCTTTATCAGGAAACCGTATTACATCTCTCCCCCCCCCCCACTTCGCTGCTCTCTCTCTCTCTCCCCTCCGGTACACGGCACCGTAAGACATAGTGTGGAGTTGCATTAGGTAACGTTTCCCCCTGTCTGTGTTGTTTGTGTGTGCGTGGTGGCTGTCAATCCTGGCTCCCAGCTCAACCTCCACTCACCTGCTGCAATCCGCTGTGCACCCTCCCCGACTACACACCTGCTTTCCATCAAGCTATTTACAACGGCATATCAACGGAGGCTCCACAACCTTTCTCCGCCAGATCGTCAAGTATCAGCCGTATCTCGCGTCTCCCCTCCGGTACACAGCACCGTAGTGTGGGGTTGCATTAGGTAATGCGAGATACGGCTGATACTTGCGCATTGGTTTCTGTTATGGATCAGTATCAATAGTCCTGCCAGTAACGTTACTATATTATCAATGCTACTTTAGTTATAGCCTGATATATGATAGCTAACTTCACAATGTTGTGTTGTGACGTTAGCTAACATTCTGTAGCTAACGTCGGTCACTCACCAAGATAGCTGCCCAGTTCTCCACTGGTTCTCCTCACACCACAGCTCAATTTCTCTCCGATGGCCGTTATTTCTTCTAATCCTTGGCTGCTCCTGGTCTCTTGGACGCCTAGCAGGCTCATAATTATAAGGTTGTGGTCCGTCATATGCATTCGAATATCCATGTTCAACTTCTTCCGTGTCTTCTGTGTCGAAACTAACATTGGGATCCATGTTTATTAATACGTTACACCGGCCGCTCTCCCCCTTGTTTCCCCCATGTTACGTCACACACGGGAGGTCACGTGCCGAGGCTTTTTTATGCTGAAGTGAACATTTCTTACAAAAACGACGCCAGATGTCACTGTAGTGTATATTTGTGTATATTTTTTGGAAAATCTAGTGTATTCATCATTTTCCTACACATTTATTCACAGGTGTCTTTAACCTGGAAGTTGCTATTTAACGGTATACCGATACCGTCCAATCAGGTACCGGTATTGACTTAGTACTGGTTCTCGGTACCCATCCCTACAAATGATTGTGGGGGATTTATTGATTAGAAAAAAATATATTTGTTAGATATTGGCTTTATATTCAGCAGTTTATTTCTGCTCAGTATGCATTCTGATGAGTTATCCTACCCCCCAAGGAACTTTCAAATGTTATTTAATATCTAAAGATGCAATGTGAGGGCAAATTAAATCCCTCAAAGTTACTAAACAACATCACACACTAATGTTAAGCTCCAACATTCAGCGAGAAAACATTGAATAAATAGTATTAAATCATTTGATTGTACTATTTAGCAAACACTTTTGTTTCCCTGTCAGAAAAGCTCCCCTGTGATTGGCTCTCCTGAGGAGCTCTAAAGGTGACAGGTGGGAAAGAGAACAATGAATCTTGTATCATTTCAGTCAGACAACTCACGTGTTTCTTTAACATGTTTATTAGAAGCAGCATATAGTTGAGTTTGTCATCTAGGCTCGGGCCTGATCACTCCAGATATACATAGCACGACGAGTGATGATTAAATAACTAACCCCCCTAGCCCAAGGCCGGATTAGTACCTCCAGGGGCCCAAGGAGTTTTATTAATTACAAACATTGAGAGTTACAAAAGTAAAATATCTAGTGAAATGGTGTGATTGCTCAACTAAGTGATCAGTATATGTGATGTAAGAGTGTGTGTGTGTGTGTGTGTGTGTGTGTGTGTGTGTGTGTGTGTGTGTGTGTGTGTGTGTGTGTGTGTGTGTGCGTGCGTGTATGAGAGAGTGAGTGTGAGAGAGAGTGAGTGTGAGAGAGAGAGAGTGAGAGAGAGAGAGAGAGAGAGAGAGAGAGAGAGAGAGAGAGAGAGAGAGAGACTCTTACCTTTTAGAAGTGTTTCTTCCTTGCCTTTCTCTTTGAAAAGTCTTTGATTAGGTCATCAAAATCCAGATCCCTCACAAGATCAGACTGGATGGCCATCAAAGAAAGTCTTTTCAGAGCCATGGTTGTCCTAAATTCATTTTTGATGCGTTTAAGCTGTGAAAAGGACCTCTCACCCTCGCAGTTGGTTACAGGCAGTGTGAGAAAAATCCTGACAAAAGCCCTAAACTGGATCAGCTCATCTCCTAATGACTTATCCAAGTCAGTAGGATATGACGAGGAGAGAATATTGGCCCGTCTGCGGAGATCAGTGTCATCACAGCACATGTCAAATAGGACTCCAAAGTGATCATTTATGTCTTTGTATGCATCCAGGCGTTTGCTCAGTCCTGAGAGCAACCTGTCAATAATTACATTGAATGTCTCAACATGGAATTTTTTATTGCCAGTCAGTACAACCTCATGCTCCACCAACACCGTGAGTCTCGTGCTGGTATGTCTGTGTCACGCCGGTGACGGCCCGGTGTTCCGGATTAACTTGTTTCCCGATCAACTTGTTTCCCGATCAACTCGTTTCAGTGGGGTGCGTGGCTTTCGACTGAAATACACATTTCGATCGCTTTCTTCTGTCGTTTACATACATCTTTTGGTATATTTGGCTTCTTAGGAACACGATGATGCACATCCAGTACCAATGTGTGAGGTTGTGATTACGATGGCGATATCCGGACGCGAACAGCGAGGACTACAACTAAACAAACGAGTTGCTCGAATAAATCATTTAAACCGGCTATTGTTGCCAGACTTATTACGGAATATCGTTGTTAATGTCCAAGTCCATCTGTGTATACCTTCAGACAGCCTCCAAGTGAAGCACACGGTGTTAATCACAGTTTGAAAGCAGCGTGGAGAAGTCTTCATCTGTGTTAAACTGTGATCCTCCCAGGGAACTGGGACCTGCCCACGTTAAAATGTGACCCGCCCAGGTTAAATTGTGTTACGATTTCTGTGGCGATCTACCAGCGATCATGTTTAATATGAAAGACTACCCACACATGTATCCCTTATAAAAACGGTATTGTGCAGCACTCATCCAGATAAGATGTGACTGTTACCTCGTTTTGCAAAGATAGCAGCAGAAATGTCACATTGAATATATATTATTATAGAGATAGATAGAGGCAAAATATTATATTGCACAGCATAATGTTGCATGGCAAATATCACGAAACACATGGCCGGATTTGCATATTGGAAGTTAATGTTTGCACTAGAACACATTTATATGTAAAATTAACACTTATCACAACATAATGTGGGCTCGCAGGCTGATAAACTAGGATATCTGATCTCTGTGGGTCTTAATGAGGCTTGATACAGACCTCAGTCAGTATACTATTTCTAAGCAAATCAAATGCCTACTATAATATGTATATTATATGGCTTAAAGTGTACATACATTCGCTCACATTATAAATGATGGTCGGGTTGCATTTTTCTAGAACTTGTTGACGATGTTAATGTAACAAATTGAGCTGTGGTGATTTGTTAGGACGTGATGATTCGTGGCGCACTCATAACGCGCAGGGCATGATTGATTTTTACTGTTGGGACTCGGGTTTGAGTCCAGCATGAACTTTTTTGTTATTTTCATGTCGATGCACATTGAATATTATGTTTGAATAGAGGATTCGTAATATTGTTTGCCGACACCAACATTCATGACCAAGCAGCATTTTAAAATCTAAATATCCCCAATGACATTTCTGCTGCTATCTTTGCAAAACGAGGTAACAGTCACATGTTATCTGGAATACCGTTTTTATAAGGGATACATGTGTGGGTAGTCTTTCATATTAAACATGATCGCTGGTAGATAGCCACAGAAATCGTAACACAATTTAACCTGGGCGGGTCACATTTTAACGTGGGCGGGTCCCAGTTCCCTGGGAGGATCACAGTTTAACACAGATGAAGACTTCTCCACGCTGCTTTCAAACTGTGAGTAAACACCGTGTGCTTCACTTGGAGGCTGTCTGAAGGTATACACAGATGGACTTGGACATTAACAACGATATTCCGTAATAAGTCTGGCAACAATAGCCGGTTTAAATGATTTATTCGAGCAACTCGTTTGTCTTGTTGTAGTCCTTGCTGTTCGCGTCCGGATATCGCCATCGTAATCACAACCTCACACACTGGTACTGGATGTGCATCAACGTGTTCCTAAGAAGCCAAATATACCAAAAGATGTATGTAAACGACAGAAGAAAGCGATCGAAATGTGTATTTCAGTCGAAAGCCACACACCCCACTGAAACGAGTTGATCGGGAAACAAGTTGATCGGGAAACAAGTTAATCCGGAACACCGGGCAGATGTCTCAAAGTCCGAAAATGTCCCAGTGATGCAACGTAAGTGCGCAGCGATTCCAAAAGTCGCACAGCGGTCATTAGTTCAATGTCTTTCTTTTGCAAGCCAGTGCTCGTAAAGTTGAATTGGTGCAGTACAGTGTCCCAAAATATTGTCAGCAGAGAAGTCTCTAGTTTCCCAAGTTTGCCACACAGCGCAGAGGCCTCTCGCCGTGTGTCCTGACGCTCTTCGTCATCAGCGCCAACATTTGTAAAGCCCCTCTTATTGCAGTGTAATTCTTGTGGAGTGTCCTCTGCAGCTCCATTTTGTACAGGAGAGATTTTAGCGTCAGTGTGACGTTTTCAGTGAACACTTTATTCCATCGGTGGGTAGAAGCAGAGCAAAAAGCATAAACTGCTTGAAGTATATAAAAAAAACTGGCTTGCTTCACAACAACTATTTTCAACACAGTTGACACCAACCAAATTCAAGGAGTGTGCTGCGCACGGAATGTAATGTATGAGTGGGTTGCTTTTCTTGAGATGAGCTTGCAGCCGATTATATTTTCCTGACATGTTGGATGCGTTGTCATAAGCCTGGCCACGGCAGTTTGAGAGATCCAGCCCAATATCAATGACCATCTTCATCACACAGTCAGCCATACTTGACCCAATGTGACTGTGAATGGGTTCAAATCCAATAAATCTCTCAATAACTTTTCCTTTCTCACTTACAAATCGGAAAACAAAAGTTAATTGGTCGACGTGAGACATGTCAGGTGTAGAATCTACGATGACGGAGAAATACTTTGCTTGCTGTAGTTCTGTTGCTATTGCTTCCTTTGTTCTGTCACCCATCAAACCAATAAACTCCTCACAGATAGTTGATGACAAGTATGAAGTCCTACCACGTCCCTTCTGGCCAAACTTCTGCAAATTATGCTTTAAAAATGGATCAAACTGCGCGAGCAGCTCCAGGATTCCAAGGTAGTTCCCGTTATGTGCAAATCCTAAAAGTTCGTAATTTCCCCGGAAAGGAAGCCCCCTCTCACTCAATAATTTAATCACTGCAACTACAATACATCCTTCCAGTAGCCTACTGACTTTATGTGTCGACCTGCATCCCTAGAGAAGCATCCACAGCGCCCATGAGTTTAGTGCGATGCATAAGTAAAAGTGTGCATTTTCTGTGCTCACCACTCGTCTCATGTTCCGTTATCCTCTCGGGATGCTTCCAATCACTAAAGCCGAGAACAAATGCATTGCTGTGGCTGTGAGTAGATAAAAGTTTGCAGGCAAAACAATAAATTGCTCCGGTAGATGGAGAATAAATAATCAAATCGCGTTGAACGATTTCTCCATTGTGAAGCTGTCTGGTCAGCATATCGTTGGTCAGTGAGCATGTCCGGCCGCTAGCATCGGTCTCCCTCCGAGATGCTGGATACTTTGTTGCCCGATTATGAAAGTATGAAGCCCCTTTCATCAAAGTCTCCTCCCGGACATTTCCAGTAATTAATCCCCATTGTGCAGGGTCCTGAGAGACACAGGGAACTTCTGATGAACTTGAACCTTCACCCTGCTCTGTGACTTCCTCGTCAGGCTCGTCTTCATCTTTTTCCTCCTCTTCTACCCGCTGCTGTGTTAGCATCCTAGGTTCAAGGCTAACATTGCTCGCTAGCTCAACAACATCCTCCGTGGCCGCCGCCACTGTTCCTTGTGGTTGTTGCTGGCCTATTACGTGACTTTTTGCTTTTTTGAAAAAGCTATTTATTGTTGGGAAATTATTTAATGCAGCCGCCACTCTCTCTTCTTTTTCTTTCTTTTCGCAGCCCCGCTGGGCGTTTGGCTACCGGCACCATCCATTTTTTCTAATCACGTGACAAAATGTGACATGAGTGAAGGTGGGGCTGTGATTCGGCTATACACCGCTGCCGCGTAGTAATAAAGTTGAGCGCATACATAGTGAGACCTACAGTACAGAGACGGGTTGGAAAATATATTACTTTGACCCTATAGAAAAGCTGTGTTATTTATGGCAAAGAGTGAGTGTCATTTAAAACAATGTATGATGAGTGAGGTTGTTTTTTTGCATCTTGTCACTGAGGGCCCTCTTTGCTCAAGGGCCCCTGGGCACTTGCCCAGGTTGCCCATATGGTTAATCCGGATTTGCCCGAGCCTACAGGTGGAAGCTGGGGTGGAAGCTGGGGTGGTGGTGGGGCAGGCAAGCAGCAGCGACGTAAAGGTAGCTGCAGCAATAGCAGCAGCAAGCAATGCATAGAGAGAGATCTGGCAGGTTAAATAGAGCGGCATATTAAGGAGACTCTGTTTGGCTGGTTGTAGAGTGGCAAGGGGCGTTATATATGAATGCAGCATAAGTGCTCGAGTTGACTGCCTGAACTAGCTCGCAGGCTTCGCCCCATTTCTGTTGATGGCCCTTCAGTTCAGGTGCAGCGTTATGTAAGGCTCACACTGTCCTTAGGTTTCACTGTTAGAGTTCTGGAGCCTGCATAAAGTCACTCTGTAGAACATTTGATTGCATCAGGAAAAAAGTTGAGTAGTAAAACAGCTTTTATTATTTGATAGTGTTTGCACAATGAATGTTACAACAGCGTTTCCATGTACATACAGCTTTGTTAAAAGCTACATTATAACAAACAGACACTGCATTCTCCTTTTGATTGACTATTGATGATCATTTCAAACCGAGACGAGGATGATTAAATGTTATGTTTCATAAACAATGATAACATGATGCAAGAAGGGAGTTATGATAAGATCAGCGACAATCTGTTGTGAATATGGAGTTGAACAGAGATTAGAACTCACAACCAGTTCATATCTTGGGTTTACAAGGCGTTTGGTCAGTGGTAGAATATCAGTCTGCTTGAAATCAGTCCTAAACATATAAAAGCATTCATTTAGCACAACCTGAAACTCATACAAAACACATCGTGGATTAAAACTATGACTTTGTTTATAGGTAAAATCATAATAAACATGACAGCTATTCCAAACTATTAGGATTCAAACAATTATGCAAAGAGAAGAGTATTAAACACACATCCTTTGATGCTGTGTTAAGCGCAGTTCTTTCATTCTATTTATTTATTTTACAACCTGAAGCGATCACACCGTAAAGAGAAAATATCTTGGTCCATAAATATTTGGCTGACACTTAAATTGGCTTGAAGTCATATTGCAGAATGTGTCATGTTTTCTATCAGCAACCTTTACTACACTACACATCATACTCTTCATATTTTCACATATCTGAAATATTTGATAGACAAAAGGCATTGGAAGGCATAGCAACACACCACTGAGCTGACTGAGTGCACTTCATTATGAATACAGTAATACATTAATCTTTTTAAGCAGTGTAGAAACTATTTGTACTTGATTAACTGTGACTAATATTTGATACAGTTACAGCATAAATTCATATTATTAAGAGCATGTGATCAAAATGTGACTCTAGTTTTACATTGGACCTTAATCCCAATAAAGACAAGGTTACACGGCGTTGTCTGAAACCAGGGCTCAGTCTGCTCTGATAGGTTAGCTGGCCAGCTCTGTTGTGATTGGTCAACCGCTTAGAGATGTCCCGCCCCTTAGCCTATCATGCAGAATGTGTTGGAGCGCTAGCCAATAGAAGCACGAGAATTAAATAGTGATGTCACCATGATATTATAATAAGGCCCCCTTTAAATAGTGAAACTAATCTCAAGCCCAAAGCATACTTTGAAGTGCATTTTGAAAGTAGGATGTAGGCAAAGTGGTCAGAGTTTGTGTAAAAAGAGCCACAGATGCTGCTCAGCTGAAGTCTCTGTTGGTGAGGATCATGGGGGCCACCAGGGTCCACACGTACAGGGCCAAACACACCCAGCTGGAGGTGATCTTCACCCACACTGCTGGCCAGCTGCTGGTCACTGTGTAGTCTGCATCAGGGCTGTCAAGAACACAACAGGCATCAACATCAATCTGCTTATAACGTCTTTCATTTACAACAAACTATTGTTTCAGAAGAGAAGGTGAACCTCACTGGAGGGTTTCATTTCTCTAGATCTAGAGACGCCATAAGCTACAACAGTCAAAGAGGGTGAGTAAATGCACCCTTAATGGTGGTCGTACTGTAGGGTAATGCCTCACTGGAAAGAGCAGCAAGTAGGTCAAAGCTGAATTTGGTCTGTATGTTAATATATGTTAAAAACAGATGACTTTGTAACAACTGTGGGACAATCAGCCAGACAAACCATTTGAGGGAAATGCCATCATTTTCAACAATTTTCCTAATTGTGGCCATTCTGACAAATGGGTAACGCTTGCCAGTTACAGCCTCTCATGCTAGTGTTTCAATCTATTCTCTGGGGTAAGCATCTATTTCTCTGGCAAATGAATACAAACATGAAAAACCCAAAAGGGCTCTAAAACAAAAGACTCCTCTAACCGAAAAACATCATAGTATTGCAGAAGCAGATGAGGTTGCTAAAAGAACGCTGGGTGTAAATCCGACATGTGTGTTACTTTCTTGTCTAAATATGAGGAACTTTTCATCTGATGTGTGGAGCGGTGAGGCAAATATTTTTCTGATTCATTTTGGAATTTTGTCAAACTGTTCCACGCAGCTGGGGGGGGGGGGCAGGCTGTGTGCAGGACTGACCTGTACCAGTTGGTGAGGGTCATCATGATGTATAGGGAGGCCAGGAAGAGCATGAAATGGAAGAAGGAGTAGCTGTACTGCACCAGGTCCCGCTCGTTGTCCTCCACCCTCCGGGGCACCGGGGCCTCCTCGGAGAGGTCGGAGCTGCTGCCCTCCTCCGCCAGGATGGCCGAGTCTTTGGAAGCCATGGTCAGCTTGTTCACCTGGCTGGTGCTGGACGACCGAATGCTGAGGGCAGAACACAGGAACATGGATACTGTGTGTCTATTTGGAAATGATACATTTATAGAAAGGTTCAATTGGCGCTGAAGTGTAAAACCATACTAAAAACAAACTGAGGAGTAAGGCTTCCCCCTAATAGTTGAATAATGACTAGTCGACTAATAAAGTCTTAATCAAGCAATTTTCCATTAGTCGTTTAGTTGAAAAAAAAATCTCCATCCGTGCGCTGCATGTGCTACGACGCGTCAGCCGGAAACCCCCTCAGACTTCATTCAGAGCTGTGTCCGGTCATTCCGTTTGTTTGGTCGGGCAGGAAATCCAAAGTGTGGATCTTTCTGAGCAAGTAAAGGATCACAAGGTGACATGCAAACTATGACGGCAAAGAGTCTCCTCCATCAGAGCGCAGCTTCCTGAATGCCGGCTTCATAACAACACAGAGCTTAATTATCCCCAACGCGTGTTACTTTCTCAGACTCAGAGGAACAGCTGCAGTGAGTCAGGCAGTAGCCTAGCATTGTATCGACATGTATAGACCTATAATATCATTCTGAGCTCAGAAAACGACAAAGCTTTCATTTCATGATGAGGGCGTAATGCGGAGGGATTTTTGCCGACGCTCATATTTTCAGTGTTTCCGTTTCCTCTGTAGTATTTATTGGGTTGTTATAATTCAGATATGAATAATAGAAACTAGAACTAAATGTTCCGTGTGTGTCCTCGCTGCTTTTTCACACACACAATAAGAATCCTTAGCGGAGCTGTTTACACCGCTGCGTCCGTGCCGTGCGCTGTGACTCTCATGCGCTCTCTACATTTAATTCATATTTCAAATGTTCATTATTACAGTTTTATTTTATATTTGATGTGAAACACAACGTACCAATCTGTTATAATAACGCTCTTTATCAGCCTTTGAAACTGAAACAATTTTGGGAGAAAAAAAAGAATAAAAAAAACAAAACCCTAACCCATACCCATATATATATATATATATGTATATATATATATAATCATAATGTATCATAAACGTGCGACGATTAGTCAATTGACAACTAGAACAATCTTTAGTCGAGGGCAGCCCTACTGAGGAGTACCTGTCTCAGGTAGTTAAGAAAACATTTGAATGGAACTTTATCTGTGAGGCTGTTGGCATTGAATATTAGATTTGAGTTGAAATATATATTTTAAGTCACAGTGTTCGTCACAGGTCACATTGTTATTTCATGTGTTTGTTTATGACAGTGAAGAAGGCTTGCATGTGATGTAATGAAACCTCCGGGATGATGAGCTGTGACAAACAACCACACTAACTAAATCCTCTGAGTTAAACCACTGTGTTCATATTGAAAGCGTATCAAGACTTTCTGTCCTCTTTGAACATGTATCACTGTGCAGTTAGATGTGGGCAGGCCGATCAATAATCCATTCAAACCTGGGATTCGGCCCATCACAGCTGCACTTCACATGATGCTCATGGGAACATTTGTGGACCTTGTGGGAAGTTTGTGAATGAAAATAGTTTGCATGAGGTGATCTCATTGTTTCTAATCTCAGCCTACCTTGAGTAGAGGATGCAGAGGACAAAGATGACGAGCCCCACGATGCTCTGGGCGTCCCACCACGGCAGGTAAGGGGACGTAAGGACGGGCTCCTCTGCGTCCGGGCCAAGGATCAGCACCGCCGTCTGGTTCTCCATCTCCAGAGGGGCCAGGGTGGGCACTGCTATCTGTTGGAAGAGGCTCAGCAGGCTGGGGTTACATTCTCGATCTGAGGGGAGGGGAGGGGGGGGGGGGATGAAACAAGCACGGGGGGTTTAAGTAGAAAGGGGGTAAGTTATTGCTTCTTATTTTCAGACGTGTTGTTGCCTCTCCTATGTCTTAAATACACGTTCTTTGGAAAAACAGACATGAGATCCTTGAAAGTAGCATGAACATTTGACTTAGACCATATTAAATCAATAGCAATGCTTTGTGTGTGAATACTTTTGCAAATTCTATGGAGGAATTAAACATGTTGCTCTGCTGCAGGCACAACATAAATCATGCTTTTTGAACAAAACCACAAAAGCATATCAAACGAAAGGTATAAGTCTTATGACGTAGAAAGAGGCTATTTCATTCAAAAGAACACCAGAGACAGAACCACCGTCCAGTTCCTTGGTTGTAGCGAATGGATTCCTACGTTTCTGCTCATTCCAACTGAATCAATGTTTACAGCAGTAATTCACGCATGCAGCAGACATCCTCACCAGGTTCATTGGTCATGGCGGACCAGGTGAGATACATGGTGTACAGGGTGATGATGGAGGACTGCAGGAGACCTGAACGGGTCTGCGACTCCTGAGGATACACACAGATCAAATAGGCAGACAATGAAACATAAATAACATGAAATACTCCATGATAACTGGGCCAACTTCATTCACTCTTATGTTATTAGTTTAGTTATTTATTTTCTTTTTAAAGCAGCTGGAATTCCATTAGAAAATGAGGTTCAGATTGGATGCAGTAATTAAGGACAACTTTAGAAGTTGAATAGCAAGTCAGCTTAATTTGAACTACACCTCTATTTAGTTGTTGTGGTGGTGATATGCAGTGATTAACAGAAACATGTAAGTTGCCCCTGAAAGAACAACAATAACATAGAAACAAGTATTTCAATCAGAATAGAATACAATTGAATGTTTATGATATATGGTGGAGTTCAGAGTGCTCACCATGCTCGTGTGTAATTTCTCCTCTCAGGATGCTTTATACTCCTCATAGTAACTTGAGCTAATTCCTATCTTTTAACGTATACCTAAAATAACATCTTACAACATTAAGCTTGTGTAATGCATTTTGAGATTTGTCATGTTCCGAATCATCTAACTAGGTTTTAGGTCACATATCTGTCCTTGTGTCAGATCATTGGCTGTGGCTCAGTGGAGGTGTGCTGGACTTCGAATCAGGGGATAGCAAGTTCAAACCCCACTGCAGTCAGCATGTCGTTGTGTCCCAGAGACACTTCACCCCAAATTGCTCCTGTGGGGATTGTCCACAGTCTTGAGTATGTAAGTCGCTTTGGATAAAAGCGTCTAACAAATTACATGTAATGTAATGTAAAAATCATTCTCTCCCAAATATAGTCACATTTAAGGGTTCATGGAAAGGACTCATCTTTAGAGTAAGAAACGTACTGCTTGCCCTGTGCAGAACACAATGCATTAGCCTTAACTGAAACTGTTAACTTGTTTCTCATCAGTTACATTGATATAGACAGGGGTGTCTTCTGTTCCTTTTTTATAAAACCAACAATCTGTCTGTGGTTTTGCTGATACTGAGGAGTAACTTGTTCTTAGAGCAACACTGCAAAGACTTTTGACCCTTTCTATATGAAGTCACTATTGTGTCCGGAAGATTATGGCGGTTTTATCTGCAAATATGTAGTTAAAAACCCAAAAGGCTTTTTAATCTGTTCAGCAATTCTCACCCGAACCCGACACTGAACACTGAGCCCAGCTGGAGTTTCAGTTTCACACGTTAAATTGCAGACACCAAAACACACACAGCTGCGAGGTTAACAGTCACAACAGTGTTATCTTTTGTTGGGATATTTGTAAGTTGATGGAAATGGAGAGAATACACAGATGGTGTACACAAAGGAACGCACTTGGTGAAAAGTATCAGACCATAGTCATTTTCAAAATACAATGCCTGTATTTAATATACAGTCTGCTATATCTGCAGCTTCCCCTACCATGGTTTTGTCTTCATTTGTACGCACTAGCCACTGAGCAGCAGGTACCCAGTGATTTTACTCTTACAAAACTGTCTCTATTATTTCTCTTTTTTACTGACTATCATTAATGTCTGTATTGACCCAATTTAGTTTGTTAAGAAATCATAGTTTTTTAAACCAAGTCAAACCGTGCTGCACATTTTCTTTAAGAGCAAATTGATGAGGGGAGCTGACATTTTATTTTGATTTACATTGATAGTATGATGACTGTATCACTATTATTAGCCTGTACTGCACTGTGTTGACTATATGTACACAACATGATACACTACTTTACAGGTGTTCATGAAATTGTTTGCCCTCTTATTTTTTAAAACAATGTCACAGTTTTCTCATGTGAACGACACGGTCCTGTTACTGTACCTCAGTGGTTCTAAAACTTTTTCTGTCAGACTTTGGAGGAAAAGAAAGTTGGGCCCCCCCAACACAAATAGTCACGTAATGGGCCAAGTTAACATTTCTTAAAATACATCAACATAAACGTGAGCATTCCTTTGCTAGAACAGTGATAATAAAACAATGCTCCCCCGGGAAGATTTTTTTTAAAATATTGAAGTTAAAAGCATCAATCTGGTGCACTTTGAGAGCAACATGGAGAGATCTATGGATACATCTCAACACCCATATGAAACAGAACTGTAAACAGATTTACTTTTTCTTTATGGATATTTTACAAATCACTCCCCTTTTAAACTCTATTCTTTTTTTTCTGTCATATAGTATTTCAAACCTGTTTTTCATTTATTCTCTTATTTTTTGATAACTATAATGATCATATAAACGTGTGCCTCGGAAATAATTGTTTACATTAATCGTGACCAAAACGTTTGAGACCCGGCCACTAGCTCACTAGCACAAGAAGCTAACAACAACGATCTCCGGTACCGGTGCCCTCTCTCTCTCTCTCTCTCTCTCTCGCGCACGCACACAAAATGGCTCGTGCCACACACACACAGAGCCGAGCTTGAATGAAACACAGAGACCCAGACGTACTTGTACTGTACTGTATCATATTATTTTAGAATCAATCATTTTTCAAATTATTGATTTTTTTCAAAACCATTTTTCCTCCTGGTCTCTCGCGCCCCCCCTGTCATCTTTGAGAAAAACTGCTGTACCTGAACTTTAGGCAGCACAGAGAGGAAGGAGGCCACCAGGCAGAACAACATGTTGAAGCTGATGAAGAACTTGTTGATGGAGCATCCATCAGGCTTTGTGTAGAAGATGAAGAATAGCACCACAGCAGTAAGGGACATGATGTAGTTGATGAGAGTGACCACCAGCAACGCTAAAAACACAAGGTAGAAAAGGTTCATATTTGATAGCAGGCCACTGCTAAGGATTAAGGAATCTTTGCAGTCATATCAACCAGCAAAAAGAAGTCCGGTCAATTTAACGTCAGCTAAAAAATACAAATGAGCTTTCCTTCAACAGAAAACCCCATGGAATTTCTTTTTTGAACATTTATGTTAATTGTGGATAGCACAAATGAATAGAAAATAAAAGAGAATAAGATCAAGAAGAACAGTGTAAGAGAAGAAACGAGGTTGAAGAGAGACATGAAGTAAACACTAAAGGGAATAGCAGAAGAAGAGAGACGATGGCTGCAGTCGAATTGTCCAAAAATCAGCTCCTATCGTCTAACCCAGAGCCATGTAATAGAAGAGTTACGACATCTCCGTTCACTCCAATGGACCAGTTTTTTACAGCAATGGCGGATCGTGGAGCCTCTCAATAGTTCCCCGGAAGTTAGCGGCAGTAGAGTTGCAGCATAATAGACCGTTCGTGATGGACTTTTAAAGGTAAGAAGACGTTTAAAGATTTATATTGCGGATATTATCAGAACATCTGAATCAAATTAACTACACATGTGTATTAAAGGATGTTAGTGGATTATCCCTTAAATCAGTATATATATTTTTTTTACGTTTACAGATAACAGATTAGGCTAGGATTCCGGATAAAGTTAGCAACACACGTTAACCACGAACAGCCTATTAATCCGTTCTCCTAATATTATTTCAACCCAACGTTGTGGAATTAGAGAGAAAGGGCTTCTTAACGTGCTTTTATCCGGGGTGGAGGGAGTTACATATTAGTTAAATATAACATTGGGGCGTGTGATTGTAGTGGATGGAGGTGGTGAAATGAGGATATCCATCTTGGAGTTCAAGCTAGTATAATATAGTTAACGTTACACAATAATAAGGAAGAGAGCTATTTGTGTGATACATCGCTATTGATATGGATTTAGAGTGCATATTTGAGACTTCCAAACAGTAAACAAAAACGTTACTTATGAGTTAGTGTTTTTAGCAGAGCCATATGATGTCCTTGTGATTCTGTTGATTATTACCTGCCTGTATTATGTAGCAGCTCAGCTGATTTTGGATTGATGGCAAAGGGAGAGGGACTTAAGTGAGAGTGAAAACACAAAGTAAGTTTCAAATAGGTCAGCAATTTCCCATCCTATAGGTTGCTAGATGTATTTAACCCTTTCTCCTGTCTCCCTCCTTCAGCACAAGAACCCCAGGGGGATTCAATGGAGCCTGAAGACCTGCAATGAGACCCTCACCCTGAGCCTGAGTCTCAACTCCCAGAGTTCTGCAAGCCTCTCCCTGTTCCTTATTTTGATTAAACAGACATTAAGCTTCCCAATGGTGTGGTCATCGTTTTGTGAAAAATATGATTAACTCACATATGTTGTTGCTGTTGTTACATTACATTACATTGCATTGCATTTAGCTGACGCTTTTATCCAAAGCGACTTACAGTACAGTAAGTACATTCGACCAGGAAGATACAACCTTGAAGAAAACAGAATCATATAAGTACATCAGGTTTCATAGAGCCAAACATTTCAAGTGCTACTCAACTGGCTTTAGATAAGCCAGTCCTTTATTAGTATATAAGTGCTCTGTTAGCAGTTCTTTGTTAGTAATTCTATCGCTCGAAGTGGATTCGAAAGAGATGAGTTTTCAGTCGGCGCCGGAAGATGTGTAAGCTATCTGCTGTCCTGATTTCAATGGTGAGCTCATTCCACCATTTTGGAGCCAGGATAGCAAAGCCACGTGTTTTTGCTGATGGGAACTTGGGTCCCCCTCGCAGTGCAGGTGCAGCGAGCCGTTTGGCTGAGCGGAGTGCACGTACTGGGGTGTACAGTTTAACCATGTCCTGGATGTAGGAAGGGCCAGATCCATTCGCAGCATGGTATGCAAGTACCATTGTTGTCTTTTGTGATAGTTAAATTGCTCCTGCTGACTTGAGCCAGCCATTCTTTCCTCCTCTCTGTGTCATTGGGGAAACCGTAGATTTGTACTTCTTTCTCTGAGCGCTTGGAGCATCCCCCGGCAGCACAGCAAACCATGGGGGAGACTATATGCCAGGACAACACAGAGGAAAAGGCAC
Organism: Notothenia rossii; assembly: GCF_949606895.1. Lineage (NCBI taxonomy): Eukaryota > Metazoa > Chordata > Actinopteri > Perciformes > Nototheniidae > Notothenia > Notothenia rossii. The sequence continues at coordinate 51,576,447 of NC_136903.1, read as the reverse complement.
AGACAAACTGCATGATATGCTATTCAATGTTTATTGAATTCCATTTATTTACTGTCAGTTGACAATCATTGATAGTCACCTGTCGGTCTCCTGTCCTCTCTGAATGTCATAAAGATGACATTACTCATTTAGATGACTTATGTCCTCAATTACCAGGGGATTACTGAAACCACCATGAATTAAAGAAATGGTAGAAATGAATCTAATCTGAATTTTGAAGCCTTCCTTCCCTCCCTCTAAATATATCAAACATTAGGAAGTGATGCTCCTGACTACCATTCAAGTTTAAGAAGATAATACTTGTCTTAAAGAATTCAAAGCAATAAACAACAGCAACAGGCTCTTTAACCAAGGCAACATTAGCCTAACAGGTATATGTTAAAGGACACATGTCATGGCCATTTCCACTGATCATAATTCCATTGTTGAGGTATACTAAAATAGAAAAATACTGTGCAATTTTCCAAACTCACATTGGTTTCGCATACAGCATCTCTGTAAAGTCTGTGTATTCAGCAGTATTCACTTTCTCCACTAAACGACTCGCTGCAGCTCCCCTCCCCCCCCCCCCCTCCGTGATTTCCTTGTTTAGCGATACACAGCCAAACACAGCCAAACTCAACCTGAACACACACAAAGTCACAGCCGAAATAAAAACAATAAGTGTGGCTTGATATTGAGTAAGAAAAAGGTTTATAGGTTGATAAACGCTGTGAGAATGGGTCTGCAGAGAGAATTTTGCGCGATCCCAACTGTCTGTTATCAGCCTGCAGCAGGGAGCAGAAATCAGCAGGGCTGCCTGCACTGAGTGTGTGTGTGGATTGGTCAATTTGGACCAATCAGCGGGGGCTTAACGTAACGGCTCCGCGGACGTAACGTAACGGCTCCACGGATTGGCCCATTTAGTTCCGGGTACGTGCTTTCGTAAGCACGTACCCGGAAGAATCAAATGGATGATGACGCCATGATGACGTTTCACCAACGAGGCGTTTTGCGGAGGTATTTTCTGTGTTAGAGTTTTACTCGCTACAGGGTGTACTTTGAGGGTTTTGACTCTGCACACCGTTTACATGCAGAAAAACCTTCATAACACACAAGGGGACGGGTAATAACCGGAAAAGCATGACATGTGTCCTTTAACGGGTAAGATAGCTGTTCACACTATGTATATTTTCTGCTATTTTATTTCTATTTGAGATGTTTACATTTTCGATTGTTTAATTCTAGTCTTGTAACTGTCTAATGTACAATGCCTTGTCTTTTGCTGCTGCAAAGCAAAAACATTTTTCCAAATTGGTATCAATAAAGTACTAGTATATTAGCAAATTTAACTTTTTTAAATATTGATGTAACTACATACACATTTATATGTTGTATAAATATTGCAAATTAAAACCTTTATTCACTACTTAGTTATTACCAAAAATCGTAGTTCTATCTCCGGTAATCATGCATTCAAATGTCCCACCACGAACGTCCGGGGAACTATTGAGTCTCCCTGAACCACGTAACGATCAAGCATTTTGGACTTCCGTTGTCATAACTCTTCTCTCTATATGGCGCTGGTCTAACCCTATCGTCTATTCCTTGACCTCTGAGTGAAACGTCACGGGGTTAAGGGATAGTGGATAGGAGAATTCAAAAGAACTTAGGAGAACAGACTGTGGTACTTTAGAGAATTCGACTGCACTTTCACTATCCGACGTGTTTATGATGCACCAGCGGACGTCATAAATGTGCGTCTGCTGCTGTGGGGAAACTATGGAAACTACAGTTTTTTATACAGTGGACTACAACATGGATGTTTAATAAGAACGAGGGACTACTGTAAACTCATCTAGAGACTCTGCACCGTGCTCTGATGCTGTTGTTTTATGCTTTATGAACGTGGACAACAGAGAAACATATTCTTCACGACCAAAGTTGGAATTGAAATAAAAAAGGAAAGTGAAACTTATGCTCGTCACCCTCTCCCTCCGGTCCACTCGTATTAATCCACATGAATCCCAATATGTATTATTGTATGAAAAGATCTTACATTCAATACAAATTTATTTATTATAGGGCACTAATTATTTTAACGTGCGATTAACGCATGTGTATTTGTCCTCGGCCCGCCCCGTAGTTTCAGAGCCCAAAGGCTTGACGTTGTTGTTGTTGTTGTTAGTTTGGATGGTGGGAGATTCAAGCGAGAGATATGGATACAAAAAAAGGTGAACAGCAAGCCAAGCACACAGCTGATGCTGACAGCGCCGCTCCTGCCGCTCGTTTGCGCTTGAAAGTTTGCCGGGGAGACGCCTGAACAACAACAGCGATAGCTAAATGGGTGGCTACAGCTTAACATTGTGGAGTACGAGGGGCTGCGTTAGATCATTCGGATCGCATCCAACGTGTCGACTCCACATCACAGCGCATTATTGTGACCCACTGTGGGAACTTCAGTCTCATGCTGTGACTGTTATGAAGACAGAGGAGCGGCATTTTGCCGACAACTGTAAACAGGCTTGTCTGTTTGAGCAACTGGCTCAGTGCAAAGAAGTACACGAGGTTGGGAGAGAGTGTGAGAGAGAGAGAGAGAGAGAGGTTCCTGAGGCCTGTACTACGAAGCAGGATTTTCGCTTAGCCGGCAAACTTCAGGGAAAACTTAGGGTTTCCGGTCCTACAACGCTGGTTCTCTTTTTAGCAGGCTAGATCTCCATGGTAACTTATGCTGAGCGGCTAACCTGCCCCGGAGCAGGTTAGGTTGCAGGCTAAGAGCTCAACTCAGTGAAAGCACTACCTGACCAATCAGAGCTCAGTGTGCGGAGTTTAAAGCGATCAAGTCATATTACAGGAGAAAGGAAATACAGAAAAGCTGCCGTTGAAGGAAAGACGGCAAAAATCCCTGACTGTGTGAACGTGAACATTAATAGAATATCACCTCCCATCTTCAGAGAAATCTGACTATTATAACATTAGCGTTAAGAAAGCTTACTTAAATATCTGCCACAACATAAGTAACCGGATCAAAGTAACATTAAGTACAGTCCGCGGCATATCACATCATAATGTATCATATATTTCCTTATCTGAGTCAGCTGAGCCGTATCTGGCCGTGCAACACTTAGTGTCACATACTGTGTGTAGAAGTATTATTTTACGCAACACATTAAGTTGACGAAACACTCGAGTCAAATGTAATTAAAGTCAGATCCACTCGTGTCTTAGACGGGACAGTGATATCATAAACCTGTTAATGTACGCATTTCTTTTACCAGCTGTATTCACCTTGCAGGCTTTTATCCTGGATAAAGTGTTTAAGTCATGGATGTTTAAAGTTTAACTTCTTCATATTTGACTAATATTATAGTTGACTTTTCATTCAGGAAGTATGACGCTGTGCTTTCAGTACGCTTCTCCATGTTTGTGATTTGTCTAATGCTCCAAATACCACCCCTTTCATGTGAACGCGCACCTAACTAGATAGGACACGGCTGTCTTGAGCGATCCACTTGATAACCCGCGTCGTATTACAGTTTAGCGAGAACGCGTATGTTTTGGATTAGGCCAACCGGCTAACTCAAACATATCCAGGTTAGGTTGAACCAGCTTCGTAGTACAGGCCTCGGGTTGTTGTGTGGAGAATATTCAGGAGAATATTTGTCCTTGATCAAATGATAATAAATAAACATTTGCATAAAGCATATTTGTCCATTCATATGTTGATAAGAGTATTGAAAACTTTTAAAATATTCCTCTAAGTTAAATTTAGAACAGATAGAAAATGTGCGATTAATTTGCGATTAATCGCGATTAACTATGGACATCGTGCGATTAATCGCGATTCAATATTTTACTCGACTGACAGCCCTAATCTATTATAAACGTTACAACTTAACATCTATCACTATGTATATCACCATTAAACATGTTTTTAAAAGTTGAACAAACCCCACACAGCTCAGTAAAGACTGTGAAATGTTGACTTATTTGATCATTTCAGTAAAAAAGTAACGTTCATATTTCTCCTTTTGATTAATATAGTGATGAACGTTCAAAACAAAGCACTTTTGCAAGTTGCGGTATAAGTTGTAAAATGCTTAATAAGTACCGTAACTTTCATGATACGCATTTCTCGGTTGTAATCGGTTGTTTCCGTGAACGGCCGAATGTTGTATCACGGTAAATGTTTCGACAGACTTGGACAGTCACAGAACTGACAGAAAATGCAGTAGAACAGACTATTTCTTTCTTAGCGAAAGTAATATAACCTTTTTTAATCAATTAAATCCTGCTTAAATCAACATATTGTGTCAAATATTGATTTAAACAGTAAGTTGTCATGTAATACGCGGGTTCACACATTATCCCATACTTAGTCTGCATGTTATTACTTTCAAATGTATCTTATTGTTGAATTCCAAAGTATTAACAAAACACACGCTCAAACATACTTGGAAGTAGAATGCAGAGTATCATTTTCAATCAATCAATCAATCAATCAATAGGATACGGCTGTAATAGGCCTAAGGCCTTTTAGTTGCTCATAAATAAATAAGTAGATCACTGATTCTTTATTTACTATGGATGCTGGCAACAGTCACGTAGTCCAAAGTGAAGGTGATGTTTGACCAGTAATGGTCAAGGTGGGATTTGAGACAGTTAGCCGTCTTTCATGTGACAATGCTTTCTGGCAGATCATTCCACAAGTCAACCACACGCAGGCTGAAAAAGTTGCGGCGGGTAGCCAGTCTTGAGTACTGTTTCTTCAATTTGAGGCAGTGTCCACGAGTCCTGGTGTTATAATCCCGTAGCAGTGGGCATGATGTTTTGTAGATGTTGTGGAGATATTTGAAAAACTTCGATCATATCTCCCCTCGCCCTTCTATAATACATGCTCGGGATCTTAAGACTTTGCAGTCGTTCTTGATATGGTAGGTCCTTTAGTTCTGGAACCAGCTTCGTTGCCCTTCTCTGTATTTTCTCGATAAGCTCAGCATCCTTTTTGTACATGGGGGACCAAGCGACATTCCCATACTCGAGGAGTGGCCGTACAAGAGAGATGTATAAACTACGTACTACGTCAGAGTCCAAATAAGTGTATGATCTGCGGATCATTGCTAGGATACCATTCGCTTTGTTACTTGCCCGACAGATATGGTCACTAAATGTCAGGGTATTGTCAACATTCACACCAAGGTCCCTTTCATTCTGAGTCTCGGATAGGTTTATAGTGTTTGAATTATAACCCATATTATACCCATATTTTGGATTCAGAAAACCTAAGTGCATTACTTTGCACTTTGCTGCATTGAATTTGAGCTGCCAACACTCGGACCATCTTTGCATTTCTCTGAGATCTGACTGGAGTTTTTCTTTTGTACACACTGTTGAGTCACTGACCTGCGTACCAGCACCTGGAACTGCCGGTCTCCATCTTCTCCACCCAGGACTCGTTCCATGAGTGGGCGAAGTCCACCAGCAGCACCAGCTGGATCAGGATGAAGCAGAAAGCGCCCCCAGAGCCCACCACAAACCACGCTGCAACCACAGACACACAGCTCATTCAGTAACTCACTTGGTATTACAACAACTCTGTATATTGGAAGTCATACTAAATGTAGAATAGGATGTTCTTACTGTAGGTGAAAGGCCCATCTGGAATATAAAAGGCGCCAACTGTAACTGCCACCAGGGCAGCAAACTTAAAGAACCAGAATCTGAGAAAAACAACAGCTGATCATAGAGTAGGATGTACAGCATTTCTAAACAGTGATCCTTAAGGTCAAAGCTATTTCCCCAGCGTTTCTTCTGATTCAAACACTAACACACTGCAAGGTTTAATGTGGGACAAACAATCAGATCTGGTCAGATGTCATAACTGTTCACATGACTGTTTATTAGGCAAGCGTATCCCATACAGGGAGAAGAACAGGCGACATCCACAAGAAAGACCTTTCAGCCCATATGACCAGGCCAGCTACAACGTCTGTGTGTGTGTGTGTTTGTGTGTGAACATGGAAACTGCTGGAGACACGCCTCTGTCTCTCTTTATCTCTCTGTCTATCTATTTCTATCTTGTTGTGATACAAATATTCAATTGGCCTTTTGAGACGCCTAGAATAAGGCAATCCTTTGAAGAATCTATGTAAAAATTGCGATAAACACAATTCATTAAAAAAATGAAAAAATAATTAAGGACGTTTTAAATAAGCAACTCACAGTTTCAAGGTATTGAAATGAAGTTCTTAATAAGGTGGGACATGGGAAAACAAACAAAAATGAAGTGCAGATAATTAAATAAGAACTTGGCAGCTCAAGGAAATACCTGGAAGCTTTTTGGGTTAGGGTTATCTTTTTCATATATGCCCACATTATCCTTTTTGTTATAGGAATTGTCTGTGTTGCAATTTTGTTACATGGTTTATCTTGTACACACAAAGCAATAGATGAGTAATGTGCTGTCTGTTATGAAAATAAAAGAGGTTTTCAAAGGTGTGAGTGGGACAAAGGCCATCGGCCGAATGACATGTTATATAACTGATATCCTCTGACCTATATATAGTTACAGTGCAGAGAGAGAAAGTCCTTTTTGTTTTAATCAACAGCAAAGAACAGCTCTGTAGATGCCTTTGATATCAGCCTTCTCTGTTTCTGCTCTTACCACACTTGTAACATCTGCAGTGAGAATATGGAGGTTGAGTTTTTAAAAAAAAAGCGTGCTCAGGTACATGAAGGGGAGTCAGAAACAGTGTTTGTGATAGAGTGCATGAGCTGCTGCTGTTACTGCGGGGCTTACCCGTTGTGGATGGCAGCACGGGGGTCTCTGCTGTTCTTGATGTTAATCATCAGGATGGAAAACCCCAGGAACCACATGCTCATGCCGAAGCAGATGCGGTACACTGCCTTGTAGCCCACGAACATCTCACAGTTGACATCGGCCTGCATGCCAGGGATAGAGGAGCCGGCCCCGTCTTCACAGAAGCCAGGGATCTACAGCACACACAGGAAGGGTTCAAAAGAGCAGGAGCTGAAGTCCAGTTCATGTTCGGAAGCACCGGGCCAGTTACCGAATAACCCTAACCCTAAGTATACGATTGAAAAGAACGTCTGTGCCTTGTGATCTTGTTCAGTGACACTTTTAGTAGCCAACTCATCGGTTTTTGTTACGTTTAAACCGTAGGACTTTTAAGAGTTATTATTGATAGAGTTTTGGCGCGATTTAGACACGGTCTGCACGATGTTGTTGGCGAAAATAACTGCCAGAGAACAAATCAGATGCTTCACTGTCCATTCTTACACATCTGCCACATCATCTATCTACAACAGAGAGTCAGCTCTTAAGTAATAACAAGTAGGCAGCTCCAGCTGAATTAAACCTCTGTATCCAGCGTCATGAGATGATTAAACATCTGTGTAATGTCAGTGAACTTCATCACACAAAGACAATCATCACACGATATGATTGTAATGGAAACCTCGGAACAGAATGAGAACACAGGAGAGCTAGAACTGTTCTGTTTGACACAGCAATAGAGCATTACCGTGAATAAACATGTGTGTTATATATCTATACATTGACTATATCTCCACAGTTCACTCATACCCTTTTAAGCTGCTGATCGACCCCCGGGGACAGCATGATGCAGGCCACGATGGTCCCCAGTAGCAGGATGAAGGCGTAGATGATCCGGGTCACCGTGGAGTTCCTGGTGCTGGGACAGCAGCTGCACAGCAGACAGGTGGCGCTGCTGCACAGGAACGGCAGCTGGGGACACACACAATCACTTCATCATCTGCATGTTAAAGCAGGAGCACCAAACATAGGAGACACATTTAGGTGAAAACAAATCTGCAGAAACATATAAATGCAGATGCTTTCACTCCCTTTTTACTCCAAGCGCTTTCATTACTCACACCTCAGTCAATCAATCAATCAATCAATGTTTATGTATATAGCCCAATATCACAAATGTTACATTTGTCTCAGTGGACTTCACAGTTTGTACAGAATATCAGTATGACAATATGACACCCTCTGCCCTTAGACCCTCACATCGTACAAGGAAACACTTCCAGAGAAAACCCACAGTTTAAAGGGGAAAATGGGAGAAACCTCAGGTAGAGCAACAAAGGAGGGATCCCTCTCCCAGGACGGACAGACGGGCAATAGATGCCGTGTGCAAATAAAAAAGATAATACATTTACAACATAGGTAGACCAAATGTTTGGAAACGCATGTGTCTATAATAAGAAGATGAATCTACGAGGATGTCAACAATCCTGTGGGAGCCATCAGGGAAGCAGTATGATGAGAGTCAGGCAGGACCACAGTGACTGGTTCAGCCACGACTCAGGACCCAGGGCTCGCGATCCAGGACTCAGGATGCAGGACTCAGGATGCAGGACTCAGGATCCAGGACTCAGGACCACAGGAACAGGCACAGCCACGACTCAAGATCCAGGGCTCGCAATCCAGGACTCAGGATACAGGATCCAGGACTCAGGACCGCAGCAAGAGGATTAGCCACGACTCAGGATCCCGGCGTAGATAGACACCAAAAAGACATTTGGGGGAAGCTGGGTTAATTGGAACATGAGAGTGCAGGTACAGACAGAGAGAAGGAAGAAGTAAGGTGTTTCCCCCGACAGTCTCGGGTGCCCATTACGTCGATCGCGATCGACTGGTCGATCACAAAGGTAGTGTGGGTAGATCGCATGGCATTGATTTTTTTTTTTTTTAAAGTTAGCCTATCATCCATCCTTACTATGGCATTTGCCACTTGATTGACGTACAGGTAAGCCAGTCTGAGTTGTAGTGTGCCATACAGGTTCATACAGTTATGAGGGGGCCTCACCTCCTCATCTGAAGCGCAAATGCGGCGCACTATTATGCGCTTATGCAGCGCAATTAGTGTAAGCGCGCCACAGTTTATCCGCCGTTTACTCCACTAGCACCGCCCCCCCACCCCTCGCGACACAGATTGGGCCTGTAGGTAGATCTTTTGGGCTTGGTCATTTTAAAAGTAGTTTCCAAGCTGAAAAAGTGTGGGCACCCCTAAGCCATTGCCTCTCTCACGGAATTCACATGAACTCTTTACAGGCCTTCTACTTTAACTGATACTTTAAGCTCTGTCTATCATCTAAACACAACTGGTGTCATCTCCTTTTCTAAAATGCTAAGAGCCGCATTCACACCGCAGTACCTTTCCCACCTTAGTTCCGATATAGTTCCGAAATGTTGCGTTCACACCAAAAAGAGCCAGAACTCAAATGTGTTCATCAGAACCTTTTTTTCCCCTTTTCCGTCAGTTTTCCGTCCCTGCTAGAGAGCAGGTACTTTAGCGGAAGAAAAAGGTTCCCATTTCTGATTGGCTGGGCGGAATGCAAACCACGCCCAGTAAAACTCCCAAAACGTTTTGTGAAGCCGCCATTTTATTATCCTCGCATTAGCATTATTAGCATTAGCCCAGCGCAGAAACGCAGAGAGACTAATTTATGGCAACACAAAAGAAATGTCGGCGTTCTGGCGATTTATTCGGAAGGCTTCCCCAGCTAGCGGGGAACGTTCTCACAACTTTGGCTAACGTTACTTATTGGTTCTAACAAGGTTTTAAAGAAACGTTTTCATCTGATGTTCAAAGAACCTTTTTAGGATGTTTATTTGTTCAAATAGTGTTCCTATAAGGTTTAAGGTTAACTAAGACATAACGTTTTAACTGCAACATTCAGAGGATGTTTTCAGGATTTTATTGAGGCCTGAGATGAAAGAAAGTTTTTTTATAAAAAGTTCCTTTAATGTGATATGTTAACAAAGGTAGAACGTTTTGCCTGCAACATTCTAAGGATGTGTTTTGGACGTTGTTGGGTAACACATTAAAGATGTTCTTTATAAAACGTTCCCTCAATGTTACATGATAACAATTGAAGAACATTCTCCAAGAAAAATTCTGAAAATGTTTTCAGGAGGTTATTGAGGCCTGAGATGACAGAAAGGGTTGTATAAAATGTTCCCTCAATGTTACATGATAACAAATGAAGAACATTTTCCAAGAAACATTCTGAAAATGTTTTCAGGATGTTATTGAGGCCTGAGATGAGAGAAAGAGGTGTATAAAATGTTCCCTCAATGTTACATGATAACAAATGAAGAACATTCTCCAAGAAACATTCTGAAAATGTTTTCAGGATGTTATTATTTTTTTATAAAGCGTTGCTGTTATGGCAAATACTAACACGGTCATGGTCAACGTGAGATTTATTTCTAGAGCGCTTTAAGTAACAAACTTGTTGCATTTGTTTGAAAAGGATGTTTAAAAAAAAATCTGATGTCACCACATTTTCCTTTTGAAAAAAAAAAACAAGCACGTAATTCATGATAAGCTGTAAGCAGATATTGCATGTTTGCGGTGGCATGCGTGAGTTCCCAGCTAGAAATGTTTATTACCATTCGTTGTTCTAGGAATGTTTTCAGCGGGACGTTTTATTTTGGTTCCCAGAATGTTCTTCTGAAAGGTAGGATAACGTTCTTTAAAAACATTCTTGAAATGTTTGGTGATAACCTTCTTAAGATGTTTTTGATAACATTATTAGAACATTATGCCCTACTGTTCTTAAAACTTTTTCAGCGGGGCGTTTTATTTTGGTTCCCAGAATGTTCTTCTGAAAGGTAGGATCACGTTCTCTAAAAACATTCTTAACATTTCTGGTGATAACTTTCTTAAGATGTATGAGCGCATACATCTTAATAATAAGTGCCGTTCGAATTCTCTACGTGATAGGAAAGGAGGTTTCAAACTTCCTTTATAAACTCCTTTGGCTTAGGAACCACTGAACCTCCCTTACCGAAAGGAGAGGAGAAAATGCTGCCCCACAATGCCTTGCAGCCGCAGCATTTGCCATCACACAACAGTCGGCCGTTCACGGAAACAAACGATTATGACGGAGAAATGATATCATGAAACTTACGTTGCTTATTAAGCATTTTAAAACGTATGTGGTAAGTTGCCAAAGTGCTTTGTTTTGAGCGTTCATCAGTATTATAATCAAAAAGAGAAATACGAACGTTAGTTTTTACTGAAATTATTAAATAAAATCAACATTTCACAGAGCTGTGTGGGGTTTGTTCAACTTTTAAAATATGTTTGAATAGTGATATACACAGTGATAGATGTTAAGGACTAACGTTTATAATAAATACATCCCAGCTAGCGGGGAAGGTTCTCACAACTTTGGCTAACGTTACCTAAAGGTTCTAATAAGGTTTTAAAGAAACGTTTTAATCTGATGTTCAAATAGCCTTTTTAGGATGTTTATTATTTCAAATAATGTTCCTACAAGGTTTAAGGTTAACTAAGACATAACGTTTTAACTGCAACATTCAGAGGATGTTTTGAGGATGTTATTGAGGCCTGAGATGACCGAACGGTTTTTTATAAAATGTTCCTTTAATGTGATATGTTAACAAAGGTGGAACATTTTGCCTGCAACATTCTAAGGATGTGTTTTGGACGTTGTTGGGGTAACACATTAAAGATGTTCTTTTATAGAACATTCCCTCAATTTTACATGATAACCAAACCAGAACATTTTGAAAGCAACATTTGGATAATGTTTTCAGGAGGTTATTATTTTTTATGAAATGTTCCTGTGATGCGAAATATTAACAGGGTCATGGTCAAAGTCAGATTTATTTGGAGTGCACTTTAAAAAACAAAGTTGTTGCATTTGTTTGAAAAGGATGTTTAAAAGAAATCTGATGTCAACACATTTTCCATTTTAGAAAAAAACAAGCACGTAATTCATGATATTGCATGTTTGCGTAGGCATGTCTGAGTTCCCAGCTAAACATTGTTGGTTCTAAAAACATTTTGAGAATGTTACCATTCATTGTTCTAGGAATGGTTGAATCGAGAAGTTTTATTTTGGTTCCTAGAATGTACTTCTGAAAGGTAGGATAACGTTCTCTAAAAACATTCTTAAAATGCTTGGTGATAACATTGTTCGAACATTGAACCCCAAGTGTTTTTGTTGTTTATGCACATATCTCTATTGTCATATGATCCATATAATAACACTTAGAAAACCAAAGACAGACATATAGAAGAACAGACCGACTATCACTGCCCGTCCCCTGAAACCCCTTTTATTGTTTGTATTGTGTACTTCTTTCTACTGTGTGTCTCTCTCTCTTCCTGCTGGTCTGCTCTACACGGCTGGGAGCAATCTCCAATCAACCACACCTGCAACCTGCTCGTCAGCCACACTATGAAAGCCTGCAGCCTGCACTCATTCCCTGCCGGATTGTTGCCGTGAACGGTTTGTTGCGTGCCGCTCTAGCTTTTTACCAGCATATTCTTTGACAACTTTGCCTGCTTTTGCCTCACACTGATTTTTGTGTCTCTCCCAGGAGGAATCCAAGGCCTTCCACACTCCCAAGACCAGCCAGGCCTCTCTACCCACCCTGGAACAACTCTTTCCCACTGCCAGCTCCCCTTTTCTAATAAACAAATGTTACCTTTACCAGCTGATTCCGTGTCATCCTTTTACATGTGTTAATAGTCAAATTCCAATAGTGAAGTAAACTATCATAATCATCCTAATGACCACATTGGTCAGTCCACTTACCCAGGAATTTTGAGTTGAACAATTACAGGAATATTATGTCTTTATGTTCAAATAATGTAAACATATTTTAGTAAATTGTTACCATAGAACATTTGCATAATTTCTTTAACATAAACCATGTTATCCTTCTCTAAAATAATAACATTCTGGCAACATAAAAAATCTAACTTGCAGCTGAAAATGTTTTAAGAACAGTAGGTCATAATGTTCTAACAATGTTATCAAAAACATTTTAAGAATGTTTTTAGAGAACGTTATCCTACCTTTCAGAAGAACATTCTGGGAACCAAAATAAAAGCTTCTGGCGAAGACGTTTTAAGAACAGTAGGGCATAATGTTCTAACAACGTTATCAAAAACATTTTTAGAATGTTTTTAGAGAACGTTATCCTACCTTTCAGAAGAACATTCTGGGAACCAAAATAAAAGCTTCTGCTGAAAACATTTTAAGAATAGTAGGGCATAATGTTATAACAATGTTTTCAAAAACATTTTAAGAAGGTTATCACCAAACATTTTAAGAATGTTTTTAGAGAACGTTATCCTACCTTTCAGAAGAACATTCTGGGAACCAAAATAAAACGCCCCGCTGAAAACGTTTTAAGAACAGTAGGGCATAATGTTCTAATAATGTTATCAAAAACATCTTAAGAAGGTTATCACCAAACATTTCAAGAATGTTTTTAGAGAACGTTATCCTACCTTTCAGAAGAACGTTCTGGGAACCAAACAAAAACTTCCCGCTGACAACCTTCCTAGAACAATGACTGTAACATTCTCAGAATGTTTTTTGAACCAAACATTTCTAGCTGGGTTCAGTAGAAGCTGCTGGGAGTCCCAGCAGCTTCTACTGAAGCCAGTCCCCAACTCCGGGGACTTCCGGCCGGGGTCTTCGGGTGGCAGTATACGCCGTGAAGTTGTTTGCAGGGGCCTGCCAGTAAACCCAAAGCAGAAGAAGAAGAAGTGACATCAGCGGCTTCATTTGCCTAATCCTTCCCCAGGAACTTATTCCGGTGTGAACGCGATCTGTACTTAGTTCATGAGAACTCTTTAGTTCTCATGAACTAAGTTCTCATGAAGCTTTGTGGGAAAAGTGCTGCGGTGTGAATGCGCCTATTGCTATTAATACAATGTAGCGTTTTCTAGTTGTGAAACACAGTTTCGGTGGCGTCCATTCTTGGCAATGTAAAATATTTTACAAAAAAAAACTGTCATTGTCCTGGGAAAAAATGTGAGTAGATTCAGAGCATGACAAACGTTCCCATGTCCTTCTCTTTATTAGCAGGAAGCTGAGGATAATGGATATGTTCTGCTTGTTAGGATGGTACATGGGACTCAACATGAGACACTGCTGAACTATCATGTGAAGGTCATCTGCACGGCAGCCCCCTCTGAAGACCCTGGACTAACGGCTTCAATTATCTGCTATTTAGCCTTTTCCCTTTTAAACCATTGAACATGTTCTCCCAACAGGACATGTTTAGTTTGCAGAGCTTCTTTAATCTTGGATTACAACGTAGTTTTAGCAGAATATTAGGAATCCCACAGAGCGCAGAAAAGAGAATCTGTATTTGGAAGAAGAACGGTTAAGACTTCCATGCATGTCCACTGAAGTGAGCATCAGTATTTATGTTTTTGATTGTTTTACTGCCATTAAATACTGAAACATTGAAATATTGCTTCTACATTTTTAATTGCAGTTTAAGATGACAGTAACATGCTATACAAATATTTAACCGTTATAGTTAATAACTAAGACAACAGATTTGTTGTGGATCAATCAGTGTTTTCTATGGTCATGTGGATCACAATAATACAACAAAATAAGAAAAAAGCTGTGTATGTATGTTCTAGTATAAAAAAGTTGAATACAGTATTCATATTAATATCCAGAAATGTGTGTTTGGATGAAAAATATTTACGCACAGGGCAAATGTTTGATTAACTTTAATAAAAAAAGGAATATCATTTTAACAAATCGAACTTTTTACAGAAAACAAACTCAGTGTCCATGGCAACGCTATGCAAGTGTATCTGTGTGTTCAATCAGTCACATCACAGTAAACCTGCTTTATTATCTCATCCCACAGATGGTTCCTAATTTCAAACAAATCAAGTAAAGAGTCCAAAACCAACAGTGCAGTTCATCATGCAGTACTGGTTCTACTGAAGATGTTAATCTTTAAAAACTCCACCATAATAATGTTTCATTTTCAAAAAATAAATAATTTGTTGTTGTTGTGTTTATTATTTAACATAACTCGAACACGAATAATTAGGGCATGTTTGGGCCTATTTTTAGCAGCGGACTGTTGCGCATTACCTGCTCTAGCGACAAATTCCAGCAGGTCGACATTTTTTGTGGGATTAATTTCCCACGACAGTGGCACCTTTGAACAACAACGAGTCGACTCTAAGTGCTATAACTTGTTGTAAAGCTGCTTACACCAGAGTGATTGTGCTCTCTATATCAATGAAATGGTGATTAATACAATGTTATGCCAAACTTTCGTGGCCCAAAGTGACCAGGTGGGTAAAAAATCCTTCTAATCCTGGAAATGGTCCTTGAGCTATAGAGAACTGTGAGTTGTAAACCAGATGGGTTTGAGAGTTAGACTATTTACAGAGGATTAATAATTTCATATTCTTCATATTTTGTCCTGAACTTAAAGAAAGGCTCGGCTCATTGGCATTGGACAAACATCCTGTGTATTAATGTACAACAAAGGCTTATTCACAGTGCTTTACATGTGTCTCTCTCCTACACCAACAGCAGAGCGGTGTGTAGAGATAAGGAGGCCGGAAGATAGTCAACAACTTAATACGCCTGCTAGACAAAGCCAGCTTAGCTCCAGACAGAGTACTACCCTCTGAAACATTGTGTCTAGTTTTCTTGAGATAGTCCTCTAATTAAAAGGAAATGTTTCTATTTGTTCATCAAGTAAAAATCCTAAATATTTGCTGACCAGTTTTTTTTAATCACCATTAGTCCAATATATAGCATTTCATCTTTTCCCCCCCACAAACACAGCTAAAATATAACTGAGGTTATTATGTGTGTGCTGTGTGGCACTTTAAGCCTTTCAACCATACAGCAAACGAGATTCTCGTATTGTTCCGAAGTTCCATAACCACTCATTTCCATGCTCTCTTCCCGCCTTATGCATGCTGTCATCGTCTGCACCATAGACTGGTCTGGTCTGCACTCATAATATGGCGCTCGTGTTGGTGGTACAAGCAACAAAGCAGAGTTAATCCAATTAAGCACGTGAGAGCAGATGACCGGGTTCCGTCTAACCCTGCGCTCTCTTACTGTCCCTGTGTTAGGAAACATGATTTGAGACTCTTCTGAACAACATTTAGCAACTTATCTTAGCTACAGGCTGCAGTATGTGCATATTATTGTGACTGTGAGTCACCAAGAATACTCTTTCTATTCGCTCTATGCATTGATGTGCTTGATGCCTTCATATTCCTAGACGTGCCATATCTGTAAACATAATTGTCTGTCTCTTAATGTCAAATTACATTTCGGCCTATACAATTATAAGGTTCAAACGCACCATTTAAAAATGCCAATGAATCAGCTGAATGTGTTTTATATCATATATCTGCCTAAATGTGAGGCAAAGAAAAGGCAGTTAACACGCTAGGTTATTTGAATGGAGTTCGGACTCCGTCCCCACCCCAGCAACAATGTCGGACAGGTGGGAACGGAATGAAACGATTAAACGATTCAATAACATATCATATTTAGCAGGAGAAAGTAGTGCTTTGCGGAGAAGCCATCAATAAACCCCAGCCGAAATCCCAAGTAATCATTTTCCTGGTATCTTAGCCCAGAGACCACGAGAGGAGGGCAGAGTATGGAGCGATATTGGCTACCTGTTGCTTGCTCTTCATGACATCACCATACCATACGTTTCTCCTCAATGTGAAACAGTGTGGTTGTAAATAACAATCTTGTAAAGTTTATAATAGCAATGTCATAACTTACGCAGCTTGCCAGGGAGAAGGCTCCCAGAACAGCTCCCATGTCTGAACACTTTCAGTACCGTTACAGGAGCGGACAGTCCGTAGATCCAACGCTATCCTCCCGTTACTCCTCCTCTGTCCCTCCAGGCTGGATATTAAACACAAAGCAGCTAAACCCACTGTGAGGCAGCCCAGGACACAACATGGACAATTAAAACAACTCAATGTGTCCTGTCAATCCTCAGTAGTGCTCTGTGTGCCTGGCTGCTTGTGACACGTACAGTTGTGATTTATTTCCGCTCCGTGCGTCTTTCAAAGCGTCATGCCGGGTTATGTCATCAGTTGACGTACAAAATGTGATTCTATAATGTAGCCTAGTTGCGTAGAAGTTACAACTAGAATAGTCAAAATACTCAGTACCAGTCAGTTCCTCAACATTGTACTTGAGTATTTACTATCCACCACTTACCATACGAACCGAAAAAATCGATAAAAAACTATCATTTATAACATATTTTCAATGTACAGTAGCCTATAGCTATATGTATATATATATATATATTTTTTTTTGTTTGTTCATGTATCATATTGAGCACTGAGCAGCATGACTAATATTAAGAAAACAGTTTAGCGGCTTGCTTTATTACTCAGGGAATACGTTTCTTGCTTCTCGTCAAAAAAGAATAAGACCAAGCGTATTCAGTGGAGGCTGGTCTATGGAGCCAGCCGAGGTCGGAGAGCCAAGTACATGAGTCATTTGTTCAAATAAATCATTGCAACTCCTCATTGTATTGGTGTTATAGTTCCAAGATTCAACATTTTTATTGCCAGCTACAGTGTAGAAAAGGCAATGAATTTCTTATTACCCGAGCTCCTTCAACAATGCAACATATATAATCAAATACAAAAATAAAAATAAGAAATAGTGCAAGAAGTCTATACATGTAAATAGAATATGATATATACAAGAACAGAATCAGAAGATAAATATTGTACAATAAGACACAATTAAATACGGTGTATTGCGGTGATAACTATTTAGACAAATTAAGTACATTTCAAGATGAAGGTTTATCAAAGAACAGAGCTCAGGTGTTAAATATTCTTATGGCCTGTGGGATGAAACTGTCTCGGAGTCTGGTGGTATTAGTCCGGATGTTGCGGTGCCGCCTGCCAGACGGCAGCAGACAGAACAGTTTGACGTGGTGGGGGTCTTTATAATCCTGTTGGCTTTCTTCCTGAGCCGCTTGGTCCTCCATTGATGGCCATGGTGAGCTCTATAGTGATATCTATACAGGCTCCTGCTGCCCTCCCTCAGGGCGGGATCTAATTATATCAATTGTATGCATCGAAGTTTTTTAAATGCTACTAAAGCTTGATAAAACACATTCTAAAGCTTAAACATGAAAGGATTCCTGGAACTGAATGATGTCTAGATTTCCATTCCAAGACTTGACTCTAAATCTGGTCATTTACCTTCTGGTTGCCTTCAGAGATAGACAACACTTGCGTTTGGGAATTTTGAAACATTTCACTGCAAAAATGATTAATCCCAATTCATCTTCTGCACCAGATCAGGTACACAAGAGTTATTGTTGAATTATGAATGATAAGATATTAATTTGTTTATTTAATACTCTTATGGTGCGTTCACACCGGACGCGATGCGAATATTCGCTTCGCTCTCATCACTCCTATCGCATCGCTCTATAGCAGGGATCACCAACTACATTTGTCCAAGGGCCAAAATGTATCCGATTGACAATATCGCGGCCAGCGATTTTTATATAGTCCAGAATTTTGAAGTGGGGGGGGGGGGGGGGGGGGGGGGGGGGGGGTGCTAGTGGAGCACGCTCAGGTACTGCGGACCGCAAAAAGCTTAGCAGATCACTTCTAGGCAGGGTTGGAAGGGTTACTTTGTAAATGTAACCAGTTACTGAATACTGAATACATGCTCTGAAAGTAATCAGAATACAGTTACAGTAACGTGTCTTAAAAGTGTAACGTATTCAGATTACTTTTAGAATACTTTTGGAAAACTTTATTTTTCCATAACAGATGGGTTATGTAACAGGAGACACTTATTTTACTGTTTTAATGGCTTATCAAGAACAATACACACACAACATCTTGGTGTCATTCTGGACAGCTCTCTCATCTGCACCCCACATAAAAAACATCACCCGGACTGCATTCTTTGTACTGTCTTAAAACCTTTCCTTGGAATATGTTATGAATTTTAAAGTGTCCTTGGGTGCTTTGAAAGGCGCTCCTAAATAGAATGAATGATCATTTTTATTTATTATCTGAATCGATGTAATAACTTTTACAACTTTTTCCAGTCCCTTGCCCCATGCATTCAGCAGCAGCAGGCTATCACTTTGATTTGATCCCGTTATGAAATGTCATCATTTCGACAATAAATAAATGCTACATAAACGTTATCTTGAACATTTGATCTAACCATCTCCGTTCTAACTTTCAATATATTTTAAAAGAGATCTCATCTGCGTGCGGGGGCGGGGCCTCACAGACACGCTGCAGCGCTGTGCAGTGTGCACACAGTTCTGCCGGTAATGAATATTACATTTTGTGAGGAAACTTTTCCACCAATAATTCCAATAAGTATTCCAAAATGTATTCACTTCAGGTTTACGAAAGTAACTGTAATCAGATTACTCGTTTTCAAATGTAACGCCAGCTGAATACAGTTAGCCTACTTGATTTTTGTATTCTGATTACGTAACACCGTTACATGTATTCCAGCGCCATCTATATGACGCTGATGTATTCCATTACAACCCAACCCTGCTTCTAGGCTACTGTCCCGCAGCTCCTGCCTCCCTGTTGGACTCTGTCGCAGCGGGGCTACTGCTGTGGTGCAGCACGCATTAACCAGACTCTTCACAACGAAGGATCAATTCTTCTTCAGAGGAAGGGAAGGTTTCGCAGTACGCAGTCTACTGACCCGCAGCTGCTGCCTCTCTGTTGGACTGCGGTACTGCACCTTACTCATGATGGGTAGGAGGCGAACGCATTAACCACAGTCACCCACGTTGTGCGGGCCGGATGAGAATGTCTGGCGGGCCGGATGTGGCCCGCGGGCCGCCAGTTGGTGGTCATTGCTCTAAAGTTTCTAAACGCTCGAGTTTCAATGCGGCTGCCAGCTGTGCTTACTCGCATCATTCAAACAAGACGCGCTGGCTCGGGAGCTACAACTACAACAAAATGAACATATTTTAGCGTGATTAAATTGTAATACACGTTTCTAAATGATGCAGAAGTAACAACATACTGATACCGGACAGTAAAAACCATGAATTAATGCTTGACAAGTCTGCAGACAGACGGCAGATGAAAAACCTTTTAAAATGCTTGTTTTCTGAATGGAGATCGGGTCGACCAGGCTAAGCTAACGTTGTATATGTTTATTCCACACTCATAACAACGGCCTACAGACATAAATAAACCAGCGACTGTATTTGCCATGACACAGACAGTCTGTGGTTTGTTCTTCTTTAACTTTTTTCCAGTTTCTGAACAGATATGAGGAGCTGTGAGCAGTGACGGCAGGCTGAAATCCTCACCGCTAATTGGCTTCCGCGAGAACGCGTCACATGAATTTCACGCTCAAGTTGAAAAAATTGAACTCTCGTGTTTGACGCGGCACCGTTCAATCGCGTGATTCGCGCCGCGTCCACCGCTTCATGCTCGCCGTCGGAGCGAATTCGCGTCTGTCCGCATCCCTGCATTGACTTTACATGTAATCGCGCCCCCCCCAAACATCGCATCGCGTCTGATGTGAAAGCAGCATTATACTACAAATCACTTCCTGTATTCCCGTGATAAAAGGGACATGTGCAATAAAACGTGTCACTTCTGGTTGAACCAACGCCGACGGTATATGTGTGTATTCATTCCTCTGTCACGTTAAACTATGTTCATGGTATTCCTGCCTGTGACGCTGACAATTGAGCGGCCCGACCAAGCAACCCAATTCCCAACCTGACACCATAGGTCTTGGTGTGTTCCATCTGGAGTCAAGCTCTGCTTCTTCCCCAATTCCTGCTCCTGTCCAGGAGCCGTTCTCTGGAACTCGTCTGGCTTTTGGAGGTCCACGGAGCCTCCAAACGGCTCCTAAGATTCAGGCTCCAGTGCTGGCCCCAGCAGCCATGGTTCCAGCCCCGGTTCTGGTCCAAGCAGCCATGGTTCCAAACCCAGTTCTGGCCCCAGCAGCCATGGTTCCGGCCCAAGTTCTGGCCCCAGCGGCCATGGTTTCGGCCCTGGTTCCGGCCCCAGCAGCCATGGTTCCAGACCCAGTGCTGACCCCAGCAGCCATGGTCCCGGCCCCAGTTCTGGCCCCAGCGGCCATGGTTCCGGCCCTGGTTCCGGCCCCAGCAGCCATAGTCCCTTCCTTAGTCCCTTTCCAAGTTCCTTCTCTAGTCCCCTCTCTAGTCCCCTCTCCAGTCCCTCCTCTGGTCCCTTCCCGAGTCCCTTCCCTAGTCCCTTCTCTAGTTCCTCCTCTAGTCCCTTCACAAGTTCCTTCTTTAGTTCCTTCTCTAGTCCATTCTCTAGTCCCCTCTCTAGTCCCCTCTCCAGTCCCTCCTCTGGTCCCTTCCCGAGTCCCTTCCCGAGTCCCTTCTCTAGTCCCTTCCTAAGTCCCTTCTCTAGTCCCTTCTCTAGTCATTTCCCTAGTCCCTTCTCTAGTTTCCTCTCAAGTCCCCTCTCTAGTGACCTCTTGGTCCTGCCAACCCTGTGTCCTGTCCCGTTGGAGGTCCCACCGACTACTCTACTGCCGGGGGTCCTGCCAACCCTATGTCCTGTGCCGTTGTAGGTCCTGCCGACAAATCTTCTGCCGGGGGTCCTACCAACTCTATGTCCTGTTCCGTTGGAGGTCCCGCTGAGAGTCCTGCCAATCCCATGTCTTGTTCCGTTGGAGGTCCCGCCGTCACCTGTCTCGCCGGGGGTCCTGCCAACTCCTGGTCCTCTTCCGTGGGGGATCCTGCCGAAGCCTGTCCCACCGGCTCCGGTTCCTGTTCGGCCGACACCGGGTCCTGCCTGGCCTCCGGAGCTGTCCGGTCTTCGCCCTCGAGCCCGGCCCCCTGAGAGCCGCGGTCTTCGCCCTCGAGCCCGGCCCCCTGATTGCCGCGGTCTTCGCCCTCGAGCCCGGCCCCCTGACTTTCCCGGCCGCGGTCCTCGCCCTCGGGCCCGGCCCCCTGACTCTTCCTGCCGCTGCCTTTACCCTCATGCTCGGCCCCCTGAGTTCGCCTGCTGTGGCCTTCGCCCATCCATGGACTCTGCCTTGCCCCCGGACCGTCCGCCCGAGACCCCCTCCATGGTCTCTGCCTTGCCCCCGGGCCGTCCGCCCGAGATCCCTTCCGGGTCCTCTGCTGTGCCCCTGGGTTATCAGCTCAATCCCGTCCTCCTGACCCCCTCCACCCACCCTGGTGGCCCTGCTTGCTTTACTCACCGTAACAATAAAGGGAGACATAACTGTAGCGGAGCACACCCAGGAGTTGTGGGCGTGCTCAACCGATGGCAGGTGAGTAGACCCGGAGGCTGGATTACGAGAGGCAACACAACAAAGAGCTGTGATCCGGCAGTGGCTCAGTCAGTAGGGGCTTGGACCGTGAGCCGTAGTGTCACCGGTTCAAGTTCCCGAACAGATCTGAAATATGGAGTGTGGAACGCTACTTGGAGAGGTCCCAGCTCATCTCCTGGGCCCTGCCGTGGTGCCCTTGAGCAAGTCACCCACCAGAATTATTTGATGTCACCCAGAGGATTGCTGACATCCACCTGGATCTAACTTCATCATCGTCTTCTTATATATAGGCACAGGATTGTTCTAGCATTTGGACTATCTGTTGTAAATGTATTTTCTTTTTCATTTACGCACAACATTTATTTGACGTCTGTCTGTCCTTGGAGAGGGATCCTCCTCTGTTGCTCCCCCCGAGGATCCTTCCATTTTACCCCCCATTAACTGCGGGGTTTTACTGGGAGTCTTTCCTTGATGTTGTGAGGAACTAAGGAGTCGTATTCATATTATGTTCAAACTGTAAAGTCTACTGAGACAAATATTAATATTTGGTGATATTGGGCTATATAAATAAACCTTGATTGAGTGAGGACCAGGCTTTTATGGAGCAGGTTGATTGGAATCAGGTGTGCCTCGTCTGCAGCCAGGGGAATGCCAGCCACGCAAAAAACAATGCAAAAACATGACAACGGCAGCTCTTTTTTCCCCTTGCTGATTGTCTCTGCCACCATCTCTGTGTAAACTGTGGTCAATAAAATTAATTATGTGATTAAATATTTTTCATCCATAATTTGGGAAATTAAGAATGCTTGTAGAGTCTTTTATAGAGCAAACATAATCAACAGCCCTGACAGCAACGCTAGGGTTGTTATTAGCAGGGACGCTGCAAGACACTCTGGGGCCCCAGGCAGAAGAGACCTGATTCTGGTAAAGTACTCATAATATCAACTTTGTTACCTGTATAAAAGACACCTGTCCATAGAATCAATAAATCTGATTCCAACCTCTCCACCATGGACAAGACTAAAGAGCTGTTTAAGGACCTCAGGGACAAGATTGTAGACCTGCAATTTTTGACTGTTGGTGCTCATCCTAATTTTCGGCCTTGATGTAACAACATTCATAATTAAGTAAAAGTGGTGTCGATTTACCAGACGACCGACAGTGGTACGGTTAACCAAAGTGACAGACCTAATTTTACCCAGGGAAAAGTGGTGAAAATGAGAAAATGTATCCCAAAATAGTGCCTCATAATGCGGGCATCTGGACAGTAGCCAGAGACTCACAGGCACACACACATGGAGAGATCCAGGGGGCGGAGCACATGGCTTTTTTTAACCAGAAAAAAGTCTCTGAGAGGCGGGGAGACTCAGAGGACAGGCTGCGTGACCTCACTTTGTAACCCAGGAAAGGAGCAGGAATCCTGGTTGCGTGAGTGGTAAAAGCGCATTAAGCTGTTTTAATCCGACAGCCGCTGATGCGCACGGAAGTCTGTCCGTTTCGTTAACATTTGAATGGCCAAATGGACAGGCCTGATTAAAGCATATGCAGGACCCCAGTGAGCTCCAGAATATGTGCATTGTGTTAAGGAACCATATTAATGATAGCATCAATCATTTAAATGCAAAAATAACGATTACAAATCCTTTTTAGGGGGAAAACGGTGGATCTGTCCATTTCGTTAACAATCTGATAGCCAAATGGACAAGCAGGTAAAAACAGCCGAGTCGCTGCGGTCAGGGCCTCAGACTCACAGGCACACACACGTGCAGAGAACCAGGGCGGTGCACATGGCTTTTTTACCCAGCAATAAGTCTCTGAGAGGTGGGGGAAAGTTGTGTGGATAGAAGCAGAGCGCAGCGGCAGGCAGAGCGCAGCAGCAGGCAGAGAGGAGCAGGCTGCGATACCCCCCCCACAGAGCCCACCCAGAGGACAGGCTGCGTCACCTCACTTTGTAACCCAGGAAAGGAGCAGGAATCCTGGCTGCGTGAGTGGTAAAAGCACATTAAGCTGTTTTAATCCGACAGCCGCTGATGCGCACGGAAGTCTGTCCGTTTCGTTAACATTCGGATAGCCAAATGGACGGAAATCTGTCCGTTTCGTTAACATTTGAATAGCCAAATGGACAAGCAGGTAAAAACGGCAGAGTCGCTGCTCTCAGGGCCCCAGGCTCACAGGCACACACACATGCAGAGGTCCAGGAGCAGGAATCCTGGGTACGTGAGTGTTAAAAGTGCATTAAACTGTTTTAATCCGACAGCCGCACACTGTAAGACCCAACTTGTTGTTTCAACTTAAATATTTGCGTATCCATGCTGCGAAAGAATTTTACGTCAAGACAACAAAGACAATTGAGTTAACTCAAATAAATATTGCTATTGGACTCAACTCCAACTTTAGTTTGTCTAACTTGATAGCTTTAGTTGATATAACTTGATAACTTTAGTTAATTTAACTTCAGCACTTGATACCTTTAGTTGATATAACTTGATAACTTAAGTTGATATAACTTCACTAATTGATAGCTTTAGTTGATATAACTTGATAACTTCAGTTGATATAACTTGATACCTTTAGTTGATATAACTTGATAACTTCAGTTGATATAACTTGATAACTTCAGTTGATATAACTTAACCTTAAGTCAATACTACTTTAGTTTTTGGTTGATTTAACTGCAATGCTAATGAGTTTATCTGCTTAAATGTAATGCAGTTTTCACCCCAGACATCTAATACAATTTAACAACAAATACTGCCCAATATGTTTCTTGTTTTATTGAAGATACAACTTTATGAACCAAAAACACTGAGATCCAACTCAAGCATCTTTAATAAAAACAGATGAGTCTCAATAAAAACAATTTTGGGAACAAGAATAATGCATCAGAAGACAATCATCCAACAATCCAACCATCCAACGATCCAATCCAACAAAAGTAAAAATAAATCTCCATGAATTCAAGGCTTCATGGGGTGTGTAACTGATAGAAAATAAGTCCCTTTTTTGGGTGAACTACTCCTTTAAGACAGTACCAACACATGATGTCATCAAAATGGAACATTTGTACCAGAAAGCTTTTTTTAATAGCCTTGCCTTGTTCTTTCTTACCATCTCACTGTGGACAGTTAATCATACTACCATAATACTTGATGTGTTATCTATTATTTAATGCATCCTATTTAGGCAATCATCAATACTCAAATATATTTTGCATTGCAAGTTATAGAAATTTAAGTCGACATTTAAGTTTTCATTTTGATGACATCTTAAACAAACGTGTTGGCATTCAACAATGTGCAGCCAGATACAAATAGAGCAATTAACTAAAGAATAAAAAAAATGCATCAAAACATGTGCAATTCTAAATAATGCATCGCAAATAAGATTAAGTAAACACTGAAGTTTCACACAGTGTGGATAAAACCTCAGTGCAACAAATCCACACTGTGTGTGTTACTGTCCCCCAAATAAATACACACCGTGTGTGTTACTGTCCCCCCCAAATAAATACACACCGTGTGTGTTACTGTGTCCCCCAAATAAATCCACACCGTGTGTTATGTGTCCCAAATACACTGTGTGTTACTGTGTTCCAAATACACTGTGTCGCTATACCCAAAATCCACAGTGTAAATATCCCAACAAATCCACAGTGTGTGCCCTTCCAAAGTGGCATGTAAACCTGCACAAGTCATTAAATTGTCAAATGCAGTACACAATCTACAGGATGTCTAACCAAAATAACAAAATATAGAGTCCATTTCTCATACCAAGTTCACATTTTGTTTGTTCAGTTGAACTTGCATTTTCTACTTGAGTATCAATATTTACACTCTGCCTTAAGCTTACACGGGCTTCCTCAAGAGTCTGTATCTCAAGCCATGTAACAATACACAATATTGCTGTGTGCAGTTCTCCAACAATCAAACTTAAATGGGAGTCCATTTCTCAGTCCATGACTCCTCCAATGTCCATCAAGTTCAGGGTCAATGCTTAAACTCTGCTTTAAGCTTACATGGTCTTCCTCAAGAGTTTGTTTCTCAAGCCATGAACCAAAGCAGTGCAATGGCCTCCACCAATGTCCATGAGCACCTTCTGAATGACTTCAAATGTGTACCTTATGCCTTTGGGATAGTCGATGTTGAGTGCGTAGAGCAGACCCATCAGCAGTGACACAGCTGTTGGAAAATCACTGACTGATGGTTAGATGATTTCTTCCTCGATGACCACTGCGAAACTGACAGTATCATCCCCGTCTGCCACTATGAGGATGCCCAGCATCATTCCTCTTGTCATGTCCTCCTCAGCATCTGTGGCCTAAACAAAGTGGAAAACGTGATAAAATAAACCTTTATTGATTCTGTTGTTGTGGCCACAACAGCATTAAGCATGAAACACACCAGTGGTTCCTAAACTTTTTATCTTAAGACACACTCCCGGGGACCCAAACTAATGAAAATAGCTGACCTACAATCTCACAACACTTCACAAAAAAAAAAAAAAAAAGAGTATGAGCTGTTGAGTACTTAAAAACCTAATTTTTTAAGGGCTTTATTATAAAAAAAAAAAAAAAAAAATCCCACCCAGTGTGAAATGAGCGGTGCTTTCGATGAGTTCATTTATACTCCTAAGCTTGGACACTGCCATCGAGGCCATGCTGGTACGGACATACACACAAAGCCACATGTTGGAGCGGTTAGCGCTCAAAAATGAAGTAAATATTTTGAGGAAAATTGGAAACGAAGAAAGGGCCTTTTACTCATGATTGGTCCCAACCCACTGTTTAGGTCCTAAAATACAGGATACGTACAAGTAAGGGTAAGAATGGGGGCCTGATCTGCACTGACGGAAAATATAAATATAAAATAAAATATACCTGAACTTTCTTGTAAAAGTTGGACGAAACCTCTTTGAGGTAGTGGGGGATCCCCATCAACACAACGGTCCTTTTCCATTGGTTGGAACACTAAAAATAATAGACAATACACAACCAATGGAACAGCTTCAGTCAGATAACATCAGAATAGAGTATTTAACAGTAAATAAATGATAAGTGTGTGTGAGTGTGAGTGAGAGCTGCAGACAAAATTGGAAAACTATAAAATTGAAGCTGATAAAGCGGTTCTTTCTCCTAATTGGATGACACCATTGACCCGTGTGAAAGTACATTTGCTGTTTATAAAGAGCTGGAGAGACAGGGACTGGGAGAAGCCTGTTACTGAACCAACGCTATAGTAACATTTACTATAAGAACTTTTTTTAACAGAAAAACAGTGTAAAATATCACGTAAGCATACTTACATCACTATCCAGTGTTGTCAACAGCTTCTTCAGCTCCACCACACCAGGCTTGGCTTTGTAGATATCAATGAACCTCTGCAGATACTTGTCAAGACCAGCGAAGAGGCAGCCTTTCAGGTCAACAGTGGTGAGGCGAGCAAACTCTGCTTCAATCTAGTAGGCATAAAAGAAGCAAAGAACAAGCCGAGGGATTGGCTGTAAATTCAATATCACTGATATACTGTATGTATATAACTGTATAATCTTCATGACAGCAGACATTAGCCATTGTGTACAACATATCTTTCTATTCTTAATCAGCCTCCAATCTGATCTTCCTCAATCACATTTGAAATAGAGAAGTACTTTACCTGACGTTCAGAGAACAGTGCTGGCCATTTATCTTTGATGTCAGCCACAGGTGGCTCATCCTCTAAGATTTCCTTTCTCCGCAAAGAGAAGGTGCTGGTCATCATCGCTTGAATTTGCTTCCAATCAACCTTCCTCTTCTTCATTTCTGTGAGCATTGCTGTCCTTTCTTCGTCAAGGGAGTGTTTTGTTTTTCCTTCCGGGATGTCTGGCAAGAAGTTGACTTCTGATTTTCTAGCCCTCTTAAGAGTTCTTTTCCCAGATGTGCTGGATGACCGTGAGTTGAGTGAGTTGATCTTGAGCTCTGGGCATCCAGCCTTTCGGAGCTTTTGTCTGAAGTTACCCATTTTAAACTTTAAACTAAACGTCCAACAGTGCCATCCAGCGACAGACCCTGGTTCCCTCAGACATGGATGTTTTTTGATGAGCGCTTGCGCCACCAAAGCATATTCCTCATGTTGTGGGTATGGGCTATAGGCATAAACCGCTTCTGCTATTTTTTCCAAAATGTCTGATTTCATGCATTTGGAGATATCAAGAAGGGTTCCATCCTTCTGGAAGGCTTCATTTCCTTCCCTTAACCTTAGCTCTGTATCTAACGCGAAAGTAGGGATCTGAAATGACTGAGGCAGGTGACGACTGCAGGTGGACTGGACTCGACTGGGGCTCGACTCAGGGGTTGTGGTTAAGCTTGCAGTGTCCAATGTTGAGTCTGTATGATAATAAAGTTCTTCTGTATGAACTTGGAGTTCTTCAAGAGGATGACTGTACACTTTTAAAGTCACTTTATCTTTAGGGAGATCTGACATGTTACTCAAGTTGCAAAGCTCGTTATTGAACATTGGATCTTGAAATTGTACCCTCAAAACTCCTTCCAATCCAAGCTTGTTTTTGAGGATCAAGTGCAGGTCATCAACCGTGTCGGGCATGTTCTCAATGGTGACCCTCCGAATGTCCTCTTCGGTTAGGATGACACGCAGCAACATGGTGAATCTAAAAAGAACAAAACAAATATACATTTTCTTATAAGCAAGGCAAAGTAATGATCACATGTCATAGTAGAACCCCGACCTAGTAAGTAATTTAACCACATGAGGCCTATATCCCAATATTGGGAACATTCTGTGTAAATTACAGATCTACAAGCTCACTATGTCTGACATGTTGTGAGCTTGTAGATCTGCTATTTTCGGTGAAGAGATTTAGTGTAGATGGGAAAAGGACGGGGCTTCAGTCAACTAAGTATGGGGTTTTGCTGTAGGAGAGTGCAATGCAAGGCGTTGTGGCCTTGCCGTAGACTATCAATTTAAGATTTTGTTTAAACCCTGTTAAGATGTAAAGAAGGTTATTTTTTATTATTTAAAAACAATGGTACTAAAATAATGAACTATATAAAAGTATAGAACATAAGGTAGAGTTGTTAATGAAACTAAGGCCTATAAGACAATTATTATTACTTAAATTATCCTGAAAATAAGCAAAAGGATTACCTCAGTGTAGCAGGAATGCCTTGGGAGAAATCAGGAGTCTGCCTTGCACCACGTAGGCTGTCAGGGGGACGTAGTGGTTCAGCTCTGCAGGGTCGACCACAACCAGTTGGGAATCCTCAGCACTGCAAACTTCATAACATCTATAGTGGTCCAGGTAACAACCAGAGAAAGGTTGAAGAACAACGAATGCCTTGTTGTCCACTATCACAATGTACAGGACTTGGCAGAAATCAGGGAGTCCACTTGTGCTTCCAAATGATACAAACATCCCCTTTACATATTTTGTTCCATGTATTAAGGCTGTTGTGGCAAGTGATATAGTGGTCAGATGACTGAATTTGTGCTGAATAGCTAGTTTGACTGGGAGGGGCACATTTTCAAGGGAATTGTGTGTTGTCCTCTCTACTTCTACTGCTGGCTTGAACAGGCAAGGCATGTCAAAATGGTATGCCAACATAAGCTGGTGTCTGTTGGCCAGAGACAACACAATGTTCTTGAAGTTATTAATATCACGAACAGCTTTCTTGAAAAAACTGTGTTTTGCTTCGAAGCGAAATGTCCAGAAGTCAACCACAGGTCCAAAGCAACGAATCAGATGGGGATAATGCTCTAGAAAATGATGTTTGGGTTTGAGTTTCACATCAGGAAATACATCTGTTAAAAGTTTCCTATGTTCAAAGATCTTTGCTTCTAGGTAACAGATGCTTTCATCTGTAAAAGCGGACGATGCCAAGATTTCAACAATGTCTTTCAGTTCCAGAATCAGAGACCATGCATCATCATTTTCAGGGACATCATCACCAATAATTAATGGCAACAACCTTAACAGAGTCCAATTCTCGTGGCCATTTCCTCCTATGGTTCCAGACAAATGAAAATTTACAGAAATGTTTTGAGGACAATTGGTTTTGTCAGAGTACTTATAAGGGAAGTACTGTATGGCAGTATTTAAATTATCTAATGTGAAATATTTCCTGTCAATGAATTTTTTCAAACACAAACACAGCTCAAAGGGTACAATGCCTTCAAATAGGTCGTGCAAAAAGTCAGGTGGAAACCCTGTTATACAATGAAAGTATTGTAGTTCATTTAGAACACATTCACGTTTTACACCATTTACACTTTTCAAATTTGTGTTTTCTTTAAGCTCAGACAGGTTCAGGTTATGTGACTCTATCGTTCTCAATACAAATGACCCACTTCTTACAGAACAAGTTTGAATATCTTTTCGACTTGCAAGGCAAAATCTGCAAAACTTGTCCACATTAAAGGACTCCTGAAAGCCAGCAAATGAATGTGCCCCCAAATTATCTGATGAAATGTATAGCACTGTGCCTCTGACACTGGTTCCTAACCTGTCGATGTAAATTCCTTCCTTTTCAAGCAACTGTAGGTCTCTCAGCAGTGGTTGAACAATTGGACCATAACCAAATGTTTTAATATCTTGACTTTTGCATAGGGCAGCCATATATGTAGTAGACAATGATGATCTGTTTCTTACAGGCAAATTGCCAATTATCCAATAGATTGCACACAGCTTATGTTTCTTTCTTGAGGTGCCTAAAGGGTTACAGATCTCAAAGTCATCAATATACAAGCCCAAAGAAATACTTAGATCTTCACCATTAACAAGTGGATTTTCTTTACAGTACGATGCATCAAAAAAAGACTTATACTGGCCAGATGGTGATTTTCGGTTTTCTTCCAAAACTCTGTCAATTACATCACCCCTATTCAATAACGCTTGAAGAACACGCAAGATTGGCACATAAACACATTTTTTTTTTGATGAAAAATCTAAAACATATTCAACTGGGTTGATTAAACTGAAGTTTTCTTTGAAAAAAGATGACCTCCTTTTGTCAGTTGACAAAGACCCACCCTCTGAAAGACAGCTAAAATGATTTGCCTGGCACAAGGTATCCTTTACTAAATTGATAGTGTTTTCATCAATGGTACATCCATTCTGCCTTAATGCTTTATCAAGAGTATTTTTGTTTACCTCACTCAATAAAACACCAATATCCCTAAATTCTGTAACTATTTGCTGAACTGCAGTCTTTGAGACATGTAAAACAGTTTCCAATTGCAGAAGTAAAGACGCAAGTCTTGCTTGAACTTTATCAGAGGTATCCTCCTGCTCATTTACAATCTCATCCTCAGAACATTCTGCATCACTGACATCTGAAACCACTTGATCAGCCACAAGTTCCACGCCTAAATGTGTTTGAGTAATAAGCTCAGATTTCAAGTCTTGTAGTGTGGCATTGTTGTGAAAACGACTTTTATGCGAAGTAAAGGTAGTGTAATTTCTTGTTTCGTGAGAACAGTGATTAAAAGGGCAGGTAACTGTCTCTTTGTTTCTAAGATGTTTCCCAAGATGACCAAAGTACTGTTTTATAGTCACTGCATAATTGAAGTCACACAATTGACAGTTAATTTTAAGGTTTAACCCTCCAACAGGTCCATGATGTGAAAGTCCATGTTCTCTTAAATGCTTATTAAGGGATTCCTGTGATCGGAAAACTAGCGGACAGTCACTGTAGATACAGGGCAAAGGGCAATTTCTTCCATGATGTCCATGAATGGCTCTATAATGTTCAATTATTCTTTTGCGATTTCCTGAGTAATAGGTACAAAACTTACAAATCCACCGCATTCACGTTTGGATCTTGATCATGTACACCTGGAAAAAGAAAAGTAAGAAAGAATTAGGACAGAGATATTACATGGTAGTTTAATAAGCATGTTATATTTTCCTCAAAGCTATATATATTAGTGCTGCCAAACGATTAAAATATTTAATCGCGATTAATCGCATGAATGTCATAGTTAACTCACAATTAATCGCAATTAATCACACAATTTTATCTATTCTAAATGTCCCTTGATTTATTTTTGTCCCATTATTTTTTTTCATTTTAATGCTCTTATGAACATGGAAAAGTGGATTGGCTTGCTTTATGCACATGTTTCTTTTATTAGAAGCAACATGCAAACAGGGCAGTACAAAATGCAATTATAAAGTTAAACCATGGCTTAATATTTCCTTTTTCTAAAGTTTGCTGTGAACATAGCAGTCAGAAAACGTATTTCAGAAACAATGAACAGTAACAGTTAGGTAACCAATAAAACTGAAAGCTGAAAGCAAAGAAGTTGTAGGCTTACCTGTAAGCCTACAACTTCTTTGCTTTCAGCCAGCTACTCAAACAGACAAGCCTGTTGACATTTTCAGACAACAGTGAAGCTCGCTTCTTTTGCACAACATGCCCAGACACTGAAAACAACCTCTCAGAAGGTAGTGATGTTGCCGGTGCTGCTAAGTACTTGCGTGCAAGGAGGGCCATTTCTCTGAATCTTTTTATCATCCATTTCGTCGTATCGCGCTCGCCACTCACTCAAACCGTAACGTTAGCCTACTACTATTGGCCGGCTGCCAAACGGCGTGCCTATTGTCTTGTTTCCAGTCTAGCTAGATCCGGTGTGGTGTTGTAGTTTTTCTAACGTTACTAATTGTTGCAACCAATTGCAACAGCATGTGAAAAAAACTACACACACAAATATATGTGTATATATATATATGTGTATAATAAGCAACAATTAAACGCATCCTATTAACTGTTGTCCGAAAAATTCTCCACCATGGTTTACTCATAGCCTATTTAGTGCACGTGCAACTCATTTTAACTATAGCAATTAAAAGTTTGAAGAACACAATTTTTTAATGAAATAAAAAAGACATTCTCAATACGCACACCAAACTGGGCAGGGGGTAATTTAAATTAAAAAGTCTGGGAAACAAACTAATCAACAAGTCAAACAGGAGGGAATGGCTGCGCTGTTTGCTAGCAGCTAGCTAACTCGGGCTGCTAAGCTGTTAGCTATTCCCACTGTGAATTTCACCAAAAGTTTTGCTGTTCCGTTTTCAATAAACGGGCAACACGGACGATAATGTAACCAATTAAAAAACGTAAAACATGTCTTAAATATTACTTGTAAGCTATCAATATAACATTTAAACTCACCTTGTTAAAATACGATGTATATTCAGTCTCTGGCGTTGTTCCATCCACCGAACAATGCGCACGCTTAGCAGGGAAGGACGCAAAACGTGCTACACAGCGTACAGCGTGATGACGCACAAGTCTATAACTTTTGTGCATTTGTCAACTCAACTAGACTCAACTTGATTTATCTTGTTAACATAACAAAGGGTCTTAATTGAGTCAACTTCCATGTGGTTGAGACGTTATCAATTAATTATTTTAAGTTAAAATGACTTTTTGCACAAATCTGTGTTGTATTGACAAGTAAAAATGAGTCATGATAACTAAAGAGCAACATTGGGTTTTACAGTGCAGGTGCTGACGGAAAGCAGGCAGAACAAATGGATTATTTTACCCAGGAATAAATGTTTGCAAGGCGGGGAAATTGTTCCTGCAGCCCCTCCATAACGGTAATAATGATTAGAAACGATTTCCAGGGCAGAAAGCGGTTTTTAAATGTGGAACAAACTATTTAAAACTGTTTAAAAAGCACAAAGTGATTTGAGTGCAGTTCTCATGTGTCCCCACAGGAGGGCGCATCATCCCAGGGAGCACAGTGCATTAACAGTAAAAAATACAACAAAAACAGGGCGAATCAATGGATTTAAAGTGCAGGGAAGCTCCGCACCACACACAGGTACATTCCTAAATCCGCACCATGGTGACCACAGTGATTTAAACCAGTTTCTGCGGGGAAAAGAGTGCTAAAAATCTGATTAAAGCCTGCTAACAGTGTGGTAAAAGTCTGATTGTTTCAGAGACCCATAGTAATGCAGGGTCGGGCCGGGTCAGTACTTGGATGGGAGACCGCCTGGGAATGCCCGGTGCTGTAAGCTTTATTTAAATACAGGTACATCCATGGTGATAAGATAAGATGTATACCCTAAAATAGCATGCTAAGCGTGGGTGTATTAGTTTCAAAGCATGCACACTCTGCTCATGTCAGACTTCCATGAAATAGACCGGGAAAAGCACCTCTCTGTGGCTGCTCACAGACCCCCGAAGTAGTTCCAGCTCGGCTTCCTAATACGGGCAAACAGGTTTTTTCACACCTCCAGGAGAGGGACCGGGAAAAGCACCTCTCTTTGGCACCTCACAGAGCCCCAAAGGACGGCCTAATGACCTCCAGCCTCTCTCCCTCACATGGAGCTCAGGTTATTTCACACCTCCAGGAGAGGGACCGGGAAAACCACCTCTCTGTAGCCCCTCACAGAGCCCCAAAGGACGGACTAAGGACCTTCGGCAACAGTGGCACTTCCATAACCTTGTGCACCGTGAGTTCCCGGGCCCCCGGACTTAAGCACTCCCCCATGGACTAAACCCAGGTGATCACACCCTACAGAACCTCATGCACCTGGTAACCCTAAAGGGGGTGGATTTTGCGGTGCTTTACCGTCCGCACATCGGCATCCATATTCTGCCATATTCACGGCACCACCCCCCCCCCCCCCCCCCCTGTGGAGGATATTCTCAAGCTCCTGGTAACCCTTCAAATAGTCTGATTCCTCAAGGGCTCATCATCGCACTTTACAAGCCAGAAATAATGTTTAAATGGTCGGGGAAAGGGTTTTTAAACGTCTGGAAGAGAGTTGTAGCGTGTCATTAGGCTATAACTCAGGAATAACTGTTTGAAAGGCGGAGAAAAGTTGTTTAAAATAGTCTGATACCTCCAGGGCGCATCACCGCATTTTACAAGCCAAGGAAGGTGTCTGAATCATGGGTAAACATTGTTTAAATAGTCTGGTACCTGGCACTGTATTTGCCCCTGGGAACCTTCAAGGTTATACTAATGTTTTATTATTTATTTAATTATCACACGATTTTTACAAAAACAGTATACAAAATATACATAATAAACATAATAAAAACAGGATTCGCAGGGGCCTGGGGGCCATATTAGCCGTCTAACTTGTACGGTGCACCGGGGAAAAAAGGTTGAGTCCACGGCCCCTGTCCCCTCATCAGGAGTATCAACCGGCCCTGAAGAAGAGGTATCGCTGCTCTCCGCCCCTGAGCCCTCTTCGGAGGTAGCTGACGGTGGTAGACCTCCTTCTGATGATGCTGCTGCAGCTGCTGCCGCCCTGAACATGGAGCGGATCTTCAATCCCTCCTTTATTCCAGGCGTATTCGCGTAGAACCGGTCTGCAGTGCTTACGTCGTGACACATAAACCTAGCGAGAATCGACCTGCTTTCTGGATCTTGGTGATGCTTGATATTGTCAGCCAGGGCAGTGCGCAAGATGGTGAAGGTGACGGCTGTTTCTAGCCCAGCATCAGCCCAAGCCCTCTTCAAGTGAGCGTTCAGGTTCTTGGAAGTGTGCTTCCCCGTTGTGAAAAGGAAGAATTCACTATGAGGATCCGACAAGCCCTCTTTTATCCCCATCCACCGCATGACCCAGCTAAACTCCTTTACTGTAAGCACCAGCTGTGCTTCGCCAAATGTCTTGGCAGTCTTGTGATCCTGCACGTGGATGATGTAGCCCTCAGCAGTGCCCCTTCTGTCCGCCTCAAAGACCTCCGTGTTGGTCATGTTTGCGTACACACCCGGACGGTGGCCATACAGGAGGCTTCAATGGAGGGTTAGATAGCCATATAGCAGGTACTGGGTGATTGAGGTCGGATTGCTAGCCATCAGGTCAAGGAGATCAGGGATGCGCTTCTCAGCGACCGCCATGGCGGCGAGAAGCTCCGCCTGGCTCGGCAGACGATCCAGCTTGTTCCTCTTCACCTTAAACTGGTGGACAGTGACAGACTTTTTCAAATCGTTCATGTTGGCTGTCACCTCTCTGATGATGTGGGTCATATCAGACTGGGTGAGCCTGCACCCCCGGAGCTTTGACACAGACAAGTACCTCAGGAAATGGTTCACAGTCTTCAGGAACAACAGCGATGTTGTGACTGTCCGGCCCGACTTTGAAATATATTCGCTCCAGCCACGGACCCTCTTTGTGTCTTTTAAAAACAGCCAGTCTGACAGCCGGTCAACACCATGGGCCATGAATACTAGGAAGTTCTTTATCCGGCTGACATTGGACATACACTTCTCTTTCCGTTTTACTGTCGGTGCGACACCCTCACAATGACTTCTGTATGTCTGAATGTACGTCTCCATGCTTTTAGGCAACGTGATTTCACGCATGGTATTGCCCCGTCCCTTCCCAGTGGACCAGTGATTTTCGGGGAGAGGGCCAGTCCTTAGCCAGATTAGCTTTCAGCTTATTGGAGACAGACGCACGGGTCTTCTGGCATACAGGGGTCTCACTACCGGAGGCTTCTGCGGACCGCATGACAGTCTTCACCGGGGTCTCACTACCGGAGGCTTCTGGGGACCGCATCACAGACTTGAGAGGGGTCTCACTACCGGAGGCTTCTACGGACCGCATGACAGTCTTCACCGGGGTCTTGCTTCCGGAGGCTTCTGGGGACCGCATCACAGACTTGAGAGGGGTCTCACTACCGAAGGCTTCTACGAACCGCATGACAGTCTTCACCGGGGTCTCACTACCGGAGGCTTCTGGGGACCGCATCACAGTCTTCACCAGGGTCTTGAGAGGGGTATTGCTGCCGCAGGCTACTGTGTTCATGCCGGGGGTACTTGAGATTGCTAGGCCCTTAAATCGTATACATTCTTCGTCTTCCTCAAGCAGAGCAGCAGTGGCACTCTGCTTCTTGGGTTTTAGACCCTGTTTCAGCCTGGAGCTCAGGGTCTTCACCTCATCAATGAGGGCATCCTTCTGAGCCCTCAATGCCACATTTTCCAGCCTCACCTGCCTGCAGTCCTCTTCGTCACACACGGTATGTGGGGAGAAGGGTGGAGGGTGCACCGGGTATTCCTCCTCATTGTCTATATCCAATGATGTAGCCATTCCAATGATGGGATTAGTCTCTCGGAGGTCATGGAGCAACTGCATGGCCACACTATGCTTCAGCCTTGCCATGACCTGATGTGCCTCATCTCGGGAGAACTCAGGGTGTTCAACAGTTACATGACGGTGTAGTCTCTTCCCAGCATACGAACACCCTGTGATGGGACAGGGTTTGGTCCGAACATTTATTCTGCCACTGGCCATTTTAAGAATGATGCCTCTTTCCTCCAGGTTCCGCACTGCATGTTTGTGCTTAAGGTGCTTATTCAAAGCCAGATAGCAGAGTCTGCACACCGGGCATTCGGACAACATCCTTCCTAAAACAGACACAATGAATTCTATTTAAATGGTTTTCTGTTTCTCCGTTTATATGCGTTAGCTAACTGGTGATTGCAACCATGGGTCCGATGCTTCAATGCAGGGAACACGGACCAAGGGGAGGACTTGGGTTACCACCTGGTTAAAATGGTCCCACCTCCGCATCAACGCGGGGCTGGTGATGGGTCCGATACATTGATTGTTTTTTGTTTCATGGTTCTGCCACAAGCTCACAAGACAGTTTTGGGTACGAAAACGTGGGGATAACAGTACCTCCGGGCGCTCCATCCCGCTCCGTCCTTCGCCGCAGCGGGGGGAGGAGGCATTGAACCCCTGACAGTCAGGTACCCGGAGGCGCATGGTGGACGGCCAGGGCGAGGCCGCCACACCGCACTGGAGTCAGGGTTCCGAGTTTTTCGAGCCAGGTCCCGGTGAAACGCAGTACGGAGCACCCGGCAGGAGCCTCCAGCAGACCCCCCCGCGCGGTTCCCTCGTCCCTCGGAAGAGGCGGAGAGGTGGGTGTTTTTCATCTGCTGGCGGACTGCCGGGGAGAAC
Organism: Notothenia rossii; assembly: GCF_949606895.1. Taxonomy (NCBI): domain Eukaryota; kingdom Metazoa; phylum Chordata; class Actinopteri; order Perciformes; family Nototheniidae; genus Notothenia; species Notothenia rossii. Next base: position 51,538,401 of record NC_136903.1, on the reverse strand, counting down.
GTGCTGCTTGGGAGCCAGGCTCAGAGTTAGTGGCATTGAGAGCCAGTGCACCTGCCTTTTACAGCAGGCACGCGCTGGTATCGGGGTGGGGAGAGAAGGTAGAAGCAGAGGCTGCAGAAACAGCCAGAGCCTTCCCCTCTAACACACCCCTCATTCAGTCCATAAGCACTGGGCAGAGTCCCCTGTCAACTCTCCTTATATTCCTCCGGAGACCAGTTGGGACATGGCAGCATCCCACTTCTCCTGGTACACCATATCGTTAAATGAGCTCAGTAATGTACTGCACAACATCACATGGGTAAATGAGCTACGTAATGCCCTGCAAAATCACATTTGGTTTATTTCCAAAAAACCTGGAAAAAACACATATATCCGTCATGTCCTGTAAAATATAATTCTTTGTTTATTTCCATCCTTCAGGCAAATACACATATCTTTGTCCGCTCCAGGAGCACAGTCGAACCCGCAGTTTGGAGGAACCGACCGCCAAGCACCGGAACCTGGACCCGGGGAGGAGGCCCTCCGATGGCGGGTCAAATTTGCTGATACCGCAGCCGGCTCGACACTAGCCGTAGATGAACACCCGGGCGGGACCAGGCATGTCCCTCTTTGCAGACAAGCATATATGCGCTCCCGCATTCGCCGCATATCTTTGTCCGCTCCAGGAGCAGAGTCGAACCCTTAGTTTGGATGAACCGACCGCCAAGTACCGGAACCTGGACCCGGGGAGGAGGCCCTCCGATGGCGGGTCAAATTTGCTGATACCGCAGCTGGCTGGACACTAGCCGTATAGGAACACCCGGGCGGGACCAGGCATTTCCCTCTTTGCAGACAAGCATATATGTGGTTGTTACGCAGGATCAAACAGGTAGCCTGTGATGAAGTAGGGTCGATCCTATATCATGTGAAGCCACCGAGCCATGGTCCCCGAGGGAGCAGGTGCCCGGAGCAAGGCCAATTGCTGAATGCCGCAGCCGACTAAGGCCGCTATGCAACAGTGGAGGATTAGAGAAACAGGTGTTTGCCTTGCAGTCCACGGCGAAGTGGGGAGGTGGAACTTCCACCCCGCTGCGGAACCCGTGGTGGGACCCCTGAGTCAGACGGTTCGTCTTGGAAACGCTTCATATCGGTCGGCCCGGGAGGTAAGAGACACGCAGGGTAACGGACACGCAGGGTTACCCCCACGCAGCACACGCAGCACACGCAGCACAAGGAGGAGGCATGGGATTCAGGTACCCGGAGGCGCACGGCCGCCACACCGCACTGGAGTCAGGGTTTCGAGTTTTTCGAGCCAGGTCCCGGTGAAACGCAGGACTCCAGCAGGAGCCTCCAGCAGACCCCCCCGATGGTTCCTTCGTCCCTCCCGGCCATCAGAGTCGAACCCGCAGTTCGGAGGAACCGACCGCCAGAGCAGCGGGTCGCGTTTGCCATTCGATCTGTGACATCCATAAAAAAGGGGTGAAAATGAAAAAATGTATCCGAAAATAGTGCCTCATAATGCTGGTAGAGTCCCCTGCCAACTCCCCTTGCATTCCTCCAGACTCAGAAAAAGTGTAAGTTAACTTTTTGGAGAACCATAGAAAATGGGTGAAAATGAAAAAATGTATCCCAAAATAGTGCCTCATAATGCGGGCAGAGTCCCCTGCCAACTCCCCTTGCATTCCTCCAGACTCAGAAAAAATCTAAGTTAACTTTTTGGAGAACCATAGGAAATGGTTGAAAATGAAAAAATGTATCCCAAAATAGTGCCTCATAATAGGGGTAGAGTCCCCTGCCAACTCTCCTTGCATTCCTCCAGACTCAGAAAAAGTCTAAGTTAACTTTTTGGACATCCATAGAAAATGGTTGAAAATGAAAAGATGTATCCGAAAATAGTGCTTCATAATGCGGGTAGAGTCCCCTGACAACTCCCCTTGCATTCCTCCAGACTCAGAAAAAGTCTAAGTTAACTTTTTGGACATCCATAGAAAAGGGGTGAAAATGAGAAAAAGTATCCGAAAATAGTGCCTCATAATGCGGGTAGAGTCCCCTGACAACTCCCCTTGCATTCCTCCAGACTCAGAAAAAGTCTAAGTTAACTTTTTGGAGAACCATAAAAAAGGGCTAAAAGTGTTAAAATGTATCCGAAAATAGTGCCTCATAAGGCAGGTAGAGTCCCATCAAACTCCCCTTGCATTCCTCCAGAGGTCATTTAAAAAACTATGAACCATGCTGGGGGGTCTCCGAGGCAACAAATGTATCCGAGCCAAAGTGCACAGAGAGCGGATGAATTCCTCCATGATGTTACACAGCCGGTTTTTTTCTGAGTCCTCTCAAAAACTGGGTTTCCGATTTCGTGCGGACAGTAGTCTGAAAATGATGAATGAATTTTTTTGACAGAGAAGGGGAGGCTCAGATTCCCCTCTCCGTTTTAAGTTGCAACGGGGGGGTCGAAAAGTCTCCGGGGCTTCGGCCCGAAGCGCCGAAGGGTTGAGCTTTTTGGAGCCCCTTCTCCGTTGGCACTTGGATTATTTTAAGATACAATTGACCATTTTCTTTCATTTATTTTTCTTTCCACGGGTGGGGGCCTATGGTAGGCCGCCTATGAGCTCTCAAATTCGGCCTGGGACCTCCAGGATTTGTGGGATAAGCTCCATAAACTGACAAAGTCATCCAAAAATGTCACTTTTATAGCCCAAATATATATAATACAAATAAATTAAAATATTAAAAGGTACAATTGTGCTCCGCATTACCCGGAATTTGATTTATATAGCCCCATAAAAGTGTTTAAAAATCATTTTCGTGGGGAAAAAGTGTTAAAACGCCTGATTAAAGCATATGCAGGACCCCAGTGAGGTCCAGACTATGTGCATTGTGTTAAGGAACCATGTGGATGATAGCACCCATCATTTAAATGCAAAGACAACGATTAAAAATCATTTTTAGGGGGAAAACGGTGGATCTGTCCGTTTCGTTAACAAACTGATAGGCAAATGGACGGAAAACCGTCCGTTTCGTTAACAAACTGATAGGCAAATGGACAAGCAGGTAAAAACGGCCGAGTTGTTGCTCCAAACTATGTGCATTGTGTTAAGGAACCATGTGGATGATAGCATCCATCATTTGAATGCAAAGACAACGATTAAAAATCATTTTTAGGGAGAAAACGGTGGATCTGTCCGTTTTGTTAACAAACTGATAGGCAAATGGACAAGCTTGATTAAAGCTTGTGCAGGACCCCAGTGAGCTCCAGACTATGTGCATTGTGTTAAGGAACCATGTGGATGATAGCATCCATCATTTAAATGCAAAGATACTGATTAAAAATCATTTTTAGGGGGAAAACTGTGGATCTGTCCATTTCGTTAACAATCTGATAGCCAAATGGACAAGCCTGATTAAAGCATATGCAGGACCCCAGTGAGAGCTCCAGACTATGAGCATTGTGTTAGGGAACCCTATGAATGGTGTACATGAGTGTATACATGTTTTAAATAGTAGGATACCTCCAGGGCGCATCACCACATTTTACAAGCCAGGGAAGGTGCATGGATCCTGGGTAAACATTGATTAAGTGTTTTTAAATGTGTGGAACAGTGTTTTATCACTTTCAAAACTCTCCTGTCATTGACCGGAGAAATTGGGTCGATGTTGTATTCAATCTGGCCATTAATATTCCAGTGAGACGAAGTACGTATATTGACCGGAGTGATCCCATGTTAATTTTGTCCAAAAACCGGAGCATTCCCTAGCCCATAGATCCTTGGGTGAATAATGTCAATCACCACAATAGATACGTTATTTTCCCCTGTGCAATTCTCAATTTACTCAACAATAACACATAATTATCCTTGTGTTTATTTATTTGTTTGATTAATAAACACAAGTTGGAGTCCGTCAGGACCAAGGGTCGGAGCAGCTCATTTGCTTTACAGAATATTACACCCGGAAGTAAGTATTCTCTCCGCTTCGCTTGGCAAACCCTGTGATAGTCCTCAAGCTCTGTGATTGGAGAATGTGCTCCGAGGGTTACGCCGAGCACCGAACAGCACTTTCAAATGGGATGGAACCACGGCAGACTGTCCAAAACTGGATTTAAACGGGTCCACCCCATCCCCCACTCCGTACCCAGAACTACACATGCTGGCTATTGTGTTTCGCAACATGTTCTCTATCTATGGCACGTCTCTACTGGGAGTTGTAGTTTTAAAAGACGTTTTCATATTTCCCATAATAAGAAGTTGCCAGTATTAAACTGTGTACATCCCTGGAGGTTTAGGGGATAGGAAACACTCAAATTTAAAACATATAATTAATAAATGGGTGAAAATTGCTTGTGCCCATAATGGGCAGCATTAATATATACCCACATGCCAGCTAAGGTCAGAAGAGCTTTATTTAACAGCTGGTCTTATGTCTGTGAACCCTCCTGTTTTTAATTGATAAGCCTGAAACATGCACTTGTCAAGGTTCAGAGGCACATTTTGCAAATATGGCAGTAGCCATCGATCATCTTAAGATAAGATATACTTTATTGATCCCAAGTTGGAAACACTTGCGTTACATCAGCATGTGTAACAGTTGTAAATATGCAGTGGTGTTTATTTGTAAATCATTTAGTATAATCACACAAATTCTGTGTTTCATATTTAATAATTGCTGATATATTATATAGAGCCTTGATGAGAAGACTTCTAGACAAACATGAGGAACTGCCGCCAACACTGAAAACGTGACGTGAATCATAAATATATCAGTAATTAAACAACATCTTACATTTATTTTCACACAATACGTCTCCTCACAGTATCAACACTAATTCGGCTGACTTTTATATTTGATCCAATTGGTAGATAGGCTGTATTTACACCATAAACGTGCACAGCTGATAGAAAGGGACACCTGGTGGTTAAAGCATGTTATTGAATTTCATTATTTTTATTATTAGATATTAATAGGATCCCTATAAAGTATATTCATTACTCGTTATTCTCTAATAATAGTTAATTAAAGACTGTATATAATGACTATTTTGCACATCCCTTTCAAGATTTCAAGATTTTCTAAGGCTTATTGACATATTTACACAAACGTTGTAGTTATGCATTGAATGAAAAACTTTGTGTATACCTCCAGCAATGTTAACTATGTTGAAGCACTTATTTTAACTGATATTATACATATGTGTTATACTCTTATATAAGATGTATGTAGATAGTATAAGAAATGTGCAGAATATGACAGTTTAATGGTGGAGGTATACACAAATATTGATAGATGTCTTGTGATGCACTGTTGAGGAACCTGCGACCCGAGTTTTTCATCTCCGGCCTTGTCAGGTATTGAACAATCAATAAATAAAGAACACAGAATTATTAAATATGAAACACAGAATTTGTGTGATTATACTAAATGATTTACAAATAAACACCACTGCATATTTACAACTGTTACACATGCTGATGTAACGCAAGTGTTTCCAACTTGGGATCAATAAAGTATATCTTATCTTAAGATGATCGATGGCTACTGCCATATTTGCAAAATGTGCCTCTGAACCTTGACAAGTGCATGTTTCAGGCTTATCAATTAACAACAGGAGGGGTCACAGACATAAGACTAGCTGTTAAATAAAGCTCTTCTGACCTTAGCTGGCATGTGGGTATATATTAATGCTGCCCATTATGGGCACAAGCAATTTTCACCCATTTATTAATTATATGTTTTAAATTTGAGTGTTTCCTATCCCCTAAACCTCCAGAGATGTACACAGTTTAATAATGGCAACTTCTTATTATGGGAAATATGAAAACGTCTTTTAAAACTACAATTCCCAGTAGAGACGTGCCATAGAGTGTACTGTCCTCCTGATGACGTTTCTAATCAAAAGTAGGCAACCAGCCAAACTCCACAATAATGGACACGAGAGTCAGGATATAGTGTTAAGATCCAGCTTTACTATGGACTCAATGGACATGCCGTTACAGCAAAGGAGTAAAACTAAAATAAAACGTACATATACATTGAATTTGTTTCACAGAACGGATGACATGCTAAAACATCCAAACAACTCAAATAAGCTTTAAAACTAGAAGATATAGTTTTAAACAACAAATAATTACTCACAAGCAATGCGTACGATGAGCCAAATCAAAGGATTGCACTGGATAGAGAACACCATGTGGCACTGCTGGGCTCTCACATATAACTGAACATGTGGTCTGATATACTTTTAAATACTGGTCTACGGTGCAGTACCACGTTTCAACATAGGAGGTGCTAAACAACACAAAACACAAGATAAGCTGCCTGGAGGGCAGAACACTCCCCGCATGGCGTCTGTGATGCCAGTATAACATATTTTCCTGATCTCAACAGTCCTCTTTAGGCAAAAGAAGAATGACTTCTGTAACAGGTCTCAGGAATATCTTCGGAATTCCTTGAGCAGTGATCTTAACTTCGAGCTTCCGCACCTTTCCGTCCTGGCTTGGAAATGTAGATGTCACAAGCGCCATGGGCCAAATATTCCTTATAGCTTGGCTGTCTTTCAACAGCACCACATCTCCTTCTCTTAAGTTGCGATGGTCCTCGTTCCACTTGCAACGATTCTGAAGTGTTGGAAGATACTCACGTTTCCAGCGGGTCCAGAACATGCTTGCAAGGGCTTGCACTTGTCTCCATTGACATCGAAGGAGGTCCTTGTCTGAGAAATCTCCAGGTGGAGGTGGAGCACCGACTTTCTGTCTAAGCAACATTGCCGGTGTTAGGATGAAAGGGTTATCTGGGTCGGAAGAGACTGGAACCAGTGGTCTGGCGTTTATTATAGCTGAAACTTCAGCCATGAGTGTGCACAACACTTCGTGGGAGAGGCGTATGTGTTGTTGCAATAGCATGGATTCAAGTATTCGGCGAGCTACTCCTATCATTCGCTCCCAGGACCCTCCCATGTGAGAAGCATGGGGGGGATTGAACTCCCAGGAGCAACCTTGCTCACTCAGATACCTCTGAATACCGGATCCTTGTTGTTGCTTGGTCAATCCAAGCTCATTGCTAGCGCCAATGAAGTTGGTTCCCCGATCTGACCTCAGTTGCTTGGCTGGTCCACGGTGTGCGAAGAAGCGCCTTAGAGCGTTGATGCAGCTAGAGGAGTCCATGGACTCAATTACCTCGATATGCACTGCTCTAGTGCTCATGCAGGTAAACAGAATCGCCCAACGCTTGTTCTCGGCATTCCCACCTCTTGTACGCCTAGCAGTGACTTGCCAGGGTCCAAAAACATCCAAACCCACATAGGTGAATGGGGGTGATATGCTGAGGCGTTCAGGTGGCAAGTCTGCCATGGTTTGCACTTCCATCTTGCCGCGGAGCTTCCGACAGGGGATGCAGTTGTGTAAAACTGAGCCTCTGACGGCCCCTTCGGTGAAATGTCGGCCTTGATGTTTTGCCAGTGCGTGGTGGTGGCGCACTAAAATAGTAGAAATATGGCTGTGCTTTGGTAGAACTAGTGGGTTCTTCTCTGCATGTTCCAGTGGTGCATGTTTGAGTCTGCCTCCAATTCTCATGATACCTTTTTGAAGCACAGGGCTGAGTTTGAAGAGCGGGCTGCTCTTCGGGAGGGGTTTGCCATCGGTAAGCGCAGAGAATTCCTCTGGGAAGGCCTCTTTTTGGACCGCCGTTATGATGACATCCATAGCTTGAGAAAGTTCATCTGAAGTGCGGGGTTTTTTGCACTGATGCCACCCTCTACATTCTTTAGCATTGTTCGTAGATGTGGAGGAACAAGCTATATGAACAAGGAAACCAATAGCTCTCAACAATGAGCCCCACGTAGAGAAGTGTTCAAACCTTTCTGTGGTGAGACTTTGCTTCCGAACTTGTGTGTGGAAGCTTGACAGCTCAGACCGCACTTCCACGTCGAGTTCAGGACTGATGAGTTTGAAGGACTCAGGGTTTTCTTGCAAGTCCTTATGTGGTCGATGAAGGAAGGCTGGTCCGCTGAGCTATGCAGATTTCAGGAGGTGTGAAGCAGGGACAGCCCTGGATGCGTAATCAGCCGAGTTGTGCTCTGTTGGTACGTATAGCCACTGCTCTGGCTTGGTCGATTGACGTATCCGCTGAACTCTGTTATGCACATACACATAGAAGCGCTTTACCTCGTTATGTATGTAACCGAGAACTACCTTGCTATCACAGTAAAATGTAACTGCATCCATCTTGGTGTCGATCTCGCTGATAATGAAGTCCGCCATTTCCATGGCTAGGACCGCAGCACACAGTTTGAGCCTAGGGATTGTTGGCTCGGAAAGAGGAGCGAGCTTGGCTTTCCCTAAGACAAAGCCGACAGAAATGTCCCCATCTTCGTCGATAGCCCTCAGGTAAGCCACCGCACCAATAGCCTTGGTGGAGGCATCGGAAAACACACACAATTTCACATGTCTTGCTTTGGAGAGGGAAACTTTTGTGTAGGTGCGTCGGACATGAAGCTGCTTTAACTCTTGGAGTGAGTCTCGCCAGACTTCCCATTCTCTCCGTTTCTCCTCTGGGAGTGGAGCATCCCAATAGGATGTATGACTGGTGAGGTCTCTTAGGAGAACTCTTCCTTGTACAGTGACTGGAGCTGCCAGACCAAGGGGATCAAAGATGCTGTTCACTGTTGACAACACGCCACGTCGAGTGAATGGCTTGTCACCCGCTGACACCTTGAAGGTGAATGTGTCATTAGCTATCTCCCAGCATGATCCCAGACTCCGCTGTATAGCTGTGGTGTCACCGCTTAGGTCTAAATCCTTGATGCTTTGAGCATGATCCTCTGGTGGAAAAGCCTTCATTACAACTGGGCTGTTGGAGACGATCTTGTGGAGGCGGATGTTTGACTCCGCAAGAGATGCTTGGGTTCTTTGGAGAAGACTTATAGCCTTTGATTCAGTTGGCAGGGACACAAGCCTGTAGTCAACGTAGAAGTGTCTTTCTACAAACTGTCGTGTGTCAGTACCATGTTCGTGTTCACCTTCTTTGGCGGAAAGCCTGAGCCCGTAGATGGCGATGGAAGGTTAGGGAATGTTCCGGTATTTGGACAACATTAACATGGGATCACTCCGGTCAATGTACGTACTTCGTCTCACTGGAATATTAATGGCCAGATTGAATACAACATCGACCCAAATTCTCCGGTCAATGACAGGAGAGTTTTGAAAGTGACAAAACACTGTTCCACACATTTAAAAACACTTAATCAATGTTTACCCAGGATCCATGCACCTTTCCTGGCTTGTAAAATGTGGTGATGCGCCCTGGAGGTAGCGGGTAGGCTCTGTGCGTGGTGCTGAACCCCAGCCTGTCTATGTGGAATACAAAAACAAACAAAGACAACACCTTTAAGGTCACCAGGGTCGTGAGGTTCTGGTTCTGGCGGTGTGCATGGAGGGGTTTAGTCCGAGTGAGGAGTGCTCGAGCGTGGGAGGATGTGTAAGGCAGAGGAGGGGAACAAAAGGTGTGTGCAGGAGCAGGGAGAATAGAGAAAATAAAAAGACTCAAAGTGTTCCACCTTCCAGCAGCAGCAGCAGCGGGCCCGCGGTGCTGAACACCTGCCTGTCTATGTGGAGTACAAAAACAAACAAAGACAAACACCTTTAAGGTCACCAGGGTCGTGAGGTTCTGGTTCTGGCGGTGTGCATGGAGGGGTTTGACCTGGCTCCCCGACACAATGCACATAGTCTGGAGCAGCGGAGCAGCGGCTGGGCCGTGTTCCCCCTTCTGTCCATTTGCCTATCAGTTTGTTAACGAAGTGGACAGAGGCTGTTTTTCGCCCCTAAAAGTGACTTTTAATGGTGGGTTTTGCATTTAAATGATGGGTCTTATCATTGTCGAGGGTCCCCGAGACAATGAAACTAGTCTGGAGCTCGCTGGGGTCCCGCAAAATGCTTTAATCACGATTTTGTCCATTTCCCCATCAGTTTGTTAACGGAGTGGACAGAGGCTGTTTTTTGCCCTTAAAAGTGACTTTTAATGGTGTTTTTTGTATTTAAATGATTGGTCTTATCATTGCGGAGGGTCCCCGACACAATGCAACTAGTCTGGAGCTCGCTGGGGTCCCGCAAAATGCTTTAATCACGATTTTGTCCATTTCCCCATCAGTTTGTTAACGAAGTGGACAGAGGCTGTTTTTGCCCTTAAAAGTGACTTTTAATGGTGTTTTTTGTATTTAAATGATGGGTCTTATCCTTGTGGAGGGTCCCCAAGACAATGCAACTAGTCTGGAGCTCGCTGGGGTCCCGCAAATGCTTTAATCACACTTTTGTCCATTTGCCCATCAGTTTGTTAACGAAGTGGACAGAGGCTGTTTTTTGCCCCTAAAAGTGACTTTTAATGGTGTTTTTTGTATTTAAATGATGGGTCTTATCGTTCTCCAGGGTCCCCGACACAATGAAACTAGTCTGGAGCTCGCTGGGGTCCCGCAAAATGCTTTAATCACGATTTTGTCCATTTCCCCATCAGTTTGTTAACGAAGTGGACAGAGGCTGTTTTTTGCCCTTAAAAGTGACTTTTAATGGTGTTTTTTGTATTTAAATGATTGGTCTTATCATTGCGGAGGGTCCCCGACACAATGCAACTAGTCTGGAGCTCGCTGGGGTCCCGCAAAATGCTTTAATCACGATTTTGTCCATTTCCCCATCAGTTTGTTAACGAAGTGGACAGAGGCTGTTTTTTGCCCTTAAAAGTGACTTTTAATGGTGTTTTTTGTATTTAAATGATGGGTCTTATCCTTGTGGAGGGTCCCCAAGACAATGCAACTAGTCTGGAGCTCGCTGGGGTCCCGCAAATGCTTTAATCACACTTTTGTCCATTTGCCCATCAGTTTGTTAACGAAGTGGACAGAGGCTGTTTTTTGCCCCTAAAAGTGACTTTTAATGGTGTTTTTTGTATTTAAATGATGGGTCTTATCGTTCTCCAGGGTCCCCGACACAATGAAACTAGTCTGGAGCTCGCTGGGGTCCCGCAAAATGCTTTAATCACGATTTTGTCCATTTCCCCATCAGTTTGTTAACGAAGTGGACAGAGGCTGTTTTTTGCCCTTAAAAGTGACTTTTAATGGTGTTTTTTGTATTTAAATGATTGGTCTTATCATTGCGGAGGGTCCCCGACACAATGCAACTAGTCTGGAGCTCGCTGGGGTCCCGCAAAATGCTTTAATCACGATTTTGTCCATTTCCCCATCAGTTTGTTAACGAAGTGGACAGAGGCTGTTTTTTGCCCTTAAAAGTGACTTTTAATGGTGTTTTTTGTATTTAAATGATGGGTCTTATCCTTGTGGAGGGTCCCCAAGACAATGCAACTAGTCTGGAGCTCGCTGGGGTCCCGCAAAATGCTTTAATCACACTTTTGTCCATTTGCCCATCAGTTTGTTAACGAAGTGGACAGAGGCTGTTTTTTGCCCTTAAAAGTGACTTTTAATGGTGTTTTTTGTATTTAAATGATGGGTCTTATCCTTGTGGAGGGTCCCCAAGACAATGCAACTAGTCTGGAGCTCGCTGGGGTCCCGCAAATGCTTTAATCACACTTTTGTCCATTTGCCCATCAGTTTGTTAACGAAGTGGACAGAGGCTGTTTTTTGCCCCTAAAAGTGACTTTTAATGGTGTTTTTTGTATTTAAATGATGGGTCTTATCGTTCTCCAGGGTCCCCGACACAATGAAACTAGTCTGGAGCTCGCTGGGGTCCCGCAAAATGCTTTAATCACGATTTTGTCCATTTCCCCATCAGTTTGTTAACGAAGTGGACAGAGGCTGTTTTTTGCCCTTAAAAGTGACTTTTAATGGTGTTTTTTGTATTTAAATGATTGGTCTTATCATTGCGGAGGGTCCCCGACACAATGCAACTAGTCTGGAGCTCGCTGGGGTCCCGCAAAATGCTTTAATCACGATTTTGTCCATTTCCCCATCAGTTTGTTAACGAAGTGGACAGAGGCTGTTTTTTGCCCTTAAAAGTGACTTTTAATGGTGTTTTTTGTATTTAAATGATGGGTCTTATCCTTGTGGAGGGTCCCCAAGACAATGCAACTAGTCTGGAGCTCGCTGGGGTCCCGCAAATGCTTTAATCACACTTTTGTCCATTTGCCCATCAGTTTGTTAACGAAGTGGACAGAGGCTGTTTTTTGCCCCTAAAAGTGACTTTTAATGGTGTTTTTTGTATTTAAATGATGGGTCTTATCGTTCTCCAGGGTCCCCGACACAATGAAACTAGTCTGGAGCTCGCTGGGGTCCCGCAAAATGCTTTAATCACGATTTTGTCCATTTCCCCATCAGTTTGTTAACGAAGTGGACAGAGGCTGTTTTTTGCCCTTAAAAGTGACTTTTAATGGTGTTTTTTGTATTTAAATGATTGGTCTTATCATTGCGGAGGGTCCCCGACACAATGCAACTAGTCTGGAGCTCGCTGGGGTCCCGCAAAATGCTTTAATCACGATTTTGTCCATTTCCCCATCAGTTTGTTAACGAAGTGGACAGAGGCTGTTTTTTGCCCTTAAAAGTGACTTTTAATGGTGTTTTTTGTATTTAAATGATGGGTCTTATCCTTGTGGAGGGTCCCCAAGACAATGCAACTAGTCTGGAGCTCGCTGGGGTCCCGCAAAATGCTTTAATCACACTTTTGTCCATTTGCCCATCAGTTTGTTAACGAAGTGGACAGAGGCTGTTTTTTGCCCTTAAAAGTGACTTTTAATGGTGTTTTTTGTATTTAAATGATGGGTCTTATCCTTGTGGAGGGTCCCCAAGACAATGCAACTAGTCTGGAGCTCGCTGGGGTCCCGCAAATGCTTTAATCACACTTTTGTCCATTTGCCCATCAGTTTGTTAACGAAGTGGACAGAGGCTGTTTTTTGCCCCTAAAAGTGACTTTTAATGGTGTTTTTTGTATTTAAATGATGGGTCTTATCGTTCTCCAGGGTCCCCGACACAATGAAACTAGTCTGGAGCTCGCTGGTGTCCCGCAAATGCTTTAATCAGGCGTTTTAACACTTTTCCCCACGAAAACGATTTTTAATCATTTTTTGGGGGCTATATAAATCAAATTCCGGTTAATGCCGAGCACAATCGTACCTTTTACTATTTTAATGTATTTGCATGATATATCTTTGGGCTATAAAAGCGACATGTTTGGATGACTTTGTCAGTTTATGGAGCTTATCCCACAAATCCCGGATGATCCGGGCCAAATTTGGGAGCTCATAGGCAGCCTGCCATAGGCCCCCACCCGTGGAATGAAAAAAAAATGAAAGAAAACGGTCAATTATATGTTAAAATAATCAAAAAATTAACTTTTAAAATTACATGGGAGAGGGGATCTGAAAATTGGAGAAGGGGAAAAGTGTTCGGCGCTTCGGGACGAAGCGCCGAACACTTTTCCCCTCCCCCGTTGCAAGGTACAACGGAGAGGGGAATCCAGACTTCCCCTCCTCCGTTGTAAAAAACCGTTCATGTTTTACAAGCTACCTTCTGCACGAAATCGGAAACCCGGTTTTTGAGAGGACTCAGAAAAAAAACGGCTGTGTAACTTCATGGAGGAATTCATCCGCTGTTTGTGCACTTTGGCTCGGATACATTTTGTTGCCTGGAGACCCCCCAGCATGGTTCTTACCAAACTTAAAGTTTTTGAACTGGGCTCTGGAGGAAGGTGAGGGGAGTTGACAGGGGACTTTATCCGCCTTATGGGGCACTATTCTCGGATACATTTCAACACTTTTAGCCTTTTTTGATGGTTCTCCAAAAAATAACTCTGACTTTTTCAGAGTGTGGAGGAAGGTAAGGGGAGTTGACAGGGGACTTTACCCGCCTTATGGGGCACTATTCTCGGATACATTTTTTCATTTTCACCCATTTTTGATGGTTCTCCAAAAAATAACTCTGACTTTTTCAGAGTGTGGATGAAGGTGAGGGGAGTTGACAGGGGACTTTACCCGCCTTATGGGGCACTATTCTCGGATACATTTTTTCATTTTCACCCATTTTTGATGGAACTCCAAAAAATAACTCTGACTTTTTCAGAGTGTGGAGGAAGGTGAGGGGAGTTGACAGGGGACTTTACCCGCCTTATGGGGCACTATTCTCGGATACATTTTTTCATTTTCACCCATTTTTGATGGAACTCCAAAAAATAACTCTGACTTTTTCAGAGTGTGGAGGAAGGTGAGGGGAGTTGACAGGGGACTTTACCCGCCTTATGGGGCACTATTCTCGGATACATTTTTTCATTTTCACCCATTTTTGATGGTTCTCCAAAAAATAACTCTGACTTTTTCAGAGTGTGGAGGAAGGTGAGGGGAGTTGACAGGGGACTTTACCCGCCTTATGGGGCACTATTCTCGGATACATTTTTTCATTTTCACCCATTTTTGATGGTTCTCCAAAAAATAACTCTGACTTTTTCAGAGTGTGGAGGAAGGTGAGGGGAGTTGACAGGGGACTTTACCCGCCTTATGGGGCACTATTCTCGGATACATTTTTTCATTTTCACCCATTTTTGATGGTTCTCCAAAAAATAACTCTGACTTTTTCAGAGTGTGGAGGAAGGTGAGGGGAGTTGACAGGGGACTTTACCCGCCTTATGGGGCACTATTCTCGGATACATTTTTTCATTTTCACCCATTTTTGATGGTTCTCCAAAAAGACAAGTTAGTCTTTTTTCTTCCCCCTTCCTCTTCTGATTTCTCACTGATCGAATGGCAAACGCGACCCGCCATCGGAGGGCCTCCGCCGGCCCGGCCTCGTGCCGGTGCTCTGGCGGTCGGTTCCTCCGAACTGCGGGTTCGACTCTGATGGCCGGGAGGGACGAGGGAAACGTCGGGGGGGTCTGCTGGAGGCTCCTGCTGGAGTCTTGCGTTCACTGGGACCTGGCTCGAAAAACTCGAAACCCTGACTCCAGTGCGGTGTTGCGGCCATGCGCCTCCGGGTACCAGACTCCCCTGCCTCCTCCGTGTTGCGTGGGCTGCGTGGGGGTAACCCTGCGTGTCCGTTACCCTGCGTGTCTCTTACCTCCCAGGCCGACCGATATGAAGCGTTTCCAAGACGAACCGTCTGACTCAGGGGTCCCACCACAGGTTCCGTAGCGGGGTGGAAGTTCCACCTCCCCTCTTTGCCGCGGAATGCAAAACAAACACCTGTTTCTCTCATCCTCCACTGTGGCATAGCGGCCTTAGTCGGCTGCGGCATTCAGCAATTGGCCTTGCTCCGGGCACAGGACCCTACTTCATCAAACTACCTATTTGATCCTGCGTAACAACCACATATATGCTTGTCTGCAAAGACATTGATCGAATGGCAAACGTGACCCGCCATCGGAAGGCCTCCGCCGGCCCGGCTTCGTGCCGGTGCTCTGGCGGTCGGTTCTTCCAAACTGCGGGTTTGACTCTGCTCCTGGGAGCACATATGCTTGTCTGCAAAGAGGGACATGCCTGGTCCCGCCCAGGTGTTCTTCTACGGCTAGTGTCCAGCCAGCTGCGGTATCATCAAATTTGACCCGCCATCGGAGGGCCTCCTCCCCGGGTCCAGCTTCCGGTGCTTGGCGGTC
Source organism: Notothenia rossii (assembly GCF_949606895.1). Taxonomy (NCBI): domain Eukaryota; kingdom Metazoa; phylum Chordata; class Actinopteri; order Perciformes; family Nototheniidae; genus Notothenia; species Notothenia rossii. The sequence goes on along the minus strand of NC_136903.1, from coordinate 51,522,859 downwards.
GGTTCCTCCAAACTGTGGGATTGACTCTGCTCCTGGGAGCACATATGCTTGTCTGCAAAGAGGGACATGCCTGGTCCCGCCCAGGTGTTCTTCTACGGCTAGTGTCCAGCCAGCTGCGGTATCATCAAATTTGACCCGCCATCGGAGGGCCTCCTCCCCGGGTCCAGCTTCCGGTGCTTGGCGGTCGGTTCCTCCAAACTGTGGGATTGACTCTGCTCCTGGGAGCACATATGCTTGTCTGCAAAGAGGGACATGCCTGGTCCCGCCCAGGTGTTCTTCTACGGCTAGTGTCCAGCCAGCTGCGGTATCATCAAATTTGACCCGCCATCGGAGGGCCTCCTCCCCCGGGTCCAGCTTCCGGTGCTTGGCGGTCGGTTCCTCCAAACTGTGGGATTGACTCTGCTCCTGGGAGCACATATGCTTGTCTGCAAAGAGGGACATGCCTGGTCCCGCCCAGGTGTTCTTCTACGGCTAGTGTCCAGCCAGCTGCGGTATCATCAACTTTGACCCGCCATCGGAGGGCCTCCTCCCCGGGTCCAGCTTCCGGTGCTTGGCGGTCGGTTCCTCCAAACTGTGGGATTGACTCTGCTCCTGGGAGCGCATATGCTTGTCTGCAAAGAGGGACATGCCTGGTCCCGCCCAGGTGTTCTTCTACGGCTAGTGTCCAGCCAGCTGCGGTATCATCAAATTTGACCCGCCATCGGAGGGCCTCCTCCCCGGGTCCAGCTTCCGGTGCTTGGCGGTCAGTTCCTCCAAACAGTGGGATTGACTCTGCTCCTGGGAGCACATATATATGCTTGTCTGCAAAGAGGGACATGCCTGGTCCCGCCCAGGTGTTCTTCTACGGCTAGTGTCCAGCCAGCTGCGGTATCATCAAATTTGACCCGCCATCGGAGGGCCTCCTCCCCCGGGTCCAGCTTCCGGTGCTTGGCGGTCGGTTCCTCCAAACTGTGGGATTGACTCTGCTCCTGGGAGCACATATGCTTGTCTGCAAAGAGGGACATGCCTGGTCCCGCCCAGGTGTTCTTCTACGGCTAGTGTCCAGCCAGCTGCGGTATCATCAACTTTGACCCGCCATCGGAGGGCCTCCTCCCCCGGGTCCAGCTTCCGGTGCTTGGCGGTCGGTTCATCCAAACTACGGGTAATCCTGGAGCGGACATAAACAAATAATGATATTTTACAGGACATGATGGATATGTGTTTTTTCCAGGCTTTTTGGAAATAAACCAAATGTGATTTTGCAGTGCATGATATAGCTCATTTTACCCATGTGATGTTGTGCAGTACATTACTGAGCTCATTTAACGATATGGTCTACCAGGTGAAGTGGGATGCTGCCATTTCCCAACTGGTCTCCGGAGGAATATAAGGAGAGTTGACAGGGGACTCTGCCCAGTGCTCATGAACCAAATGAGGGGTGTGTTAGAGGGGAAAGGCTCTGGCTGTTTCTGCAGCCTCTGCATCTACCTTCTCTCCCCACCCCGATACCAGCGCGTGCCTGCTGTAAAAGGCAGGTGCACGGGCTCTCACTTCCACTAACTCTGAGCCTGGCTCCCGAGCAGCACGTTCTCCCCGGCAGTCCGCCAGCAGATGAAAAACACCCACCTCTCCGCCTCTTCCGAGGGACGAGGGAACCGCGCGGGGGGGTCTGCTGGAGGTTCCTGCCGGGTGCTCCGTACTGCGTTTCACCGGGACCTGGCTCGAAAAACTCGGAACTCTGACTCCAGTGCGGTGTGGCGGTCTCGCCCTGGCCGTCCACCGTGCGCCTCCGGGTACCTGACTCCCCTGCCTCCTCCGGGGGCAGGTGCGAGGGGTTCAATGCCTCCTCCCCCCGCTGCGGCGAAAGCCGGAGCGGGACGGAGCGCCCGGAGGTACTGTTACCCCCACGTTTTGTACCCAAAACTGTCTTGTGAGTTCGTGGCAGAACCATGAAACAAAAAACAATCAATGTATCGGACCCATCGCCAGTCGCGTTGGTGGGACCATTTTAACCAGGTGGTAACCCAAGTCCTCCCCTTGGTCCGTGTTCCCTGCATTGAAGCATCGGACCCATGGTTGCAATCAGCAGTTGGCTAACGCATATAAACGGAGAAACAGAAAACCATTTAAATAGAATTCATTGTGTGTGTTTTTGGAAGGATGTTGACCGAATGCCCGGTGTGCAGCCTCCGCTATCTGGCTTTGAATAAGCACCTTAAGCACAAACATGCAGTGCGGAACCTGGATGAAAGAGGCATCATTCTTAAAATGGCCAGTGGTAGAATAAATGTTCGGACCAAACCCTGTCCCATCACAGGGTGTTCGTATGCTGGGAGGAAACTACACCGTCATGTAACTCGTGACCACCCTGAGTTCTCCCGAGATGAGGCACATCAGGTCATGGCAAGGCTGAAGCATAGTGTGGCCCTGCAGTTGCTCCATGACCTCCGAGAGACTAATCCCATCATTGGAATGGCTACATCATTGGATATAGACAATGAGGAGGAATACCCGGTGCACCCTCCACCCTTCTCCCCACATACCGAGTGTGACGAAGAGGACTGCATGCAGGTGAGGCTGGACAATGTGGCATTGAGGGCTCAGAAGGATGCCCTCATTGATGAGGTGAAGACCCTGCGCTCCAGGCTAAAACAGGGTCTAAAACCCAGGAAGCAGAATGCCACTGCTGCTCTGCTTGAGGAAGACGAAGAATGTATACGATTTAAGGGCGTAGCAATCCCAAGTACCCCCGACATGAACTCAGTAGCCTCCGGCAGCAATACCCCTCTCAAGACCCCGGTGAAGACTGTCATGCGGTCCATAGAAGCCTCTGCGAGTGAGACCCCCCTCAAGTCTGTGATGCGGTCCCCAGAAGCCTCCGGAAGCAAGACCCCGGTGAAGACTGTCATGCGGTCCGACAAAGCCTCCGGTAGTGAGACCCCGGTGAAGACTGTCATGCGGTCCCCAGAAGCCTCCGGAAGCAAGACCCCGGTGAAGACTGTCATGCGGTCCGACAAAGCCTCCGGTAGAGAGACCCCTCTCAAGTCTGTGATGCGGTCCCCAGAAGCCTCCGGAAGCAAGACCCCAGTGAAGACTGTCATGTGGTCCCCAGAAGCCTCCGGTAGTGAGACCCCAGTGAAGACTGTCATGCGGTCCATAGAAGCCTCTGCGAGTGAGATCCCTCTCAAGTCTGTGATGCGGTCCCCAGAAGCCTCCGGAAGCAAGACCCCGATGCAGACTGTCATGCGGTCCGTAGAAGCCTCCTGTAGTGAGACCCCTGTATGCCAGAAGACCCGTGCGTCTGTCTCCAATAAGCTGAAAGCTAATCTGGCTAAGGACTGGCCCTCTTCCCAAAATCAATGGTGCACTGGGAAGGGACTGCGGAATACCATGCGTGAAATCACGTTGCCTAAAAGCATGGAGACGTACATTCAGACATACAGAGGTCATTGTGAGGGTCTTGCACCGACAGTAAAACGGAAAGAGAATTGTATGTCCAATGTCAGCCGGATAAAGAACTTCATAGTATTCATGGCCCATGGTTTTGACCGGCTGTCAGACTGGCTGTTTCTAAAAGACACAAAGAGGGTCCGTGGCTGGAGCAAGTATATTTCAGAGTCGGGCCGGACAGTCACAACATCGCTGTTGTTCCTGAAGACTGTGAACCATTTCCTGAGGTACTTGTCTGCATCAAAGCTCCGGGGGTGCAGGCTCACCCAGTCTGATATGACCAACATCATCAGAGAGGTGAAAGCCAACATTAACGATTTGAAAAAGTCTGTCACTCTCCACCAGTTTAAGGTGAAGAGGGACAAGCTGGATCGTCTGCCGAGCCAGGCGGAGCTTCTCGCCGCCATGGCGGCCGCTGAGAAGCGCATCCCTGATCTCCTTGACCTGATGGCTAGCAATCCGACCTCAATCACCCAGTACCTGCTATATGGCTATCTAACCCTCCATTGGAGCCTCCTGTATGGCCACCGTCCGGGTGTGTATGCAAACATGACCAACACGGAGGTCTTTGAGGCGGACAGAAGGGGCACTGCTGAGGGCTACATCATCCACGTGCAGGATCACAAGACTGCCAAGACATTTGGTGAAGCACAGCTGGTGCTTACAATAAAGGAGTTTAGCTGGGTCATGCGGTGGATGGGGATAAAAGAGGGCTTGTCGGGTCCCTCAGAATGAATTCTTCCTTTTCACATCGGGGAAGCAGGCTTCCAAGAACCTGAACGCTCACTTGAAGAGGGCTTGGGCTGATGCTGGGCTAGAAACAGCCGTCACCTTCACCATCTTGCGCACTGCCCTGGCTGACAATATCAAGCATCACCAAGATCCAGAAAGCAGGTCGATTCTGGCTAGGTTTATGTGCCACGACGTAAGCACTGCAGACCGGTTCTACGCGAATACGCCTGGAATAAAGGAGGCATTGAAGATCCGCTCCATGTTCAGGGCGGCGGCAGCAGCTGCAGCAGCATCATCATCAGAAGGAGGTCTACCACCGTCAGCTACCTCCGAAGAGGATTCAGGGGCGGAGAGCAGCGATACCTCTTCTTCAGGACCGATTGGTACTCCTGATGAGGGGAAAGGGGCCGTGGACTCAACCTTTTTTCCCCGGTGCACTGTACAAGTTAGACGGCTAATATGGCCCCCAGGCCCCTGTTAATCATTTTGTTATTATGTTTATTTTGTATACTGTTTTTGTAAAAGTGGTGTGATAATTAAATAAAAAATAAAAAAAAAACATTAGTATAACCTTGAAGGTTCCCAGGGGCAAATACAGTGCCTGTCATTTTGCAGGATATAATTTAACATGTAACCTCTCCTGGAAATGGACATACTCTGTGCATTTCCAGGAGAGGTTCCATGCTAAATTATATCCTGCAATATCCTCCAAAGAAGGGGTGGTAGTGTCATGAATAAGGCCGAATATGTATGCCGATGTGCGGACGGTAAAGCACCGCAAAATCCACCCCTTTAGGGTAACCAGGGGCATGAAGTTCTGTAGGGTGTGAACATCTGGGTTTAGTCCGAGTGAGGAGTGCTCGAGCGTGGGAGGATGTGTAATGCAGAGGAGGGTAACAAAAGGTGTGTGCAGGAGCAGGGAGAAAAGAGAAAATAAAAAGACTCAAAGTGTTCCACCTTCCAGCAGCAGCAGCAGCGGGCCCGCTCTGTCCGTGGTGCTGAACACCTGCCTGTCTATGTGGAGTACAAAAACTAACAAAGACAAACACCTTTAAGGTCACCAGGGGCGTGAGGTTCTGGTTCTGGCGGTGTGCATGGAGGGGTTTAGTCCGAGTGAGGAGTGCTCGAGCGTGGGAGGATGTGTAAGGCAGAGGAGGGTAACAAAAGGTGTGTGCAGGAGCAGGGAGAAAAGAGAAAATAAAAAGACTCAAAGTGTTCCACCTTCCAGCAGCAGCAGCAGCAGCAGCAGCAGCGGGCCCGCTCTGTCCGTGGTGCTGAACACCTGCCTGTCTATGTGGAGTACAAAAACAAACAAAGACAAACACCTTTAAGGTCACCAGGGGCGTGAGGTTCTGGTTCTGGCGGTGTGCATGGAGGGGTTTAGTCCGAGTGAGGAGTGCTCGAGCGTGGGAGGATGTGTAAGGCAGAGGAGGGGAACAAAAAAAACCGAATACAAATAAGTTAAAGTGTGAACCTCCAGCAGGGCAGGTGCTGCTGCTGCTGCTGCTGTGAAGGAGGACGAATATTGATGCTTGTGTTCGGACGGTAAAGCACCGCAAAATCCACCCCCCCTTAAAGGTGACCAGGGGCATGAGATTCTGCAGGGTGTGAACATCTGGGTTTAGTCCGTGGGGGAGTGCTTAAGTCCGGGGGCCCGGGGTCTCACGGTGCACGAGGTTATGGAAGTGCCACTGTTGCCGGAGGTCCTTAGTCCGTCCTTTGGGGCTCTGTCAGGGGCTACAGAGAGGTGGTTTTCCCGGTCTCTCTCCTGGAGGTATGAAATAACCTGAGCTCCATGTGAGGGAGCCGTGCTGGAGCTGCTTAGTCCGTCCTTTGGTGGTCTGTGAGGGGCTAATGAGAGGTGTTTTCCCCGGTCTATTTGAAGGAAGTCTGACACGAGCAGAGTGTGCATGCTTTGAAACTAATCCACCCACACTTAGCATGCTATTTTAGGGTATAAATCGTACCTTGTCACCATGCACTGTGCTCCCTGGGACGACGCGCCCTCCTGTGGGGACACATGAGAACTGCACTCAAATCACTTTGTGCTTTTTAAACAGTTTAACATATTTTTTTCCACATTTAAAAAACGCTTTCTGCCCTGGAAATCATTTCTAATCATTATTACCGTTATGGAGGGGCTGCAGGAACACTTTCCCTGCCTTGCAAACATTTATTCCTGGTTCAAATAATCAATTTGTTCCGCCTGCTTTGCGTCAGCACCTCTGCGGCTGTCGGATTAACACAGATGAATGCACTTTTAACACTCACGCAGCCAGAATTCCTGCTCTTTTCCTGGGTTACAAAGTGAGGTGACGCAGCCTGTCCTCTGAGTCTCCCCGCCTCTCATAGACTTATTTCTGGGTAAAAAAAGCCATGTGCTCCGCCCCCTGGATCTCTGCATGTGTGTGTGTGCCTGTGAGTCTGTGGCTACTGTCCACATGCCCGCATTAGGAGGCACTATTTTCGGATACATTTTCTCATTTTCACCACTTTTCATGTTTTTATTATGTATATTGTTATATTATTATTATTATTATTGTATATATGTATACTGTGTATACTGTTTTTGTAAAAATCATGTGATTATTAAATAAATAATAAAACATGAATATAACCTTGAAGTTTCCCAGGGGCAAATACAGTGCCAGGTGTCAGACTATTTAAACAATGTTTACCCAGGATTCCGACACCTTCCCTGGCTTGTAAAATGCGGTGATGCGCCCTGGAGGTATCAGACTATTTTAAACAACTTTTCCCCGCCTTTCAAACACTTGTTCCTGGCTTATAGCCTGTCATTTTGCAGGATATAATTTAACATGGAACCTCTCCCAGGGGCAAATACAGTGCCAGGTGTCAGACTATTTAAACAATGTTTACCCAGGATTCCGACACCTTCCCTGGCTTGTAAAATGCGGTGATGCGCCCTGGAGGTATAAGACTATTTTAAACAACTTTTCCCCGCCTTTCAAACACTTGTTCCTGGCTTATAGCCTGTCATTTTGCAGGATATAATTTAACATGGAACCTCTCCCAGGGGCAAATACAGTGCCAGGTGTCAGACTATTTAAACAATGTTTACCCAGGATTCCGACACCTTCCCTGGCTTGTAAAATGCGGTGATGCGCCCTGGAGGTATCAGACTATTTTAAACAACTTTTCCCCGCCTTTCAAACACTTGTTCCTGGCTTATAGCCTGTCATTTTGCAGGATATAATTTAACATGGAACCTCTCCCAGGGGCAAATACAGTGCCAGGTGTCAGACTATTTAAACAATGTTTACCCAGGATTCCGACACCTTCCCTGGCTTGTAAAATGCGGTGATGCGCCCTGGAGGTATCAGACTATTTTAAACAACTTTTCCCCGCCTTTCAAACACTTGTTCCTGGCTTATAGCCTGTCATTTTGCAGGATATAATTTAACATGGAACCTCTCCCAGGGGCAAATACAGTGCCAGGTGTCAGACTATTTAAACAATGTTTACCCAGGATTCCGACACCTTCCCTGGCTTGTAAAATGCGGTGATGCGCCCTGGAGGTATCAGACTATTTTAAACAACTTTTCCCCGCCTTTCAAACACTTGTTCCTGGCTTATAGCCTGTCATTTTGCAGGATATAATTTAACATGGAACCTCTCCCAGGGGCAAATACAGTGCCAGGTGTCAGACTATTTAAACAATGTTTACCCAGGATTCCGACACCTTCCCTGGCTTGTAAAATGCGGTGATGCGCCCTGGAGGTATCAGACTATTTTAAACAACTTTTCCCCGCCTTTCAAACACTTGTTCCTGGCTTATAGCCTGTCATTTTGCAGGATATAATTTAACATGGAACCTCTCCTGGAAATGGACATACTCTGCGCATTTCCAGGAGAGGTTCCATGTTAAATTATATCCTGCAAAATGACAGGCAACAACTCTCTTCCAGACGTTTAAAAACACTTTTCCGACTATTTTAAACAACTTTTCCCCGCCTTTCAAACACTTGTTCCTGGCTTATAGCCTGTCATTTTGCAGGATATAATTTAACATGGAACCTCTCCTGGAAATGGACATACTCTGCGCATTTCCAGGAGAGGTTCCATGTTAAATTATATCCTGCAAAATGACAGGCAACAACTCTCTTCCAGACGTTTAAAAACACTTTTCCGACTATTTTAAACAACTTTTCCCCGCCTTTCAAACACTTGTTCCTGGCTTATAGCCTGTCATTTTGCAGGATATAATTTAACATGGAACCTCTCCTGGAAATGGACATACTCTGCGCATTTCCAGGAGAGGTTCCATGTTAAATTATATCCTACAAAATGACAGGCAACAACTCTCTTCCAGACGTTTAAAAACACTTTTCCGACTATTTTAAACAACTTTTCCCCGCCTTTCAAACACTTGTTCCTGGCTTATAGCCTGTCATTTTGCAGGATATAATTTAACATGGAATCTCTCCTGGAAATGGACATATTCTGTGCATTTCCAGGAGAGGTTACATGTTAAATGATATCCTGCAAAATGACAGGCTACAACTCTCTTCCAGACGTTTAAAAACACTTTCCCCGACCATTTAAACATTATTTATGGCTTGTAAAGTGCGGTGATGAGCCCTGACAGTATCAGACTATTTAAAGGGTTACCAGGAGCATGAGAATATCCTCCACAGAAGGGGTGGTGGTGCCGTGAATAAGGCCGAATATGGATACCGATGTGCGGACGGTAAAGCACCGCAAAATCCACCCCCTTTAGGTTAACCAGGGGCATGGAGTTCTGTAGGGTGTGAACATCTGGGTTTAGTCCGTGGGGGAGTGCTTAAGTCCGGGAGTCCGGGGACTCACGGTGTGCAAGGTTATGGAGGTGCCCATGTCAGGGACACATGCTGGAGGTCTGTGGTCCGTCCTTTGGGGGTCTTGGAGGGGCCACAGAGAGGAGATTTCCCCGGTCTCTGTCCTGGATGAGTGAAATAAACAGAGTCTCCATGTCAGGGACACATGCTGGAGGTCTCTCTCCCGAGAGTGGACGTCCATTGCCTGTAAATTGGTCTAACATTAGGTCTGTCACTTTGGCTAACCGCACCACTGTCTGTCGTCTCCCGCAAGTGGACATCCATTGTCACTTTGGCTAACCGCACCACTGTCTGTCGTCTCCCGCAAGTGGACATCCATTGCCCCTAAATAGGGTGAGGGGAGTTGACAGGGGACTTTACCCGCCTTATGGGGCACTATTCTCGGATACATTTTTTCATTTTCACCCATTTTTGATGGAACTCCAAAAAATAACTCTGACTTTTTCAGAGTGTGGAGGAAGGTGAGGGGAGTTGACAGGGGACTTTACCCGCCTTATGGGGCACTATTCTCGGATACATTTTTTCATTTTCACCCATTTTTGATGGAACTCCAAAAAATAACTCTGACTTTTTCAGAGTGTGGAGGAAGGTGAGGGGAGTTGACAGGGGACTTTACCCGCCTTATGGGGCACTATTCTCGGATACATTTTTTCATTTTCACCCATTTTTGATGGTTCTCCAAAAAATAACTCTGACTTTTTCAGAGTGTGGAGGAAGGTGAGGGGAGTTGACAGGGGACTTTACCCGCCTTATGGGGCACTATTCTCGGATACATTTTTTCATTTTCACCCATTTTTGATGGTTCTCCAAAAAGACAAGTTAGTCTTTTTTCTTCCCCCTTCCTCTTCTGATTTCTCACTGATCGAATGGCAAACGCGACCCGCCATCGGAGGGCCTCCGCCGGCCCGGCCTCGTGCCGGTGCTCTGGCGGTCGGTTCCTCCGAACTGCGGGTTCGACTCTGATGGCCGGGAGGGACGAGGGAAACGTCGGGGGGGTCTGCTGGAGGCTCCTGCTGGAGTCTTGCGTTCACTGGGACCTGGCTCGAAAAACTCGAAACCCTGACTCCAGTGCGGTGTTGCGGCCATGCGCCTCCGGGTACCAGACTCCCCTGCCTCCTCCGTGTTGCGTGGGCTGCGTGGGGGTAACCCTGCGTGTCCGTTACCCTGCGTGTCTCTTACCTCCCAGGCCGACCGATATGAAGCGTTTCCAAGACGAACCGTCTGACTCAGGGGTCCCACCACAGGTTCCGTAGCGGGGTGGAAGTTCCACCTCCCCTCTTTGCCGCGGAATGCAAAACAAACACCTGTTTCTCTCATCCTCCACTGTGGCATAGCGGCCTTAGTCGGCTGCGGCATTCAGCAATTGGCCTTGCTCCGGGCACAGGACCCTACTTCATCAAACTACCTATTTGATCCTGCGTAACAACCACATATATGCTTGTCTGCAAAGACATTGATCGAATGGCAAACGTGACCCGCCATCGGAAGGCCTCCGCCGGCCCGGCTTCGTGCCGGTGCTCTGGCGGTCGGTTCTTCCAAACTGCGGGTTTGACTCTGCTCCTGGGAGCACATATGCTTGTCTGCAAAGAGGGACATGCCTGGTCCCGCCCAGGTGTTCTTCTACGGCTAGTGTCCAGCCAGCTGCGGTATCATCAAATTTGACCCGCCATCGGAGGGCCTCCTCCCCGGGTCCAGCTTCCGGTGCTTGGCGGTCGGTTCCTCCAAACTGTGGGATTGACTCTGCTCCTGGGAGCACATATGCTTGTCTGCAAAGAGGGACATGCCTGGTCCCGCCCAGGTGTTCTTCTACGGCTAGTGTCCAGCCAGCTGCGGTATCATCAAATTTGACCCGCCATCGGAGGGCCTCCTCCCCGGGTCCAGCTTCCGGTGCTTGGCGGTCGGTTCCTCCAAACTGTGGGATTGACTCTGCTCCTGGGAGCACATATGCTTGTCTGCAAAGAGGGACATGCCTGGTCCCGCCCAGGTGTTCTTCTACGGCTAGTGTCCAGCCAGCTGCGGTATCATCAAATTTGACCCGCCATCGGAGGGCCTCCTCCCCCGGGTCCAGCTTCCGGTGCTTGGCGGTCGGTTCCTCCAAACTGTGGGATTGACTCTGCTCCTGGGAGCACATATGCTTGTCTGCAAAGAGGGACATGCCTGGTCCCGCCCAGGTGTTCTTCTACGGCTAGTGTCCAGCCAGCTGCGGTATCATCAACTTTGACCCGCCATCGGAGGGCCTCCTCCCCGGGTCCAGCTTCCGGTGCTTGGCGGTCGGTTCCTCCAAACTGTGGGATTGACTCTGCTCCTGGGAGCGCATATGCTTGTCTGCAAAGAGGGACATGCCTGGTCCCGCCCAGGTGTTCTTCTACGGCTAGTGTCCAGCCAGCTGCGGTATCATCAAATTTGACCCGCCATCGGAGGGCCTCCTCCCCGGGTCCAGCTTCCGGTGCTTGGCGGTCAGTTCCTCCAAACTGTGGGATTGACTCTGCTCCTGGGAGCACATATATATGCTTGTCTGCAAAGAGGGACATGCCTGGTCCCGCCCAGGTGTTCTTCTACGGCTAGTGTCCAGCCAGCTGCGGTATCATCAAATTTGACCCGCCATCGGAGGGCCTCCTCCCCCGGGTCCAGCTTCCGGTGCTTGGCGGTCGGTTCCTCCAAACTGTGGGATTGACTCTGCTCCTGGGAGCACATATGCTTGTCTGCAAAGAGGGACATGCCTGGTCCCGCCCAGGTGTTCTTCTACGGCTAGTGTCCAGCCAGCTGCGGTATCATCAACTTTGACCCGCCATCGGAGGGCCTCCTCCCCCGGGTCCAGCTTCCGGTGCTTGGCGGTCGGTTCATCCAAACTACGGGTAATCCTGGAGCGGACATAAACAAATAATGATATTTTACAGGACATGATGGATATGTGTTTTTTCCAGGCTTTTTGGAAATAAACCAAATGTGATTTTGCAGTGCATGATATAGCTCATTTTACCCATGTGATGTTGTGCAGTACATTACTGAGCTCATTTAACGATATGGTCTACCAGGTGAAGTGGGATGCTGCCATTTCCCAACTGGTCTCCGGAGGAATATAAGGAGAGTTGACAGGGGACTCTGCCCAGTGCTCATGAACCAAATGAGGGGTGTGTTAGAGGGGAAAGGCTCTGGCTGTTTCTGCAGCCTCTGCATCTACCTTCTCTCCCCACCCCGATACCAGCGCGTGCCTGCTGTAAAAGGCAGGTGCACGGGCTCTCACTTCCACTAACTCTGAGCCTGGCTCCCGAGCAGCACGTTCTCCCTGGCAGTCCGCCAGCAGATGAAAAACACCCACCTCTCCGCCTCTTCCGAGGGACGAGGGAACCGCGCGGGGGGGTCTGCTGGAGGTTCCTGCCGGGTGCTCCGTACTGCGTTTCACCGGGACCTGGCTCGAAAAACTCGGAACTCTGACTCCAGTGCGGTGTGGCGGTCTCGCCCTGGCCGTCCACCGTGCGCCTCCGGGTACCTGACTCCCCTGCCTCCTCCGGGGGCAGGTGCGAGGGGTTCAATGCCTCCTCCCCCCGCTGCGGCGAAAGCCGGAGTGGGACGGAGCGCCCGGAGGTACTGTTACCCCCACGTTTTGTACCCAAAACTGTCTTGTGAGTTCGTGGCAGAACCATGAAACAAAAAACAATCAATGTATCGGACCCATCGCCAGTCGCGTTGGTGGGACCATTTTAACCAGGTGGTAACCCAAGTCCTCCCCTTGGTCCGTGTTCCCTGCATTGAAGCATCGGACCCATGGTTGCAATCAGCAGTTGGCTAACGCATATAAACGGAGAAACAGAAAACCATTTAAATAGAATTCATTGTGTGTGTTTTTGGAAGGATGTTGACCGAATGCCCGGTGTGCAGCCTCCGCTATCTGGCTTTGAATAAGCACCTTAAGCACAAACATGCAGTGCGGAACCTGGATGAAAGAGGCATCATTCTTAAAATGGCCAGTGGTAGAATAAATGTTCGGACCAAACCCTGTCCCATCACAGGGTGTTCGTATGCTGGGAGGAAACTACACCGTCATGTAACTCGTGACCACCCTGAGTTCTCCCGAGATGAGGCACATCAGGTCATGGCAAGGCTGAAGCATAGTGTGGCCCTGCAGTTGCTCCATGACCTCCGAGAGACTAATCCCATCATTGGAATGGCTACATCATTGGATATAGACAATGAGGAGGAATACCCGGTGCACCCTCCACCCTTCTCCCCACATACCGAGTGTGACGAAGAGGACTGCATGCAGGTGAGGCTGGACAATGTGGCATTGAGGGCTCAGAAGGATGCCCTCATTGATGAGGTGAAGACCCTGCGCTCCAGGCTAAAACAGGGTCTAAAACCCAGGAAGCAGAATGCCACTGCTGCTCTGCTTGAGGAAGACGAAGAATGTATACGATTTAAGGGCGTAGCAATCCCAAGTACCCCCGACATGAACTCAGTAGCCTCCGGCAGCAATACCCCTCTCAAGACCCCGGTGAAGACTGTCATGCGGTCCATAGAAGCCTCTGCGAGTGAGACCCCCCTCAAGTCTGTGATGCGGTCCCCAGAAGCCTCCGGAAGCAAGACCCCGGTGAAGACTGTCATGCGGTCCGACAAAGCCTCCGGTAGTGAGACCCCGGTGAAGACTGTCATGCGGTCCCCAGAAGCCTCCGGAAGCAAGACCCCGGTGAAGACTGTCATGCGGTCCGACAAAGCCTCCGGTAGAGAGACCCCTCTCAAGTCTGTGATGCGGTCCCCAGAAGCCTCCGGAAGCAAGACCCCAGTGAAGACTGTCATGTGGTCCCCAGAAGCCTCCGGTAGTGAGACCCCAGTGAAGACTGTCATGCGGTCCATAGAAGCCTCTGCGAGTGAGATCCCTCTCAAGTCTGTGATGCGGTCCCCAGAAGCCTCCGGAAGCAAGACCCCGATGCAGACTGTCATGCGGTCCGTAGAAGCCTCCTGTAGTGAGACCCCTGTATGCCAGAAGACCCGTGCGTCTGTCTCCAATAAGCTGAAAGCTAATCTGGCTAAGGACTGGCCCTCTTCCCAAAATCAATGGTGCACTGGGAAGGGACTGCGGAATACCATGCGTGAAATCACGTTGCCTAAAAGCATGGAGACGTACATTCAGACATACAGAGGTCATTGTGAGGGTCTTGCACCGACAGTAAAACGGAAAGAGAATTGTATGTCCAATGTCAGCCGGATAAAGAACTTCATAGTATTCATGGCCCATGGTTTTGACCGGCTGTCAGACTGGCTGTTTCTAAAAGACACAAAGAGGGTCCGTGGCTGGAGCAAGTATATTTCAGAGTCGGGCCGGACAGTCACAACATCGCTGTTGTTCCTGAAGACTGTGAACCATTTCCTGAGGTACTTGTCTGCATCAAAGCTCCGGGGGTGCAGGCTCACCCAGTCTGATATGACCAACATCATCAGAGAGGTGAAAGCCAACATTAACGATTTGAAAAAGTCTGTCACTCTCCACCAGTTTAAGGTGAAGAGGGACAAGCTGGATCGTCTGCCGAGCCAGGCGGAGCTTCTCGCCGCCATGGCGGCCGCTGAGAAGCGCATCCCTGATCTCCTTGACCTGATGGCTAGCAATCCGACCTCAATCACCCAGTACCTGCTATATGGCTATCTAACCCTCCATTGGAGCCTCCTGTATGGCCACCGTCCGGGTGTGTATGCAAACATGACCAACACGGAGGTCTTTGAGGCGGACAGAAGGGGCACTGCTGAGGGCTACATCATCCACGTGCAGGATCACAAGACTGCCAAGACATTTGGTGAAGCACAGCTGGTGCTTACAATAAAGGAGTTTAGCTGGGTCATGCGGTGGATGGGGATAAAAGAGGGCTTGTCGGGTCCTCAGAATGAATTCTTCCTTTTCACATCGGGGAAGCAGGCTTCCAAGAACCTGAACGCTCACTTGAAGAGGGCTTGGGCTGATGCTGGGCTAGAAACAGCCGTCACCTTCACCATCTTGCGCACTGCCCTGGCTGACAATATCAAGCATCACCAAGATCCAGAAAGCAGGTCGATTCTGGCTAGGTTTATGTGCCACGACGTAAGCACTGCAGACCGGTTCTACGCGAATACGCCTGGAATAAAGGAGGCATTGAAGATCCGCTCCATGTTCAGGGCGGCGGCAGCAGCTGCAGCAGCATCATCATCAGAAGGAGGTCTACCACCGTCAGCTACCTCCGAAGAGGATTCAGGGGCGGAGAGCAGCGATACCTCTTCTTCAGGACCGATTGGTACTCCTGATGAGGGGAAAGGGGCCGTGGACTCAACCTTTTTTCCCCGGTGCACTGTACAAGTTAGACGGCTAATATGGCCCCCAGGCCCCTGTTAATCATTTTGTTATTATGTTTATTTTGTATACTGTTTTTGTAAAAGTGGTGTGATAATTAAATAAAAAATAAAAAAAAAACATTAGTATAACCTTGAAGGTTCCCAGGGGCAAATACAGTGCCTGTCATTTTGCAGGATATAATTTAACATGTAACCTCTCCTGGAAATGGACATACTCTGTGCATTTCCAGGAGAGGTTCCATGCTAAATTATATCCTGCAATATCCTCCAAAGAAGGGGTGGTAGTGTCATGAATAAGGCCGAATATGTATGCCGATGTGCGGACGGTAAAGCACCGCAAAATCCACCCCTTTAGGGTAACCAGGGGCATGAAGTTCTGTAGGGTGTGAACATCTGGGTTTAGTCCGAGTGAGGAGTGCTCGAGCGTGGGAGGATGTGTAATGCAGAGGAGGGTAACAAAAGGTGTGTGCAGGAGCAGGGAGAAAAGAGAAAATAAAAAGACTCAAAGTGTTCCACCTTCCAGCAGCAGCAGCAGCGGGCCCGCTCTGTCCGTGGTGCTGAACACCTGCCTGTCTATGTGGAGTACAAAAACTAACAAAGACAAACACCTTTAAGGTCACCAGGGGCGTGAGGTTCTGGTTCTGGCGGTGTGCATGGAGGGGTTTAGTCCGAGTGAGGAGTGCTCGAGCGTGGGAGGATGTGTAAGGCAGAGGAGGGTAACAAAAGGTGTGTGCAGGAGCAGGGAGAAAAGAGAAAATAAATAGACTCAAAGTGTTCCACCTTCCAGCAGCAGCAGCAGCAGCAGCAGCAGCGGGCCCGCTCTGTCCGTGGTGCTGAACACCTGCCTGTCTATGTGGAGTACAAAAACAAACAAAGACAAACACCTTTAAGGTCACCAGGGGCGTGAGGTTCTGGTTCTGGCGGTGTGCATGGAGGGGTTTAGTCCGAGTGAGGAGTGCTCGAGCGTGGGAGGATGTGTAAGGCAGAGGAGGGGAACAAAAAAAAACGAATACAAATAAGTTAAAGTGTGAACCTCCAGCAGGGCAGGTGCTGCTGCTGCTGCTGCTGCTGTGAAGGAGGACGAATATTGATGCTTGTGTTCGGACGGTAAAGCACCGCAAAATCCACCCCCCCTTAAAGGTGACCAGGGGCATGAGATTCTGCAGGGTGTGAACATCTGGGTTTAGTCCGTGGGGGAGTGCTTAAGTCCGGGGGCCCGGGGTCTCACGGTGCACGAGGTTATGGAAGTGCCACTGTTGCCGGAGGTCCTTAGTCCGTCCTTTGGGGCTCTGTCAGGGGCTACAGAGAGGTGGTTTTCCCGGTCCCTCTCCTGGAGGTATGAAATAACCTGAGCTCCATGTGAGGGAGCCGTGCTGGAGCTGCTTAGTCCGTCCTTTGGTGGTCTGTGAGGGGCTAATGAGAGGTGTTTTCCCCGGTCTATTTGATGGAAGTCTGACACGAGCAGAGTGTGCATGCTTTGAAACTAATCCACCCACACTTAGCATGCTATTTTAGGGTATAAATCGTACCTTGTCACCATGCACTGTGCTCCCTGGGACGACGCGCCCTCCTGTGGGGACACATGAGAACTGCACTCAAATCACTTTGTGCTTTTTAAACAGTTTAACATATTTTTTTCCACATTTAAAAAACGCTTTCTGCCCTGGAAATCATTTCTAATCATTATTACCGTTATGGAGGGGCTGCAGGAACACTTTCCCTGCCTTGCAAACATTTATTCCTGGTTCAAATAATCAATTTGTTCCGCCTGCTTTGCGTCAGCACCTCTGCGGCTGTCGGATTAACACAGATGAATGCACTTTTAACACTCACGCAGCCAGAATTCCTGCTCTTTTCCTGGGTTACAAAGTGAGGTGACGCAGCCTGTCCTCTGAGTCTCCCCGCCTCTCATAGACTTATTTCTGGGTAAAAAAAGCCATGTGCTCCGCCCCCTGGATCTCTGCATGTGTGTGTGTGCCTGTGAGTCTGTGGCTACTGTCCACATGCCCGCATTAGGAGGCACTATTTTCGGATACATTTTCTCATTTTCACCACTTTTCATGTTTTTATTATGTATATTGTTATATTATTATTATTATTATTGTATATATGTATACTGTGTATACTGTTTTTGTAAAAATCATGTGATTATTAAATAAATAATAAAACATGAATATAACCTTGAAGTTTCCCAGGGGCAAATACAGTGCCAGGTGTCAGACTATTTAAACAATGTTTACCCAGGATTCCGACACCTTCCCTGGCTTGTAAAATGCGGTGATGCGCCCTGGAGGTATCAGACTATTTTAAACAACTTTTCCCCGCCTTTCAAACACTTGTTCCTGGCTTATAGCCTGTCATTTTGCAGGATATAATTTAACATGGAACCTCTCCCAGGGGCAAATACAGTGCCAGGTGTAGGACTATTTAAACAATGTTTACCCAGGATTCCGACACCTTCCCTGGCTTGTAAAATGCGGTGATGCGCCCTGGAGGTATCAGACTATTTTAAACAACTTTTCCCCGCCTTTCAAACACTTGTTCCTGGCTTATAGCCTGTCATTTTGCAGGATATAATTTAACATGGAACCTCTCCCAGGGGCAAATACAGTGCCAGGTGTCAGACTATTTAAACAATGTTTACCCAGGATTCCGACACCTTCCCTGGCTTGTAAAATGCGGTGATGCGCCCTGGAGGTATAAGACTATTTTAAACAACTTTTCCCCGCCTTTCAAACACTTGTTCCTGGCTTATAGCCTGTCATTTTGCAGGATATAATTTAACATGGAACCTCTCCCAGGGGCAAATACAGTGCCAGGTGTCAGACTATTTAAACAATGTTTACCCAGGATTCCGACACCTTCCCTGGCTTGTAAAATGCGGTGATGCGCCCTGGAGGTATCAGACTATTTTAAACAACTTTTCCCCGCCTTTCAAACACTTGTTCCTGGCTTATAGCCTGTCATTTTGCAGGATATAATTTAACATGGAACCTCTCCCAGGGGCAAATACAGTGCCAGGTGTCAGACTATTTAAACAATGTTTACCCAGGATTCCGACACCTTCCCTGGCTTGTAAAATGCGGTGATGCGCCCTGGAGGTATCAGACTATTTTAAACAACTTTTCCCCGCCTTTCAAACACTTGTTCCTGGCTTATAGCCTGTCATTTTGCAGGATATAATTTAACATGGAACCTCTCCCAGGGGCAAATACAGTGCCAGGTGTCAGACTATTTAAACAATGTTTACCCAGGATTCCGACACCTTCCCTGGCTTGTAAAATGCGGTGATGCGCCCTGGAGGTATCAGACTATTTTAAACAACTTTTCCCCGCCTTTCAAACACTTGTTCCTGGCTTATAGCCTGTCATTTTGCAGGATATAATTTAACATGGAACCTCTCCCAGGGGCAAATACAGTGCCAGGTGTCAGACTATTTAAACAATGTTTACCCAGGATTCCGACACCTTCCCTGGCTTGTAAAATGCGGTGATGCGCCCTGGAGGTATCAGACTATTTTAAACAACTTTTCCCCGCCTTTCAAACACTTGTTCCTGGCTTATAGCCTGTCATTTTGCAGGATATAATTTAACATGGAACCTCTCCTGGAAATGGACATACTCTGCGCATTTCCAGGAGAGGTTCCATGTTAAATTATATCCTGCAAAATGACAGGCAACACCTCTCTTCCAGACGTTTAAAAACACTTTTCCGACTATTTTAAACAACTTTTCCCCGCCTTTCAAACACTTGTTCCTGGCTTATAGCCTGTCATTTTGCAGGATATAATTTAACATGGAACCTCTCCTGGAAATGGACATACTCTGCGCATTTCCAGGAGAGGTTCCATGTTAAATTATATCCTGCAAAATGACAGGCAACAACTCTCTTCCAGACGTTTAAAAACACTTTTCCGACTATTTTAAACAACTTTTCCCCGCCTTTCAAACACTTGTTCCTGGCTTATAGCCTGTCATTTTGCAGGATATAATTTAACATGGAACCTCTCCTGGAAATGGACATACTCTGCGCATTTCCAGGAGAGGTTCCATGTTAAATTATATCCTACAAAATGACAGGCAACAACTCTCTTCCAGACGTTTAAAAACACTTTTCCGACTATTTTAAACAACTTTTCCCCGCCTTTCAAACACTTGTTCCTGGCTTATAGCCTGTCATTTTGCAGGATATAATTTAACATGGAATCTCTCCTGGAAATGGACATATTCTGTGCATTTCCAGGAGAGGTTACATGTTAAATGATATCCTGCAAAATGACAGGCTACAACTCTCTTCCAGACGTTTAAAAACACTTTCCCCGACCATTTAAACATTATTTATGGCTTGTAAAGTGCGGTGATGAGCCCTGACAGTATCAGACTATTTAAAGGGTTACCAGGAGCATGAGAATATCCTCCACAGAAGGGGTGGTGGTGCCGTGAATAAGGCCGAATATGGATACCGATGTGCGGACGGTAAAGCACCGCAAAATCCACCCCCTTTAGGTTAACCAGGGGCATGGAGTTCTGTAGGGTGTGAACATCTGGGTTTAGTCCGTGGGGGAGTGCTTAAGTCCGGGAGTCCGGGGACTCACGGTGTGCAAGGTTATGGAGGTGCCCATGTCAGGGACACATGCTGGAGGTCTGTGGTCCGTCCTTTGGGGGTCTTGGAGGGGCCACAGAGAGGAGATTTCCCCGGTCTCTGTCCTGGATGAGTGAAATAAACAGAGTCTCCATGTCAGGGACACATGCTGGAGGTCTCTCTCCCGAGAGTGGACGTCCATTGCCTGTAAATTGGTCTAACATTAGGTCTGTCACTTTGGCTAACCGCACCACTGTCTGTCGTCTCCCGCAAGTGGACATCCATTGTCACTTTGGCTAACCGCACCACTGTCTGTCGTCTCCCGCAAGTGGACATCCATTGCCCCTAAATAGGGTCAGGGCCAGTCAACAGGACATTGTTGATGGAGACGCCATCTTCTTGTGCGCTGGAATCAAACACCACCCTTATTTGGTTGGGTTTTTGAGGGTGGTAGACGCCGAAGGTTGGCAAGTACCAACACTCCTCATTTTCCATGAGAGGGGGTGCTGGCTCTGCATGGTCATCCTCAAAAACCTTTCCCATGAAGGCTATGAACTGATCTTTCATCACAGGTTTCTTGTTGACGGTTTGAATCAGTGAGTTGAGACGATTGAGCGCTTGCCTGCGGTTGTTTGGGAGCCGTCTACGTGGCACCTTGAACGGCAGTGGAGCAACCCAGTCGTTCTTCTCATCCCTGTACACCTCTGAATCCATGATCTTTAAAAAAGCAGCATCCTGGATGGATAAGGCAAGCTTGTTGTCGTTTTCGGTTGTTTCGAACACATGTTGACCCATGTTATGCTCCGTTACTTTATCCATGTTGGCTTTGTGTGTGCTGATGAGGCTATCTCGTCGCTCCCCGCCGTAGCACAATCTCTCTTTCAGGTCTATGGAACTGTCGCAGGGTGTCAAGTAGGAAGGTCGTCCATTCTCCAACACTTGAGTCTTGTAGGTGTTGATGCTTGGTTTGTGGGCATTACCGAGGCACACTTCCCCAACCACAACCCAGCCCAAATCCAGCCGTTGAGCGAAGGGAGCACTGTGAGGTCCGTTGACCTGCTCTCTCACTTTATGCACTCTTATAATGTCTCTCCCTAACAAGAGGAGAATTTGGGCGTCCGGATCCAACTCCGGGATGTGACCTGCTACGGCTTTCAGATGGGGGTAGAAGAGAGCTGCTTTAGGGGTTGGTATCTCTGACCTATTGGTTGGAATTTGATTGCACTCAATCAGTGATGGTAAGGTGAGGGAAGCCCTCCGTACACTGGCTCAATCTGGAAACCTTCGGCTTTTCTGCCAGACATGTCGATGACTCCAGCGCATGTCCTTAGTGAGTATCGAGTTGAGTGACTCTTGACATTAAACAGCTCAAATAATTCTGGCCTTGCTAAAGAGCGGTTGCTCTGGTCGTCTAGCACGGCGTAAGTGTTTATTGCTTTGTCTCGTTGCCCTTGGGGAAACACATAAACCAGACATATTTTAGAGCAGGACATAGCAGGCTGTCCTTCTCCACAAATATCTGTGCACTTTGAGGTGACAGTAGGTGCAGGGTCGCACATAAGCTCTTTTCCCTCCTCGCTTTGCTCTGGTGCTGGGGTTGGAGCTATAGATGCCTGATGTGCTGGA
Organism: Notothenia rossii; assembly: GCF_949606895.1. Lineage (NCBI taxonomy): Eukaryota > Metazoa > Chordata > Actinopteri > Perciformes > Nototheniidae > Notothenia > Notothenia rossii. The sequence goes on along the minus strand of NC_136903.1, from coordinate 51,501,338 downwards.
CCTGGATGCATGGCCGCGATATGCCGATCACTTTCACACTCGGTGCATTTCCAAGCAACTTTACAATCCCTGGCCATGTGGAATGTTGATGCACAACACCTGTAGCAAATCCTGTTTTCATGGAGAAAACTTTTCCTTTCATCTAGTGTTTTTGCTCTGAATCCACGGCACTTCCTTAATGGATGTGGTTTGTGATGGATAGGACAGCTCTTTGCTGGATCCTCATCTTGCTCTGGAGTGTTGTTTTTGTCATGTTCAACGTCGATGGAAATGTCTGTCTTGTGGACTGTAATTGGAAGTTTCCCTTGTTGATAAAGTGGTTTATCTTTTGCAGGAGGGTTGCTATTGCTGAAGAGAGCGAAGCTTGGGTCGTTCCTGGTGCGTGCTTCGTGGCAGATAACATCAACAAAGAAGGAGAACGGGGGAAAGAGGCAGTGATGTTCCTCCTTGAACTTGGAGCCTTTGGAAATCCATTTCTCCTGTAGTGCATATGGAAGTTTCTCTACAATGGGACCAATCCTGCGAGCAGTGTCTAGGAAGGCCAACCCAGGCAGATATCCATCCTCCTTTGCTGACTGAAACTCCATGAGAAGGTCTCTAAGCTCTCTGAGTTTTATATAGTCTTTGCTGGAGATCTTGGGAAACATGTCCAATTTCTTGGAAAGAGCATTTTCAATTACTTCTGGTGCAGCATAACACTCCATGAATCTTTCCCATGCTTTTCTCAGTGCCGCCTCAGGATTGCTAACATGCACTTGACGGATTCTCTTGACGTGGTGGGACGATTCATTCCCTAGCCATTTTGTCAGAAGATCTAATTCCTCACTGGCTGAAAGGTCGAGGCCTCTGATAGCGTTGAGGAAGGAAGACTGCCATGCCCTAAAGCTTACAGGTTGGTCTTCAAACTGGTTGAGAACTGTGTTCACCAGCTCCCGACGTGCTAAGTACTTTACAAAGTCTGTTACATCAGGTTTTTTTGCTGGGGCGGCTGACTTAGTGTAATATTGAGGAAAATAGGGTTGAGCTGAAGGGTTGGTATTTTGCATATGTGGCTTTGTATATGGACGGTCTTCATTCTGATGGCAGAATTCTGAAAATGGTTTGGAGGCTGTAGGGTCGAAAGGCATGGAATGCTCAGATTTGAAGGCATGCTGGGCAGAAGGTTTGATTTTAAACCTATCATATGCGATCCCCCATGTAATTAGGTTGTCGTCATGTTGTATGGTGAACTGTTCAGGGACTTCGTGAGATGGGGTCATATGTAGCTCATTCTGTTGTTGTACGTATGCACCTGTGCGGTCTTCCATCTCTCTTTGGCTGCTTTTGCTGCGAGGTGGTTTATGCTGCTCTTCCGCTGCTTCCAATACGTCTGCCTGAGCACTGGCAGCAGCTGCCTCTCTCTGGAGAGCCAAAGATTCCAATTGAACCTCCAACCTCGCCTTTTCCAGAGCTGTCTGGGCCTCTCTTTCTGCTAGCTCTAGTTTCAGCTTAGCGTCCCTGTCTGCGAATGACGCATGTACACGTGCTGCCTCTGCTTTAGCACGGGCATTTGTTGCTGCACTGGTTGAGGTTGAAGATGTTCGGGCGCTGCTTGTGACATCAGACATCTTATCACTCTCTTTAGCTGACATGGCGCAGTTTTTATGTGGTGTGATTTCATCCGTTGCAATCGTAGATGCTTTACCATCTGATTACTTGCTTTTTTACTGTACTGTACTCCTGATGACGTTTCTAATCAAAAGTAGGCAGCCAGCCAAACTCCCAAATAATGGACACGAGAGTCAGGATATAGAGTTAAGCTCCAGCTTTACTATAGACTCAATGAACATGCCGTTACAGCAAAGGAGTAAAACAAACATATAGTTTTAAACAACAAATAATTACTCACAAGCAATGCGTACGATGAGCCAAATCAAAGGATTGCACTGGATAGAGAACACCATGTGGCACTGCAGGGCTCTCACATATAACTGAACATGTGGTCTGATATACTTTTAAATACTGGTTTACGGTGCAGTACCACGTTTCAACATAGGAGGTGCTAAACAACACAAAACACAAGATAAGCTGCCTGGAGGGCAGAACATAGAACATGTTGCAAAACACACAATAGCCAGCATGTGTAGTTCTGGGGACGGGGTGGGGGAGGGGTGGACGGGGTGGACCCATTCAAATCCAGTTTTGGACAGTCTGCCCCAAGGCCGTATCCAGGATTTCCTAAGTACCGAGGTCCAAACATGTTAGGGATTTCGGGGGACACCCCCCGAGATTTTTCGGATTTTCATGATCTAGTTAGGTGCTTTTTAAGTCCTGTGGGGGGTCACACATTGGATAATATATTGATTTCAAACCATGTCAGCATAAATTATTTGAAATTATTGAAAGTGTAATACATAAAAATCAGCTGATTGTTGCTATTAATGATCAGGACATGCAGAAGAGGCTAAAATTATCACAAATAATTGTGAACATTCATTTTCCATGTCTCTCTCCTTTCCATAACCTGCAGCCTCTCCTCCATCTTCTTTAGTCTCTCTGTCTTCTTCCTGTTCCTTACTCTCTCTGTCCTCTACTCTTTCTCTTTGTTCAATCTCTCCCTCGTTGTTCACTTTTTGCTCCTCCTCACTTGTCGCTCCTGCCAGTGAATTAAAAGCAGTTCAGCAATTTAGTTCATTTCACTTGTTTGTTTGCATTCTTTTTGTCATTTAAATCTGTTTTGTTTGATTCTCAAAAGAGAACAAAGATGTAAGCAAATTGTGTTTTATACAATTGTATGTTATTATGACATCATAACTGCAATAGATGTATGCTGTTTTACAATTATGCCTATTGTAAATTAAGACTATTGTTATACATATATATATATATATATATATATATATATATAAATAGATGGGGTTATTAAGCCTACATTCTTTTTGTGTTACTGTACCTGCAGTTCCTCTCTGACTTCCATCACTTTCCCTCTCTCTCTTTCTCTCGCCCTGTCCTGTCTCTTCCTTACCAAAGCTGAACTTCAGCTGACGTAGTCTTTTCATTATATATGAGTCTGTGTAAAAAGAAAACAATACAATGTTATATCTTCAATGTTTTACTCAAATTGAAATTAAAGAAAAGCATTACAACGTTTGTTAAAAGGTAATCCTTCTGACATTGGATGAATGTAATTAACTTGAGCTCTCTAACTAGTTTATTCACGCAATTTAAACCAAAGTATAGCCTATAGCTGCAATATAAGTTAGCGTGCATGTTGTTGGACATCCACTGACTAACGTAGAGCGTTCACACAGGATCTGCTGGTCCTATGATGTCCTGATGAACAGAAACAAAGCAGCCCCCTGGACTCAGATCTCTAGATACTTCATCACTCCTTCGCTGCTCCGGTACAAGTCCGGGGTGCGGTGGTTTGTTGATGTATGTCGTCTTCTTCTGTTTGCTTTAATCGAGGCTACGTAGTTATGCAGCGCCCCCATCAGCAATAAATGGAAGTACTACAAAGAACCCCGTTAAGTGCAATTATTTCACAAGTTCTGTATACACAGCTCGAAAAATATTACCGAGGTCCGGACCTCGGTGACCTCAATGGTAGATACGGCCCTGGTTCCATCCCATTTCAAGTGCTGTTCGACGCTCGGCGTAACCCTCGGAGCACACTCTCCAATCACAGAGCTTGAGGACTATCACAGGGGTTGTCGAGCGAAGCGGAGAGAATACTTACTTCCTGGTGTAATATTCTCTAAAACAAATGAGCTGCTCCGACCCTCGGTCCTGACGGACTCCAACTTGTGTTTATTAATCAAACAAATAAATAAACACAAGGATAATTATGTGTTATTGTTGAGTAAATGGAGAATTGCACAGGGGAAAATAATGTATCTATGCCAAAATTTTAGATGCGGATTTTGTTAAACTAATATGTTTGCGCTGTGGACCAACACTATACATTGACGGGGAAGGGGGTAGCAATAAAGATAACACCATTAAACAGTTACACAACATAACAGAAATAATATCGATAACAGGGTCCATAGCAACCACCTTGGTAACAATGAAAATGTTGTATAGACACAATTTCCTGAAGTAATCTTCGTAATAACTAGCAAACTAAAGATCATGTACATCCACTGCACACATAATCTGAAATAACGACTCATATTTCTCGCATCAAATGACATCAAAATGCATTTTAATGGCCAAACTAACCTTAAAATAGGTATTTTCCACCGAGAATAAAACGAATGTCGGCCATGTTTTTTTTTCTTCTGCAGGGAGAAATTTGAAGATCACGTGACATAGACGCCAGCCATTGGAATGAAAGGTGAATAAAAACGTAGGGATCTTACCAGGGCCGTTTCTAGCTTTTTGGAGGCTCTATGCAAGATGCTGTTTGCGGGCCCTAGTTTTGACAGTTTTTAACTACAATGGGGGGAATTCCGAAGCCTTTAAGATGATCTGTGGAGATGCATCAATCTGTTACACTTTAATATGAAAACAGGCTAATTTCACGAAAACCAAGCAATAGAAAATTTAAAAAATGATAATAAAAAGGTAAACAATAAGGCTCCTCTATGTCAATAAATGCAAGAGATGCGGCATTTTCTAAACAATGTTCAGCCCAACGATGATTTGGACTTTATTACCCCAAAAACCCAAGCCACAGCTTTGCTATCATTGCAGTTTAGTCGTGTTTATATCCTACATTGGATTTGTAAGCATATAATGCTTCACCGAACACACAGTGGTCACTGGTCATTAGGGAAAAATAACAAATAAATAACAAAATATATAAAATATATTTTAAGATCATGGTTAATCATCTGATTCGTATGTACATTGCTGTTTTAGTCTGTGTTCTTTTAATCAGTGTCTACAGTGTGTGCCAATTGAGCTGTTTAGAGCCATGTGGGACCAAACCCGATCATGCCCCTCCCTCTCCCTGTCTAAGTGAACGGTGACTATAAAAACTACACTGCGCATGCTCAGAGTATTGTCCTATTTAATGTGTTTGGCAAAAAAATAATGACCATAGGGGCATAGAGCTTCCATCCCCACCATACGTCATCTCACATAATTCAGAACTGATTGGCTGTAAGTATGTGTGCCGCGAAAAGTGTGGTGTGTGAAGAGGAGAGAGAGACGCATTCTAAAACCAGGACGTAAGCTGCGCATGGCTTCCCTTCACAAAAAAGCAATGATATTTCTCCATGGGATTTTAGAAAATAGCTCAAAATAAGATCTGTGGGAAACGTACCTGTTAGATAAATGCACGTTTTGTTCAGCCGGATAATATCCACATGTCTACCCTACTTTTATAATTTTATAATCATAAATCTATCGATTAGATTTATGATAGACTTTTGAAACTACAAGAAGATAAGGAGGACTTTTACAAAAAAGTAATAGAGATTTTTGTCCAGAAGGATAGGCAAATGGACTTCATCTTCAAGTCAAGGTAAGACCGCAATTTTATTGAAAATGGGATCTTACTAAGAGAGAACAATTCAATATTTATTTTTTTGGTATCCTTTTGGTGAACTGTCTGTTTAAAATTAATCGGAGCATCAGACAAAAAAAGCTTTTGAAAATAATATTATATTTTGATTTAGGTAAAAATATAATATTTGTAAACCTGAAGAGTCAGTGCCAGAGCCTCACCAGCCATGAACTTCACTGCCGAAGCTTATATATAGACATCTACGTTTTTTGTGCCCCACCACTTTTGTACATATAAAAACGCCACTGCGAACACAGGAGGGGGCTTGGCTGTCTACAAATAAAGACGGCTCATTTTAATTCTCCCCAAATATATAGAGGCTGAACCTGAACTTTGAATCCTCTGCTCCCATCATAATCTTGGCGATCTTGTTAAAATTGTGAATGCAGAATTAAAAATACTATGTAGCTGGTTTGCAGTTAATAAATTATCCCTTAATGTGGCCAAAACAAATTACATGTTATTCAATACAAAGTCTGAGAGTAGAAATGACTGCATTATACGGATTTGCAATACAGAGATAGAAAAAGTTGGTGCATGTACATTTTTAGGACTGCTTGTTGACGAAAAACTCAATTGGAAGCACCATATAAATTATGTACAGACTAAACTGTCAAAAACAATAGGTATTTTGTATCATGTAAAATGAATCTCTGGTAAACAGGCATAGAGATAACGACATCACAAGACAAACCGACACCAGACAAAGGGAGAGAAGGACTAAATATACACATTAGGCAATGGGGCACAGGTGGACACAATCAGGGGTGGGAAAAACAATCACTCTAGCAGGTGCCACACGGACAGGAAGTGCCGACACCTGGAGAGAGAGAGTAGAGTAATTAACATCAAAAGACAGATATACAAAACATTAAACAGAACAGCTAACAGGACACTATCGCTAAAACCTTACAGTACCTCCACTTTTACGGACGACTCCAGAAATAAATAACAAAATATATAAAATATATTTTAAGATCATGGTTAATCATCTGATTCGTATGTACATTGCTGTTTTAGTCTGTGTTCTTTTAATCAGTGTCTACAGTGTGTGCCAATTGAGCTGTTTAGAGCCATGTGGGACCAAACCCGATCATGCCCCTCCCTCTCCCTGTCTAAGTGAACGGTGACTATAAAAACTACACTGCGCATGCTCAGAGTATTGTCCTATTTAATGTGTGTGGCAAAAAAATAATGACCATAGGGGCATAGAGCTTCCATCCCCACCATACGTCATCTCACATAATTCAGAACTGATTGGCTGTAAGTATGTGTGCCGCGAAAAGTGTGGTGTGTGAAGAGGAGAGAGAGACGCATTCTAAAACCAGGACGTAAGCTGCGCATGGCTTCCCTTCACAAAAAAGCAATGATATTTCTCCATGGGATTTTAGAAAATAGCTCAAAATAAGATCTGTGGGAAACGTACCTGTTAGATAAATGCACGTTTTGTTCAGCCGGATAATATCCACATGTCTACCCTACTTTTATAATTTTATAATCATAAATCTATCGATTAGATTTATGATAGACTTTTGAAACTACAAGAAGATAAGGAGGACTTTTACAAAAAAGTAATAGAGATTTTTGTCCAGAAGGATAGGCAAATGGACTTCATCTTCAAGTCAAGGTAAGACCGCAATTTTATTGAAAATGGGATCTTACTAAGAGAGAACAATTCAATATTTATTTTTTTGGTATCCTTTTGGTGAACTGTCTGTTTAAAATTAATCGGAGCATCAGACAAAAAAAGCTTTTGAAAATAATATTATATTTTGATTTAGGTAAAAATATAATATTTGTAAACCTGAAGAGTCAGTGCCAGAGCCTCACCAGCCATGAACTTCACTGCCGAAGCTTATATATAGACATCTACGTTTTTTGTGCCCCACCACTTTTGTACATATAAAAACGCCACTGCGAACACAGGAGGGGGCTTGGCTGTCTACAAATAAAGACGGCTCATTTTAATTCTCCCCAAATATATAGAGGCTGAACCTGAACTTTGAATCCTCTGCTCCCATCATAATCTTGGCGATCTTGTTAAAATTGTGAATGCAGAATTAAAAATACTATGTAGCTGGTTTGCAGTTAATAAATTATCCCTTAATGTGGCCAAAACAAATTACATGTTATTCAATACAAAGTCTGAGAGTAGAAATGACTGCATTATACGGATTTGCAATACAGAGATAGAAAAAGTTGGTGCATGTACATTTTTAGGACTGCTTGTTGACGAAAAACTCAATTGGAAGCACCATATAAATTATGTACAGACTAAACTGTCAAAAACAATAGGTATTTTGTATCATGTAAAATGAATCTCTGGTAAACAGGCATAGAGATAACGACATCACAAGACAAACCGACACCAGACAAAGGGAGAGAAGGACTAAATATACACATTAGGCAATGGGGCACAGGTGGACACAATCAGGGGTGGGAAAAACAATCACTCTAGCAGGTGCCACACGGACAGGAAGTGCCGACACCTGGAGAGAGAGAGTAGAGTAATTAACATCAAAAGACAGATATACAAAACATTAAACAGAACAGCTAACAGGACACTATCGCTAAAACCTTACAGTACCTCCACTTTTACGGACGACTCCAGACGTCCCTGAAGCCTGAGACCGTAGTCTGTCGACAATAAAGCTGCCCGGGATCCAGCATCTTTCCTCTGGTCCAAACCCTACCCAGTCAACCAGGAACTGTCTCCCTCTACCCCGCTTTCTTTCTGACGGTATTTTTTTCACTGTATAGATGATACCTCCGTCGATGACCCGGGGGGGTGGAAGTGGTGTGGGGGGGGAACCAGTCTGCTCTCTACAACTGGTTTCAGCTTGCTGACATGGAACGTGGGGTGGACCTTGAGGGACTTTGGGAGACATAGGCGAACAGCAACAGGGTTAATAACTTTTGAAATGAGAAATGGACCAACGAACCGGGGAGCCAGTTTCCTGGAGGCGACGTGAAGAGGAAGATCCTTGGTGGACAACCACACTCGTTGACCGACCTTGTATTTAGGAGATGGACGTCGTTTTCGGTCAGCCAAACTTTTCATGCAGGTCGCACTTCTCTGCAACATCTGGCGAACTCCCTTCCATACCCGGCGACAGCGGAAGAACCAAAGCATGTGCTGATGGTACAATAACTTCCTGCTCGAGCTCCGGGAACAATGGAGGCTGGTATCCATGGACACATTGGAAAGGAGAGATTCCGGTGGCTGATGTGGGTAAGGTATTGTGTGCATACTCAACCCAAATCAGATGTTTGCTCCAGGTGGTAGGTTTCTGGGACACCAGACATCTCAAACAGGTCTCCATTTCTTGATTCATCTTCTCCGCTTGGCCGTTTGACTGGGGATGGTATCCGGACGTCAGGCTCACAGTGGCTTGGATCAGGCGACAAAACTCTCTCCAAAAACCTGAAACGAATTGTGGGCCTCGGTCTGAAACGACATCGCTTGGGAAACCATGGATACGAAAAACATGGGACAACATGCCCTGTGCTGTTTCTCTGGCAGTAGGCAATTTGGACATGGGGATGAGATGTACCATCTTGGAAAAACTATCAATGACTGTGAGTACTGTGGTGTAACCTGCCGAAGGTGGAAATCCTGTCACAAAGTCCAACGCAATGTGCGACCATGGTCTGTTGGGAATGGGCAGAGGTTGGAGAAGACCAGCCGCAGCTTGACGAGAAGTCTTGTTCCTACAGATGTAGCACTGAATTTCGGACTCCAGCTTACAGCTTCCTGCCTACGGCCTGCCAAAGACCAGTATAGAGGAATGTTAAGCCCTCCCACTATTTTCCAAGAGGGCGTTGCCAGATTTTCCATTTCAGGTTTTAACCAGGAGATGGCGCTTCATTCACAAATACAGAAAGACAAGTTTCATGGACTTTCAGTTGTGTTTTGAAGAGCATTTGAACAGATCAATATTGTAGATCAACTAAAGTATATCTAATATTGTAATTCAATAATATATAGTCTTTATATATTAAATAATCATAATTATAATGTAAATGTTTACATTACACTTCTTTATTTGTTATGCTCATACTTTAACCTTTACAATCGTTTGCTTTAATATGCAGTATATTTTTGTGTTTGCTTCCTCCTGCTCCCTTTCGGACACATACTGTATGATTTATTATTATTATTAATATGAAGATATTATTAAGATAAGATAAGATGTTACTTTATTGATTGAACATTTTAGTTTAGAATGTGCTGTCCCACGGTAATTCAGAAGGCTCACAGGTCACATTCCGACCATTATTTAAAACAATAGGTGCTTTCACACCGTCTACAGTTTGATTTGTATAGAGGGAACTCTGTCAGTTTTCGAATTACCCATTTGCTTTCGGGGAGCCCTATTTTTCAGAGCACATCCTGCTACAAAATATGTCACACGCACGCTCTGTTGAATGGCGCAGCAGCGCGGATGCGATCAATTGCTATAAAAACACTCTTCTACTAATACAGACGGTGTCCCTATGCCGGCGGATGTGGCCGTTGTTGAAGCCTCTTCAGGCTCCGGATCGGCAGGCCTCTCCCTCGGTGTGGAGCTGTCAAACTCGACCCTAACGCCGCTTACAGCCGGCCAACTAAAAGTTGTTTTCCGTTCACGTTGTCATTTTTAGACTCCTTTTCTTTGCTTGTGAATCCAAAAGCTGTGACACTTGGCTGTTTTCGTTTTGCCATATTGTTTTATTACACTGCCAGAGTTAAAAAAATATCAATATGAACATTTCAAATACCGCGCCGGCATCACCGCCATAACCATAGCAACGTAAGTAAGAATGCAGCGCCGCTGGCAACACCCAGACATATTCACAAATATAAAACAAATATTCAGAAACTGTAATGAACAATAACTATTATGTATTTCAAGAACTGTTATTTACAGAAACTCAACATTTCTAATCTGTGTGACACAAATATGCACGATTGTTTTGGGCTTCCCCTATTTATCTCAAAGTCAGCCATCAAGGGAGCTCCCTCCCTCTTCGGGGGAGCCAAGCTCCCCCTAGCTCCCCCCCATTTCGAACAGTGTCTGTGGCTGAATGGCCAACGATTAGGTGCGGCGCATTTATCATAGGTGATCAGAGCTAACTGCCTGCCGTCAGATTTCATTTAAAAAACAGATCTGATTTTAAGACTATTTCTGCGCTCATAAAGAATGATAAGAATAACAATAATGCGTATAGCTTGGTTTCACTTGACGTCACACCGCTGCGTTCCTTTGGCGCGAAATTCCATTGGAGGTCAGGAAGTAATTTTCTACAGAGGATCTAGCTGTTGTTACCATTGGGAAAATGCCAGTGTGTTGTGTAGTATACGGTTGTTCCAATCGATCCGGCCGAGAGAAAAACAAGAGGTTTTACCGAGTGCCGAAGGTTGTCTTCCATAAAGCTGAGCAATTTAAGAAGCTAACCGAAGAACGCCGGAAAAAATGGCTTTCAAACCTACATCTGCGGTCGGGAGGAGCAGAGTCGTCTAATGCACGTGTCTGCAGCGACCACTTCATCAGAGGTATTAGCTAACTTGGTTTTTGTGGCTTTGTTTATGTATTATTGGGTTGTGGTTAAATGCTTATTTACTTAGTAATACTGATCATGTTTAAGTTACCTGTAGTCTAATATGGACTTTGTTGGGACTTTTTAGGGTGCCCTAGCGCTTTGGGTGACGTTGAGTCGGTAGACTGGGCTCCCACTGTTAGCCTCGGTTACCACACAACAAGTAAGCCCAGATCAGAGGCATCTCTTCGACGAGAGCAGAGGATGGAGCTCAAGGAAGACCAACAAAGACAATCAGAATGTGCAGAGGCTTTGTTGGATCTTCTGCAGACAACCGAGAGCCCAGAACCGACGCAGCCCCCGTCTGACAGCCCACAACCAGAGGACACCAGTGAGATATTATATGACCAACAAGGTAAATTAACCACCAGCATTATTATTAAATATTACAAATGCGATTGTCAGAAAATCAATGCAAACTTTGAATTAGGTTTAGGTTTAGAAAATAGAGTACTAACTTGAGAATCTGCAATAATTGGAACAGAGAACTTGCATGTCTGTAAAAAGGTTATCAAAAAGATAACTTCACAACAATTCACATTCATATTTGACTATTTTAAATAACTAATTATGCTTGCTACTGCTATATTGTATGCAGATGCAGGATGCCAGACTGATTTAACGATGGAGGACATCAAGAGGATGGAGGATGTTCTGAGACAGAACACAACAGAGCTGGGAGATCTTCGGACAAAGGCACTGGACACAAAGTTCAACCAGGAGTCCTTTGAGAACAACGAAGAGAAGACAAAGTTTTACACCGGGCTCCCCAACTTCTTAGTTTTACTTCAGGTTTTTCAACTGTGCGAGCCCTACATCACCTGTGGCCCTATGTCTGTGCTCCAAATTTGAACAGTTCATTTTAGTTTTTGCTGAGGCTGAATCTCCCTCTGAAAGATTTGGCTTTCAGGTTCAACATCTCTTTCTCCACTGCTTCTAGAATTTGGCATAAGTTAATTGACATACTTCATGAGAGTACAGAATTTATAATTGAGTGGCCAGAGCGACATGTACTTCAAGCTACAATGCCAATGGGATTCAGACAGGCATTTGGATGTAGAGTTGCTGTGATTGTTGACTGTTTTGAAGTTTTTATTGAGAGGCCCTCTAATTTACTAGCTAGAGCACAAACATGGTCCAACTACAAGCTTCACCATACTGTTACATTTCTGATTGGTGTTGCTCCCCAAGGCTATGTCACTTACATATCTTGTGCCTGGGGAGGAAGAGTTAGTGATAAACAGATCACAATACAGAGTGGGCTGCTAAAAAACCTGTTACCTGGAGATATTGTCCTAGCAGACCATGGGTTCGATATTGGCGATAGTGTGGGATTTTACTGTGCTTCACTAAAGATGCCTGCATTCACCAGGGGGAAAAGTCAGCTGTCAGCATACGAGGTGGAAGAGACAAGAAAAATAGCTAATGTGCGTATTCATGTCGAAAGAGTCATAGGATTAGTCAGAAGAAAATATCAGATTCTGCAAAGCAGGGCTGTGCCCATAGAGCACATGCTAACAAAACCATGTGAGGCACTAGCATTAATTGACAAGATTGGGGTTATTTGCTGTGCCTTGTCTAATCTGTCAGTCGTCCCATTGGAGTAAAGTCATGGAGCTGTAGTCTTGTAAATAAGAAACCATGTATTATTCAGTATCATTTAATCTTTTCAGTAAACATCTTGTTGTGTGTTTTAAATTGTGCAGCCCTACTCATTATACAACTTTCATCTACATTCAGGCTTAATTCATTCAACAATATTCTAGAGATGACAATTGGTCTGGTGACGCTCCCATGTATGGCCATTGAGGGTTATTGTAAATGTAAATAAGAAACCATGTATTATTCAGTCTTCTTAGTATCATTTAATCTTTTCAGTAAACATATTTTTTACAATAGCAATACATCACACAGCCCTACTTCCTCTAGTGAGTGTGGTCAGTGAATATGAAGGTGCTGTAATGCAGGTTAAAGAGCTGCCACTGTGCAAATAATAATGCAACAAGGAGAGAACCACAACTTCTGCTCACAACAAAGTCTTCTGTCACCATGGGGCAGCCAATCAGATCCAAGGAGCAGATGAATGGTTCAGAGGTTTTTGGATCTATTCCGGCGAGGCTCGATGTAGTATGGCCCAAACCTGATGAGAGCATGACATATTTACCATTTATGCAGGTATTTGTGCCTACTGTAAGCTGCTTAAATGTGGACATGGGTCTATATTAAGTTCAGTGCACTCACCTCTTCTCGTACAACAGGTTGGACAACATGCTCATGAAGGTCTTGGGATTAATCTGGCGACCCTCCTTCAGCTCGTACAGGTTCAGTCTGAATTTAAGCCTCTGGGATCTACACACAAGGCAAGGACGTCCATCAATCCTCAGATATTTACATTGAATTCAGTCATCACAAATTTAACTTATTTCAAAGCTATGGATAGCAAAAAATAACGTTTTCTCCCCTATTTATTAGAATGAATAGTAATACTATTCAACTACAACACTTTTAATGTTGTTATAAACATTATAGGTGTAGTATTGTACTTGACACTCCAGGCTTTCTCTAAATGAGAAGTCTTACTTAGTCTAGATCTGAGAGTTGTAGCTTTATAGAGTTGTAAATCAATCCTTTCATCATAGTACCCTGGTGTTCACAACTGTTTAGCCACTTTGAGAGAACAAGGTAGAGGTCTACACACTCACACTGTCTGAACATCAGTGGCCAGTCCTGCCAGCCCAATATACAGCTTATCTCCCATGGGGAAGATCTTCTGGAAGTATATGGTGACCATCTGAGCCTGGATGCCAAACCTCCGATCCGCTGCTATCGCCACACAGTTCTTCCCTCGCATGGCCATGACAGCCCCTCCGTTATAGGACATAATAGACTGGATGAAGAAGGAGAAACGTAAGAAGAGTTAAGTTAGTCAGAGCTTAAACCATTGATAGATCAAACAACTGATTAAAGAGACAAATCAAACTATTTAAACATAAAGCTAATTTTTAAGCACATTCATTGAAATTAAAATTAAGTTTAAGTTGAGGCCCTTCTATACAGCATAACATGTAAAGAATATCCTAAGAATATGTATTATTTGCAACATGCAATTAAGATACTGAATAATGTTGTCCTCAAAATAAATGACTGAAATCTATGTATTTCATTTAAGGACCAAAAACATGACTCAGGGTTATTTCCAACCACCCAAATGTGTAAACATGGAGCATAACGTTCATCTAAAATCATTTCAACGATCAAAAGAAATAAAAGTAAGATAAAACAAAAAGTGTAGTTGTAGAACATTATTATTGAACCAAAGTCTTTATTATCCCGCGTTATACATGTTTAAATGTAATGATGTATAGTGAAACCTCGTTGCTGGGTTGTTGAAGTTGTTGCAGTTGTCTGCTGTCAGTGGACTCACATTAACAAATTGCTGACTAGCTTAGGAGGTTGAAGCTTTAGCTAACCAAACTAGCAATGTCTAATTAACCAAACGTTAGATGATGTTGACCCAAACGCAACATCAGCCCTTTAAGTGAACCGGATTTATTGAATCATAATGCAATTAAAGTGAATTCGGGGAGTGATTGTAACAGTTAAGTTAGCCTACAAGACACAACGTTAGCTCGTGTGAAGCTAGGTAAGCTAAGTATGTAGCATTGCAGCTATGCCCCGGCTACCATCACAATGAAATGTTTTGTATAATTAACTACAACATTGAATATATTGAAACGTTTAGAGTTGTGAGATTGAAGTTACTTGCAACCCCAAACTTAAAATATGTTTTCATTGAATATTTGCTAAGTTTAAGCAGGATGGAGAAGTTTATAAGCTAGCTGGCTACCAACATTAGCCTAGCCATCTCTTGTAACTGTTACCCTTAAATACTAGTTACATTTGAACATTTACCTAAAAACCCATTGGCATGTGATCTAATGTCTGGTGCTCTTACCATTGTGAGTGTGTTGTGATTTTTTCACGATATCTGCGGCGTGCAGGTTCATTTAATTGTTTGACATAGTCGGTGTCCTCCATGATTCCTGCGTTGATGAATGATTGCGTTTTCACTTCCTGACCTCCACTTGAATTTCGCGCGTCATAGAAGTCACGTGACTGAAACCAAGCTATTGAACTGGTTTCATTAATTAGTGAGTTTATTTAAGGTAATTAGGTACAGTAGAAGGCCTTTTTTATCAGTAACGAATTTAGCAGTTGAACATAAAAGTCAACTAACTGAGGGTCACTTGCAATGACAGTGTTGTGTCTAACTGTAAGCTTGTCACTCAGAGTAACCTACCGTTAATTTAGCTGCTGGAGAAGAAAGATCAAGGGGAGAGGGGGGGAGAGAGCTGTGGTTGATGGGCCATTAGTTGTGTAAATACACAGCTGAGAGCTGCCGTTTCATTCAGACTGTTTAAAAAACTGTAACAACGGACTATTTTTCTTAGCGGATGCATGTCAATTTAAATCAATACATACAACTATTTTTTAAATCAATAAAACCATTTTCTAAATCCATAAAAGCATTTCAATTAATATTGGGAGTCATGTCGTTACTTTGTTGAGAATTTGGCCGTGTAATAAGCGGGATAATTTGCAGCGACTTGTTCCTTATGGGGAAAATAACACCCGTCATGTGTGTGTAGAGGTGTGTGGTTAAAACACTTTCATGAAGTGAAGGAATTTCCTTCTATAAAACAGCTGTGGGCAGCAGTGAGTGTCACGGACATGAATTCATAGATCAAGGCAGACTGGTGCACACACTCTCCTGTCCTGCCAGGCAACACGCCCATTCTAAGCGGTGTCCCTCACTCCTCACATCCCAAGCATCCCCACAAGTGTATTATGTTGTTACATCGTTTCAGATGTTATGTTTCAGTTGTGCTCTGTCTATGTTCAGTGATGCAAACTTGTCACCTTTCGGCGAAATTCGCCGTTTTGAATCCAAAATAAGTCGTTTGTGTGATTCATGTAGATCTGCAATACAAATATTTTTGGGGTACGGGGGGGGCTGGGACCCGGAGTAATCTGCGGCCGTGAGCTGTTATGTGCCATCATGACACGCATGGTGTTCTTTTTTTATATATTATAATGAAGTACGAGCTGTGTGCTCGAGTCTTCCTGCCTGTCGGCTCTGCTCATGGATGTATAATAAGCAGTGTTGGGTGTAACGCGTTACAAAAGTAACGGAGTTACAGTAATATATTACTTGTTGCTGTAACGAAGTAATGTAACGCATTACTAATGAAATGTGGGTAATATATTACCCGTTACAATGCTCAGTAACGCAGTTACAACACATTTTAACCCGAAATTAAATGGTGTTTTGTTTTTTAAGAATGTACTAACATAGCGAGACATTCCGACACCCGACAAATTGTGTGGGTAGATTAGTAAACCTGGTGTTTACCCTTCAGGCTTCGCGTCGAGATCTTCGGGGAAGTTGAACGTTATGCAACCATTCAAAAAGAGAACGTAGCGAAAAATACTAACAACAAATTGTGTCAGGTGCGCGTGACCTGCTCCGCTGCGCGTGCATCATTTCGAAAGTGCTTCCACAGCAGTGACACAGATCTGATCTGTGGATAATCATTTATATGAAAATGGTTAAAGCAACCATCACTAAATGCCAGCAACACTGCATCTACTGCAGACAGTAGCAACAGGTCAGATGCGGACATCACGTTACCCTCCGTTGTGGACACTAGCTTACTCCCGCCTGACTCGCCGGCCCCGGAGCAGCAATCTTCGTCGCCCGAAACTACGCCGCCCCTCTGCGGCCCGCAGGTGCCAGGTATATCTCAACAAGTACCCGCCTGTACAGTGGGGTAAGGCGGTCATTTTGCAGCTTGTGGTATAAAAATAGACAATGGCTAGAATATTCATGTGAAAATAGTACCATATTCTGACATGCCTGTAGAAATGTTGGGTCAAAAATAATGCATACAATAGCACAGATGCCTTCACCACGAATGGCTACAAAAATATCTCATATCCAAAGCTTATTATCAACGAGCTGATGTTGCAGCTGAAATGTTCTCCAGGTCACAAAGTCAACCTCACATGATGATGTGATTCCAGTTTTCAAGCACAGTAAATATTCTCTTCCCAGCGTATATGATGGGACCAAGGTGATGATGTAGTAGGCTACATGGTTTTAATAATACTTTTGCCTTTCAATGTTTGCCATTTCAAACCATGAGCATGGTTTAAATAATATTTGCCTTGATTTACAATATGTTAACCTTCATTATAGTCCTTGACAGCGGTCTGTACTGCTGTATTAACAACGTGTCACATGTTAAGAATTTACAATCAGAATCGAGTATTCAACTAAGCCCTGTAATACAAGTTGTTAGTAGCCTTAAGGGCCTACACAGTTGTTATGCTATACCACATTGCCCTTCACTGGATGCATAATGAGCTGCACTAAAGTACATTTTAGCGTTTAAAATACCTAGCTATTCTTTTGCCGTTATTTTGGTGAAAGTAACTAAAAAGTAACTAAAGTAGTGTAACTCATTATATTTCAGAGAGAGTAATATTGTAATGTAACTTATTACTTTCAAAAGAGAGTAATAAGTAATATGTAATATATTACATTTTGGAAGTAACTTGCCCAACACTGATAATAAGGCTCTGCTGCTCCGAGATGATGGTCTAGCTTCAGCAGCTACATTACCTACGGGTGCGTTCGTTAATATTAACTGTGCGTCCGGAGTCACTGTGGCACAGACTGGACCGCTGGTGAACAGCTGTTAGAACGGGCCGTCCGGGCGTTCAGAGCAGAGCTCCCTGTCGGAGCGGCAGAGCGTGATGTGAACTGAAAAGTTTTTCTGTGGCAATATTATTTAAGGAATCGTTGAGCTAGCTAGCTAGCATACATTGTCACTATCTGCGAACGTTAGCTTTAGCCTTCTATTTCTAATAGTTTTTTTCATAGGCTATAAACAGAGGTGGTATAAGTATATATATATTGTACTTGAGAAAAAGTAGAAGTACTCAGATCTTGTACTTGAGTAAAAGTAGAAGTACTCAGATCTTGTACTTGAGTAAAGTAGAAGCACACAGATCTTGTACTAGAGTAAAAGTAGAAGTACTCAAATCTTGTACTTGAGTAAAAGTAGAAGCACACAGATCTTGTACTAGAGTAAAAGTAGAAGTACTCAAATCTTGTACTTGAGTAAAAGTAGAAGCACACAGATCTTGTACTAGAGTAAAAGTAGAAGTACTCAGGTCTTGTACTTGAGTAAAAGTAGAAGTACTCAGATCTTGTACTTGAGTAAAATTAATAGTCCCAGAGTGTAGGAATAGGCTACTCTGTTACAGTAAAAGTCCTGCATTCAAAATGTTCCTCAAGTAAAAGTAGAAAAGTATTATCATCAAAATATAGTGAAAGTAGTGACAGTAAAAGTAGTCATTGTGCAGATTGGTCCATTTCAGAATAATAGATATGATATGTTTTATAATGATTGATCATGAAAGTGTTCTCAAAGCTGCTAAAGGTGCAGCTAGTTTGAATGACTTTGTATACTGCAGGGTAACTTGTGGATTTACTCCAGGTGGAACTAAAGTCTGATTTAACACTTGATTATATTTCACTTAATTAATCCAGATCTGTGAAGTAACTAAAGGTATTAAATACATGTAGTGGAGTCAAAGTACACCATGTACCTCTGAACTGTAGTGGAGTAGAAGAACAAAGTAGCAAAACATTGAAATACTTAAATAAAGTACAAGTATCTCAAAATTGTGCCCAAGTATAGTACTTGTTGAGTTTATGAACTTAGTTACTTTACACCATGTGGCTATAAAGATAAAAAGACTTAGGCCTTGCACAGAGGCACGAAAATACATTTTCAAAATGCTCAACAGTGCTGCCAAAATTATAAACTGACTGCTCCACAATTTAAAATAAATGCTTTTATATATTTCTATTAGATGTGACTCTTTGGCGTTTCTGTTATTATTAACACTGCTGCTTTAGTTGTTCTGACTGCTAAAATCCTCTGTCATTCCGTGGGGTGGGGGAGCCGGGGGCTCGGATCCTTGTCACCTTTTTCATACCTGATGAATTTGCATCCCTGTATGTTAAAAAGCCTCAGTCACCTTAATTCATGTAATAAAAAAATCTCAGGTCAGTAACACTCAAAGCTAAATGTGCAATACCATGTTCAGCTATGTTACTATTTATAATGTTATTGTTGTTACATCAGAAGATGTACATATTGAAATGATTTCTTAACCTACAGTAGGCTATTTTTTACAATGTGTGTTGGAAGGATTTATTAAATTACAATGAATATTGTCATTGTTGAAGGCTTTTAGAGAAGGGTGAACTATAAGCCTGAATTACATAACATTTTATACCTAAAAACATAAAAGCCACAATAAATAAATCACAATTATTCTAGTTATTTTTACCTCCTGTATTGCTTTCAACCCACCAGCTTTTATGGTGTTGTTACGTCACTAACTGTAAGCTTGTCACATACAGTCTATGGTCACTCAGAGTAACCTACTGTTAATTTAGCTGCTGGAGAAGAAAGATCAGGGGGGGAGGGGGGGGGGAGAGAGCTGTGGTTGATGGGCCATTAGTTGTGTCAATACACAGCTGAGAGCTGCCGTTTCATTCAGACTGTTTAAAAAACGGTAACAACGGACTATTTTTCTTAGCGGATGCATGTCAATTTAAATCAATACATACAACTATTTTTTAAATCAATAAAAACATTTTCTAAATCCATAAAAGCATTTCAATTAATATTGGGAGTCATGTCGTTACTTTGTTGAGAATGTGGCCATGTAATAAGCGGGATAATTTGCAGCGACTTGTTCCTTATGGGGAAAATAACACCCTTCATCCAGATGAGGATCCCTCCGCTACACTTTGGGATCCTGATCGACCGACGAAGCTCCATTAAAATATACATATCTTTGGTGAATTACTGAGTTTAGGCACGTTAATAACGTTTTAATGAAGTTGAATACAGTATATTCATATGTGTCAGTGATTTCATGTCAATTCGGCGAACATAAACATAAATGATCGTGGTGAAGATGATGATTAAATTAGGATTAAAAATCGAGAAGCGGGCTGCATTTCCTCCCGTTCGTTTTTTTCGAATAACAAAATTATTTTGTTAAATAACAACATGGTGATGTTTTGTAAATTATTACATGTCTCTTATTTAGCACAGTAGTAGGATATCCGTGACATATGGATCTTAACAAAGTTCCCCTCTACATCCAGCATACTCTCACTTTATTTCACATGAGCTCCAGTGTGGAACCCCACTGCACCCCCTGGTGGATCAGTGATCCATTGCAGCTGGCTTCATTATAAATTACATTTATCTATCACGGGGGCGGTCTCAAGTCAAGCTGGAGGTTTTCCCTTGAGTGAGGGCAGATCACGTTCCAATCACGGCCCTCGCGTTTCAAACTGTCTGAAATGAATCGCTACATCTGTAGCACACACAGGACATGCTGCCACATATTCTGCCACATCCTTCCCCATAGCAGGCCACCATAATCTGTGTTTCACCATAAAGAGGGTCCTCTTGGTTCCAGGATGGCAGGAAAGAACAGATGTATGGGCCCAATGAATCACCTGAGAACAAAGTGTCCCTGGAACAAACAGGCGATTCTTAGGACACCCCTTATGGACAGGATTCCCGCTGTTTGCCTGTTTGACCTTCGCTTCAATGGGCCAGGTCACACTCCCTATCACTCGTTCTGGCCGCAGAATGGGGTCTGGACTCTTGGGGACTGGCTCAGGATCATACATTCTGGAGAGTGCATCCGGCTTTCCATTCTGCGAACCAGGTCGATATGACAGAGTGAACCTAAATCTATTAAAGAACAAAGCCCATCTGGCCTTTCTAGAGTTCAGGCGTTTCACCTTCCTGATGTATTGCAGGTTTTTGTGATCCATCCAGACCAGGAAATCCTGCTCCGCTCCCTCCAACCAGTGCCGCCACTCCTCCAAAGCCATCTTCACCGCCAACAGTTCCTGATTTCCCACGTCGTAATTCCTCTCAGCAGAAGATAGCTTACGGGAGAGATATGCACACGGATGAAGTTTGTTGTCCCCCGCTGATTTCTGGGACAGTATAGCTCCAACGCCATCGTTGGAGGCGTCAACTTCCACCACAAACTGTCGGTGGCGATCAGGTACAGTCAGGATGGGAGCTGTGGTGAACCTCCTCTTCAGTTCCAGAAAAGATTTATATGCCTGTGGATTCCACACAAACTGAACATGGGGAGAGGTAAGGGCATGGAGAGGAGAGGCAATAGCACTGAAATTGCGTATGAAACATCTGTAAAAGTTAGCAAGCCCCAAGAATTGCTGAACTTTCTTTCTATTGTCTGGCGTTGGCCAATTAGCCACGTCACTGACCTTAGCTGGGTCCATTTCCACCTTGTTAGGGGAAATCACATAGCCCAAAAATGCCACAGTGTTCACATGAAACTCAAATTTTTCGGCTTTCACAAAGAAATAGTTAGCCAGGAGTCTCTGCAGAACAAGGTGAACATAGTTAACATGAGTATTCTCATCTGGAGAAAAGATGAGAATATCATCGAGATACACAAAACAGAAAACATTCAGGAAATCTCTTAACACATTATTAATGAGAGCTTGGAAAACAGCAGGTGCATTACAAAGTCCAAAAGGCATCACCAAATATTCGTAATGTCCTGTAGGCGTATTGAAACCTGTTTTCCACTCATCCCCCTCCCGGATGCGCACAAGGTGATAAGCATTCCTTAAGTCGAGCTTGGTGAATATCTTGGCTCCCTGTAACAGTTCGAATGCCGTAGAGATGAGTGGAAGGGGATATCTGTTCTTAACTGTGATCTGATTTAGCGGACTGTAGTCAATACAGGGCCTCAATGTCCCGTCCTTTTTCCCCACGAAAAAGAAACCTGCCGCTGCTGGGGATGAAGACGTCCGAATCAAACCAGCTTTAAGTGAAGAATCGATATATTCCTTCATGGCCTCCCTTTCTGGCCCAGAAAGTGAGTACAACCGTCCCTTGGGAATAGTAGAGCCCGACAGAAGGTCTATGGGACAATCGTACGGTCTATGGGATGGCAAAGAAGTAGCTCGTGTTTTATTAAACACCTCCTTGATGTCTAAATAACACGCCAGAACTTTAGCCAAATCAGGAAAGTCAGAAGTCTTAGAAAAAATGTTACTATTATTGCCTGATCCCTGCTTAAAGTTACTTGATCTGTGCAAATTACTCAACCCTGTTTTATTTGTTAAACAGGAATGAGAGCACTCATCCCCCCACCCTTTAACCCTTCCTGTCTGCCAGTCAACGTGAGGGTTGTGTTTAACAAGCCAAGGGTACCCCAAAATGAGAGGATGTTGAGCAGAGTTAAATAAATGAAAACTTATTTGCTCACGATGTTCCTGATCTATGACTAATACCATGGCCTCAGTGCGATGAGTAATAGTACATAAAAGGCGGCCGTCTAAAGCACTAGCCTCTAAGGGCTGATCAAAAAGAAAAACCTTTAAATTTAAAGTTTTAGCCAATTCCCAGTCTAACAAGCTCTCATCAGCCCCAGAATCGACTAATGCATCCTGAGTCATAGTATTATCACCAAGTTTGAAGTGGAGATCGCACTGCACCAGGAAAAGGACGACAGTTTCCAGATTCTCCGGAGAATTTCTCTGGCGAAGCGAGGCGGATCATAGGCAAATGCACGGGTACTTGAACGGGAATATCGACAGACCCGACCCCAGCTGGACCGGAAAGCTCTGCCGCAGGAACACCAGGATTTGCCACGAGGTGAGTGAGTACTTCCCGCATCTTCTCAGCCAGTAGGTTTATTTCCGTGGACACAGTAGCTTGAAAGTTGTCCTGACGAACATTTAAGCCCTGGACCCCTTGGTTAATTGCTGACAGCTGTTCCTCATGTTGGTGAAGGAGTTTACCATTCTTAGCGTTGTGGAATCGGCTGAGTCCATCTTGTTTGGTCAGTTCGTTCTGATACGATGGCCTCGTAAGAACTCAGATGCTCAATTCCGTTGCTTGGTAATCTTCTTTATTGTTAAGAAAACCAGAGCTATCAATAATGACTTCTAGGCTCTACTAGGATTCTCCATATAATCACTAGGTTCAACTAGGTAATGTAACATGAATCTCTGGTAAACAGGCATAGAGATAACGACATCACAAGACGAACCGACACCAGACAAAGGGAGAGAAGGACTAAATATACACATTAGGCAATGGGGCACAGGTGGACACAATCACGGGTGGGAACAACAATCACTCTAGCAGGTGCCACACGGACAGGAAGTGCCAACACCTGGAGAGAGAGAGTAGAGTAATTAACATCAAAAGACAGATATACAAAACACTAAAACACAACAGCTAACAGGATACTATCGCTAAAACCTTTCAATGAATGTAAAAAAAGACACTTGAAAATAAGTGTTCACAATGTTTATATGCAATTATGCATATATTATTATTATTATTATTATTATTATTATTATTATTATTATTATTATTATTCATTTGCCAAGTACATGTGTACCTATGTATATATTTATATATAGTATTTTAATTTCCAAAAAAAGATAGTTGAAACTGCTATTGACATGTGCAGAAAATGACCCTATATCAGGTTTTCGTATATATATATATATATGCATTTATTGTTTTCCTGCCCTAACTTTTATTTAATTTTTTCTCCTGTTTTCTTTATACTCCTTCCTTTCTATACGTTTTTGACGCAATAATGCCGCTGTATTAGGATGATGCACGGGAGGGCTACTTTCCACAAGCTATGCTTCAGCCCTCCCGCTTCTACTAATTGTGTTCATCTTTGTGTGTATGAATTAAACTTTTTTTGTTTTTCGGATGAATAAAAAAAAATACTTTCAGTTTGGGGGCCCCCTAGTTGCCGCGGGGGCCTTATGCCCCCGCATAGTCCGCCTATAGGAAGAAACGGCCCTGGATCTAACAATTTCAGAGGCGTTTTTGTAGAAATACTACGTCCTACGTTGTGGACCAACGTAGTTATTACACGTTTTTTTATGAGACTGAGTTGGCCTGGACGCTGCAATCATGTTGCGCGCACTACCCGTGCTGAGTGTGCTGACTTTTCGTACAATGTCCCATGGCCGTATCTACCATTGAGGTCACCGAGGTCCGGACCTCGGTAATATTTTCCGAGCTGTGTATAACAAAACTTGTGAAATAATTGCACTAAACGGGGTTCTTTGTAGTACTTCCACTTACTGCCGATGGGGGCGCTGCATAACTACGTAGCCTCGATTAAAGCAAACAGAAGAAGACGACATGTATCAACAAACCACCGCTCGGACTTGAACCGGAGCAGCAGCGAAGGAGTGATGAGGTATCTAGAGATCTGAGTGCAGCGGGCTGCTTGTGTTTCTGTTCATCAGGACATCATATGATCAGCAGATCCTGTCTGAACGCTCTACGTTAGTCAGTGGACGTCCGACAACATGCACACTAACTTATACTGCAGCTATAGGCTATACTTAGGTTTAAATTGCGTGAATAAACTAGCTAGAGAGCTAAAGTTAATTACGTTCATCCAATGTCAGAACGATTACCTTTTAACAAACGTTGTAATGCTTTTCTTTCATTTCAATTTGAGTAAAACATTGAAGATATAACATTGTATTGTTTTCATTTTACACTGACTCAGATATAATGAAAAGACTACGTCAGTTGAAGCTCAACTTTGGTAAGGAAGAGACAGGACAGGCAGAGAGAAAGAGAGAGAGAAAGTGATGGAAGTCAGGGATGAACTGGAGGTACAGTCACACAAAAAGAATGTAGGCTTAATAACCCCATCTATCTATATATCTATCCATCCATCCATCCATCTATCCATCCATCCATCTATCTATCCATATATCCATCTCTCTATCTCTCTATCTATCTCTCTATCTATCTATTTATCTATCCATCTATCCATCCATCTATATATCTATTTATCTATAACAATAGTCTTCATTTACAATAGGCATAATTTTTAAACAACATACACCTATTGCAGTTATGATGTCATAATAACATACAATTGTATAAAACACAATTTGCTTACATCTTTGTTCTCTTTTGAGAATCAAACAAAACAGATCTAAATACAACAAAATGCAAACAAACAAGTGAAATGAACTAAATGGCTGAATTGCTTTTAATTCACTGGCAGGAGCGACAAGTGAGAAGGAGCAAAAAGTGAACAATGAGGGAGAGCTTGAACAAAGAGAAAGAGTAGAGGACAGAGAGAGTAGTGAACAGGAAGAAGACAGAGAGACTAAAGAAGATGGAAGAGAGGCTGCAGGTTATGGAAAGGAGAGAGACATGGAAAATGAATGTTGACAATGTTGTGATCATTTTAGCCTCTTCTGCATGTCCAGATCATTAATAGTAACAATCAACTGATTCTTATGCACTTTCAAAAATAATGTATGCTGCAGTCCACTGACATGGTTTGAAATCAATATATTATCCAATGTGTGACCCCCACAGGACTTAAAAAGCACCTAACTAGATCATGAAAATCCCCAAAATCTCGGGGGGTATCCCCCGAGCCCCCCTAACATGTTTGGACCTCGGTATTTAGGAAATCCTAGATACGGCCCTGCAATGTCCCACTGTCTGGCTACCTGCATAAAGTCAAGTGCTCGGCGCAGTTGTCGGCGAAATGTCACTCCTCTGTTTTCATTGAAACAGCTCCTTATATCCGTTAGCGCAGATAGCTAGCACCAGATGCTAAGAACAACAATACACGTAAGGTGTGCCCGTTCTTTCTCTCTCGCTGACAGACAGACAGACAGACAGACAGACAGACAGACAGACAGACAGACAGACAGACAGACAGACAGACAGACAGACAGACACACACACACACACACACACACACACACACACACACACACGTATGTGTACGTGAGAAGGGGGGCAGAGCCACTCACCAATGGGTCACATCTGTCAGAGTAGGACAATGCGTCTGTTGTTGTGGGTCAAAGCAAAAGCGTCTATGATCTCCTGCACATCAAGGGCTCTTGCACGTTCTGCATTGATGGACAGCAAAGCCAAATTGCTATTCCGTAAGACCCCGCTGTTGCTCCTCATGTAGTTTTTGACACGCCGTAAACAAGAAAAGCTGCGTTCGCAGGTTGCAGACGTGACAGGCAGTGTGACTGATATACACAAAAGCCTGTGCAAATCAATAAATGCGTCCTTGTATGGCCGGAGAAGGGAGAGAAATTTGGGCTTGGTTTTCACAGTTTGTCCCTGCTGCTGCTTTTTTCGGTCAAGGAGCCTTCGAAGTTGGTGCAGTTCTGCAGACAGGTTGTCAGTTTTTACCCCATAATACTGGGCCATGGATGATAGGTGTTCCATCTCAAGGAATAACTTGTGTGTTGGATTTAAGGCAGACGTGCCCTGTAGAACACCACAAGATTCCGACGAAAACCGCCTTTTCATTTCATTGACAACTCTATCAATGACAGGGTAGTAGCAGTGCTTTCGGACGTCATCAGAGGAGGTGAGTGGTGGACATTTTCCTGTTGGAGCATCAACTACAAACTCCTGTAGGTGGCATGCAGGCTGAGTCTGGCGTCGCTCTTGTCTCAACTTGAGGAGGATGCCAGTCTTGGTGGAGAGGGCTTGTGCTTTGTTCAAAATGTCATCCCATGATTTTTCATTTCACTTTTCGGAGAGGGTTATAATTACTTCAACAACAAGATCCTTAGCAGATGCCAGTTGCAGATCTGGGGACTGTAAATGGTCGGACAAGAATTTGGTGGCCCGAAACATATCCTCAAATAGAGTGAGTTGCACAGCAAACTGACCGTCTATCAGTGCCTTCACTGCTCTAGCTCCTGTCTTCCTTCGAGCATTTTACTGCGTGATAACCTCATCGAGTGTGGCATAGATTGCTGGCTGTGTTCTCTGAATGGCCCACAGCGCTGAATACTGACAAGCCCATCTAGTGTCTGACAGCTTTTTTAGTTCAACCAGCTTTTCTGTTGGTTCAAGTTCCTTTTGTTTTTTATGGAAAATGTTGTGCACGACAGAGCCAGAAAATAAATTATACAGCATCTGCACAACTTCAAAAAAATCCCCTGCTGGTCTTACATTCTTGACACAGTCAACTAAAACTAAATTTAGGCGGTGGGCATGGCAATGTACATAAAGGGCCTGTGGCACCTCCTTCCGAAATCTCTCCTGCACACCGTTATTACGCCCCGACATGACAGCGGCACCGTCGTAGCATTGGCCAATGCACATGTTGTGATCAATGTTGCATTTACTGAGCGTCTGTTTGATCGTTGTCAAAAGTGAATCGGCGTCTAGTCCATCAGCTGGGGTGAAGTGAAGGAACTCCTCCTGTATGCAATCGTTATGTATATACCGCACTGCCACAGACACCTGCTCCTTTTTACTCACGTCTTTGCTCTCATCCACCAGCAGTGCAAATACTCCAGCTTCCTGTACTTCTCCACTGATTTGATCCCTGACCATATTTGACATCAGCTCAATTAGCTCATCTTGTATGTCGTGGTGTGTGTACTTTGCATTTCTCGGATTATCGGATTTTTTTCCCCCACAGTTTTGTCAAACTTGCCAATCAGGTCTAAAAGCTTGATGAAGTTTCCGCTGTTTGATGCTTCACTCTCCCTATGTCCTCGTTGTGCAATGGTTTGACACGCAGTGTAACGCAATGCTTCCACAACTGCCCGCATATATTCCTTGTTTTCACATACAGTTTTTGAATGTCCCTCGCTGAGTGCGTTGCTGATTTTTGAGCCACTCTCTTTCCTTAATTTAAATTCAGACCATGCATCCATGGCATATTTATGTCCACTGCTCACATCATGTGTAAGGAATGACTGCGTAGCTTTAACCCAGGTGCTAAATCCGTCATGGGTAAAGGCGGTTTCCTTCGTGAGCAAAATGCCTGCAGGCAAAACAAAATACACCATCCATAGTCACTGAATACACGAGCCAAGTATATTGCTCGTACCATCGGCGATTGAATGACCGCATTTGCAGTCCGTACTTCTTGGTCGGGTATTTTCTAAGCATAGGACGTCTTGGTCCATCACAGGCTGACTGGCTGATGTCAATTACGGTGTGGAGGGGAGCAACGCTAGTTCCACTGCTGCTGCGGGTGCAGCGGGTCAGTTGGCGGGGGCACCTGTTCTTCTTGGTCCCAATCCTCCCGGTTTTCATTAGAATTAACATCTGGACCCTTGTGGATAGCAGGGTTGTCTGGCTGGACCGGCTCCGTTTGCGATCGTGGTCGTTTACGTTGACTTGTGAGACATTTTTCCATTTTTGATCCGTGTTCACTTCACATACTGAGAATTAGACAAGTAATAGTTTGCGCTTTAACTTACAACGACCCCTGAAAGATCCCATGATAATGTGTATAAATATATATAGATACATTTTTTTCATAACAAAACAATGGGGTTGCTAAGCCGTTGCTAGGCCAATTGTTGTAGTTGCTATAGCAATTACAAGCTACCCCCTGGCGCCGCCCCTGGTCCTCGTCGTCTTTGACTCTGAGTTCTTCGGCCTTGTAGAGCACATTGGTCCACTTCATCCTGTTCTCCATTTCTTTGTTTGCAGCGGGGGCCTTTCTGAGCAGCCGTTGAAGGAGAGGGCTTTTGTTGGGATTTGGGATGAGGCTTCTTCTCATCTTTAAAACTTTTTTTTTTGCACTTCTTCTTCGACTCTTGCTCTTGCTGAAAAAACACTCTCTTCGCAAACTTCTTAAACTTGAAATCCTCTCTTGAAATTCCAGCTTGTTCCTCCAATCTGCATTCAGGGAAGTCTGCGCTGAACTGCTGTTGCCAAGGTCCATCCAAATTCACAACTGAGATTCTGTTCACAGATACTTTGTCCAAATCCATTGCATTTCCACTCACTCCTTCAAGTGGTCCATTCACTGTCCAGCCTAGGATTGTCCTGCTTGCATTGTCATCCACACTGCGTATGACTTCCAATGGTTCCAAGGCCTTAGGAACATTGATTCCTATCAACAGTCCAATCCCTGCATTTATTTCAGGCAAATTAAAAATGTTCAGATAAGGCCATCTCGGTAGGTCCGCTTGTCTAGGAATGTTCCCGCTGTTGGCAGGCATGCACTCTTGGGTGTAGCTTTGTGGCAGTTCAAAGAAATTGTCATTTTTTAAGCCAGCCACTTCTAGTCCGAACACAATATGGCTATTTATGACCCTTTCTTGGCCCATGGTTCGTAAACAAATCTGCGCCTTCTTTCCAGTTAGGCCGAGCTCGTGCATCAGATCCTCTGTACAAAACACTGCTGTACGTCCTGGGTCCAAGAAAGCATAGGTGGTGACAATCTTGCTGCCCTTCGTTGACTTGACTTGCACTGGAACTATGGGAAGTTTACAGTTGTCATCACCAGCCCCTGAAAGGCCACTTGAAACCAGTGTGCAGTCCACTGATAACTCTGATGTATTCTTGGCTTGAGCAGGATTGCGTCTTGCTTCATTGAAAGGGATGTCCTCCGCAGCAGCACAGACATGTCCTCCATTTTGTCAGAATGTGTTCCTTCCCTTCAGTATCTTTCAGGGTTTCATTTTCTACAAGAGCTACAGTGGTGGCAAAGCTAGTTCCTACGAAATGTGAGCGAGGCTGTGATCTGTTTAAACCAGTATTTGTTGTTATGAAGGGAGCATCTTGAATGTTTCCAAATACTGGGTCGGTCAAGATTTTAACTTGTCTCTCAATGAAATGTGTGATGTCAAAGAATGTTGCTCTGTGGCTGTTCCTCTCCTGCAGCTCACGGGCTAAAGTTCTCCACTTGTCTCTGAAATGGTAAGGTAACTTTCTTATTATGATCATCATATTCGCAGCCATGTCAAGCTCATGCAAATATTGCACCTCTTCCATTGCGTTTGCACATGCTCTAAGGAAGAAGCTGTAGTCTTGCAAAGCCTTAAAATCCTCGGTTCTTATAGGAGGCCATGAAAGAGCCTTTTGCAAATATGCAGATGCCACTTTCTGCTCATTTCCAAACTGCTCCCTGATTAGAGCTTTAGCCTTGACATATCCCCTCTCTGGATCCATGTGCTGGCAACTTTTAACAAGTCCTTTGGGATGCTCCAGAAAATAGAGTCGGTCACTGTTTGTGTTTTTCTCAACACCATTCTCAAAAGCCTTCATAAATGTGTGATATTTTAACGGGTCACCATCAAAAACTGGAATCTCTCTCTTTGGCAAGTGTAGCAGGATGAGCAGTAAATACTAGTGTTGTAAGGCATATTCTTTTGAGCCTATCACTGCCAGGGGGCACCCTATAAAGGGGCAGAGGCTTCTAGCTGGCGGCCTCTTGTTCGCTGGTGCCCAGACCTAACCACTTCCGTTCTTGCCGTGTTTTGCTTCCGCCACCGGCGTAGGTATGTTGTAGGAGAATAGCTGGCTTCAGGTAAAGTTTAGCAAATCCTCTATTATACTTACGTGTAGTCACGTTTTGTTTTGTATAGCGGAGGGTCTTCCTGGCGATGCCCTTCAAGTAGCCATAGCAAGAGATGCGGTATGAAACTCTCTCCTCTCTGCCTGATCGGTATGTACGGCGATTTGTTCAGTCCATTCACCACACCTTTCCTGAACATGAATATTATACTTGTGTGTTTATTGTTAATCTAGGGCCCAGTTAAGGCTTTAAAGAACCGCTGCTGTTTTGCTGCACCGAACAAAAAGACGGGTTTCTGACGCAGGGTCATCCCCCGTACTGCTGATCCTGTGTGCTGCTGAAGTGCTAATTAATTGTCTGCTTCTGGCTATCGTGTCTGGTCCGGTTTGTTATTGCCTACGGCAGTATCATCACCTGCCCTACCGATCCTGTGCTGCTGGACGCTACTTAAATTGTTCGCTTTTGGCTACTGTGGTTGGGCTGGTTGAGCGTTGCCTACTCTGTACTATAGGTCCGCTCCCCTAGTGGGATTTTAGTGACTGGACTGCTGGGCTAACTCCTTCTGTTTAGTTATTCGTTCCTTCACCAATTTAAACTATTTCGTTTACTTTGTTCTTTTTCATTAATAGTTTATTTTATTTTTATTCCTATTTTCTTTCGTTATTTTCTTTCTTTAGGCTTATTTTACATCTAATTAGTGTCAATATATCTTTGGTCAATTCATTTTTTGTTTATTGATGAAAACTGTTTTGGGCTTTTAGGATTTCTTTCTTTGCTTTTTGCATAGTTTTGTTTATGCCGCATGATTGCCCGTATGGCTGCGGCTAATTTTGGTTTATTTCATTTTGAGTTATTCTGTGCTTTTGTCCCCCACTTATTGTGTTTTCCCTTGTTTTCCTGTTTTAGTTACTGAGAGCTGAAGGTGGTGGTGTTGGTGTCCGAGGTGGTGGTTTCCCCCTTTCCGTGTGATGTGCTTCCCCCGGGTTTTTGGATCTTTTCTCCGTGTGATTGTGTAAGTGTGGAACACGTGTGACCGGGGTGACAGTTTGTTTTTGCGGGATTCCTCCACTCATTCGTTGACCCTCTCCCCCACTGGTAAGCCTCAGCACCCTTCATTCTCCCTTTTGGATATAGCCCTGTGTGACCGTTTTTAAAATTGTATTTTTACTATTGTACACAAATAAACTTTTATATTTTTTATAATTGAACGAGGTCTCTTGTTCCATGAGTAACCGAACCTGTGTGTCCTAGTGACTTAAAACTTGTCACATTTCCCTGGGGGAAATTCCCGGGGTGGCGTTGTCGGACTTAGTGGTTTAACCAAACTACTGTTAAATTAATACATTTATTCTGCGGCCACAAGGATGACATTGCTGTTGTATTAACAATGTGGTTATTTCATTTTGTTTTCTCATAATGCCCAGTATGTTGTGTTGATCTTCACTTGCGTTCAAGCTATCTCCATAATTCATTTGTGTTTTCAAATTGGATTTTTTATGGGATACTGGCTCTGAGGAATGGAACCCAGGAGAAATGTTCTCATTAGGCCGTGTTGTTGGATCCAAGAAGTCATTGCTAGTCTCCCTTTGGTTTAGCAACATTTGTGGAGTATTTACATTGTCCTTGGCAGTGTAGAGGACTTGTGGTTTAAGGTTTCTTTGTTCAATAGGCTAGTTGCACAAGATGGCGTCTATCAACTTCCGGCGGCTGGGTGTGAGCCTGAGTACTTCCGGTATTCGGTGTGGAGTTGTTTGGGGTGTTAGCGATATACATACGAGAGAGAGAGAGAGAGAGAGAGAGAGAGAGAGAGAGAGAGAGAGAGAGAGAGAGAGAGAGGCCTTCCAGCGGGTAAGAAAGTCGGCACTACATTGCTGTGTGCCCCTTTGTACAAATAAGTCCCGTTATAATCGGGAGATAAGTTTCCATTCATTTCCTATTGATGCTGAGGTAAGGGCTCAGTGGCTGATCAAGGTCCGTAGGGACAATTTCAGCCCCACAACAAATACCTGTGTGTGTAGTAGGCATTTTCGACCAGGAGACTTATTGGTCACAGCTGGAGGACTGAACAGAGTAAAGAAAGGAGCTACACCTGTTCTCTTTGCTTGGAATAACTACGAGCTACCTACACCAAGATGTAATGTTTGGGAGCGTCGGCCGAGGGCAGAGAGTCCCACCCCGGACTTGACAGCTGAGTACAAGGTGGAAACACTTGCGCCACCGGATCATGACTACTTTGTAAATCCAGCGACGGCAGTGATGGCAAATCAGGTGGCCGACGAGAACGAAGCCTTGAAAATCCAGGTTAGGGAGCTCCAACACCAGCTGGAAGTGTTACAACTGAGATCTCGTTTCGGGATACAACGCCTGGCAGGGTCGGACGAGGACATTCGTTTCTACACCAGGTTTGTTTATAAGGTTTGTTTATAAGGCTATCAGGATGTTGTTATGGCCACTAGTTTGATAAACACTTTTCATTTGGGGAAGCTAATTTAAGAAACAAAACTATGTCTAACATGAACAATATTACATTCTTAGATTTGCCACATACAAGCATTTCCTCGCCTTTTGGAAATTGGTGGAGCCTGCAGCCAACACCAAGATGGTGAGGATCACCAACGTCAAGGCATCCTCTGCCAGCAGCTTGGATTCCTCTCAACCATCAATAACGGTAAGCAACATACAAGCATGGATGTATATTAATAATTATGCACGCTGCGCACTATACCACCGTTTAACAAGTGCATCACATCACTCACAAAACACACACACACACACACACACACACACACACACACACACACACACACACACACACACACACACACACACACACACACACACACACACACACAACACACACACACACACACACACACACACACACACACACACACACACACACACACAAAGTATCTACAGTATGCCTAACACTTATTTGTTTTCACAGAAACTTCCACCCATAGATGAGCTGCTGCTGTTCCTCATGCACCTGTCAGTGGGCCTACATCTGAGGGATCTAGCAGAACGGTTTGGCATTCACCGCACCACAGTCAGCAGAATTATTCCCACCTGGACACACTTCCTCTACCAACTGCTTGGAAGCAAACGTCTGTGGATCCCACGCGAAGTTGTCAAAGCTCACCTTCCACCAGAGTTTTCAGCTTTCCCTGACACACAAGTGGTGCTTGACTGCACTGAAGTATTCTGCCAGACTCCATCATCTCTCCTGCTGCAGAGTGAGGTGTTTTCTACATAAAAGTCGCATGCTACATTCAAGGCCATGATCGGCATGGCACCACATGGTGCCATTACATTTATGTCTGGCCTGTATGCAGGATCTATGAGTGACCGGGAGATCTTCAAGCTGTCTGGCATCGTGAGCCTGCTCACACCAGACATGGCGATAATGGTCGACAAAGGGTTCCTTGTGGACAATCTGGTTGAGTCTAAAGTGTACCGGCCTGCCTTTCTGCACCCAAAAACCCAAATGAGCAGGGAGGATGTCAGGCAGACTCAATCCATTTCACGTCTGAGGGTCCATGTGGAGAGGTGCCTCAGAAGAGTCAAAGAGAACAAACTATTTGACAAAGCCATACCACTGTCTGTGTGTGGAAGCATTGAGGAGCTCTTCAATGTGGCTTGCTTCCTGGTCAACTACCAGAATGGACCGCTGGTAATAGCATGGGCAAGCCTGGGCAGCAATTAGTGATGGGAATTATGGCTCTTTGAAGGGAAAATAAGCGAAATAATCACCAGGATAATGATTGACTGTATTGCCAGACCTAATGTCAATAATCTTCTTTGTAAACATGACACAAGGTGGCGCCATATCCATGTCAGTGAATGTACTACTTTGAATTTACCCTCTGTATGTGTTAAGTAAATAAAGTTGTCTTGCCTTGAATGAAGTTCACGCAACTCTTTATATTAGATACTGTGTTTTTAAGTGGCGATGGAGATTATTTGTTGACCCTGCTTTAAAGGATAGTTTGCCTTTACAAATGGTGCGCTTTATCACTGCCTGGGTTTTGGTTGAAGTGCATCCAAATGCTGCTGCGTTTGGCTCATTTTCCATTTTTCATTTTCAAAAGAATCGGCTAATGAATATAACTAATTTATATATTATATATAACTAATGAATTATAACCTCAAAACAAATGCCCACAAAAATAACATAGGACAATACATAATATAATAAATCCACAATATGATAACATGATGTAGTGTGGTACACTAATGTTTCATTTCATTTCAAACCTTTATTTATTCAGATTGGTCCCTTGAGATCATAGATCTCTTTTACAAGGGAGACCTGCAGCAATTTAAGTTCCACATGAAACATAAAACAACATAAAAACAAACAATAGAGGATATCATACAACATATTTACATACTTGTCAACATTTACAAATACCCATAGTTTCAGAAAGCATTTCACTTAGACGTGCTTTAAAAACATTCAGAGAAATAAAATTGCTCAATTTCAATTTTAGCTGTAGACTGTTCCAATCTATCTATCTCTCTATCTCTCTATATATCTCTCTCTCTATCTCTCAATCTCTCTCTCTCTCTATCTATCGTATGTATATCGCTAACTCCCCAAACAACTCCACACCGAAGACCGGAAGTACTCAGGCTCACACCCAGCCGCCGGAAGTTGATAGACGCCATCTTGTGCAACTAGCCTATATAAGAGTTCATTCTATCCGAAGGCTTTGATTTTGAACTTTTCCCACTTAGGATGCTCCGTGTTTGCAACACATTTAATTTAGCCATGTGTGCTGCAATATCCTCCTCCATCTGAATTTGCTCCTAATTCGTTCCTCCTCCATCTGAAGTTTGCTCCTAATTTGTTCCTCCTCTTCCTCCAGTTCATGTTTGTCCTTTAATAGTTTATTTTTTGCCATTAAAGCTGCCAAGTCAGCCTCTGTTTTAAGGCATGCAGAATGAAGCAGTAGAAGTTGCAGACTTTTCCCCCAAAGCAGAATTTTGTGATCGGGTTGCTCTTCTTCTGATTTCCACATTTGACACACTGTCACTTGGTTGTACATCCTCCTGCATGTCATCCGTTGTTGGAATATCCAGCACAGCAGCAGTTATTGCAGCAGAATCCTCTTGTGGCTCCTTTAACCGCTGATTAATGTTCTTCTGAAAGCTTTCACTTTATTCCAAGATACTGGCAAACCATTCCTTTTGTTTCTTTGGTTCATCCTCTGGGAGTAAAGGAATCAACATTTTATGTGAAATAATGGCTTTTTCACCCAGTTGAATTAATGTTTCTAAATGAGTTTGCACACGTGAGGCATTTCCCCTTTCTCTCATGTGTGCTTTTATTTCTGGTATGAGTGCTTTTATTTTGTTCACACCGGTTTTACGTTCCCGTTGAAGTTTTTCGATGTTATTTACCAATGCCTTCACAGTGAGTGTGCGTTCTCTTTTTCCATAGTCCATTTCAACACTTTCCACGTCAACATTTATTTGACATATTTTATCCGTTTGATATTCAAGCTTCCTCAGTGCATTTGTTTGATTGTAACACACTTCAAAGATCGGAAGAAAATTCCTTCAAAGCATCACATTACCACATCAACAGGGCAGTGCAACTTCCATGCAACAGAGCGGAGATACACAGCGGTGAATATGTGCATATTCAGCGGTAAGGCTTACCTGGCTGTGATCCGCGTTGAATGCGGCTTCCAAAACTGCAGTCTTTATTAACAGCCGGTGCTTACCTCGCTCCGTGAATTATTTAAAACAATTGCTTATCTCCGTTCTCTTTGAAAGATCCTTAATCCATGCGCTGTTTGATGATGGTTCTTCTTACGTATTGTGTGCTTGTTGTTTTTTTGTTGACAAAATATAGCGACAGCAGGAACTAAACAAAGTCGCTGAGGCCGGGCCTGTTTGATATTGTGTGACACGCTACAAAAAAGTACTTGCTGAAATCAAAAACTCTGTTGGAAAGTAATGTAGTTTAATGACAAAAAACTCGGTGATCAGACATAGACATTGTTATATTAATCGAAACAATCATTTCAACTTGCGGTCAACAAAAAAGTACAACGGCCCTGTGTCACCCTCTCGCCCAGCCACCCCTCACGCAGGTGAACGGGATTATAATGAGTGCCGCCCATATCCATGTGACCCAAGCCAACCAATCAATAGTGCTCAAACAAATATCTTATATAAAAACATAAAGGATTACACTTTTCATAGCTCCTACATTACTGATAAGTCACATGTTTCCTGCAGGGCCGCAGCGTGTATCATTACCCTCTCTCGTCTGGGCGCTAAGAAAGGAGCCCTCAGCCAAAGCAGCAGCAGCCAACACATTGCTGACTGTTGCTATCTGTAAACTATGCCGCCGAAACACAATTTCAGCCAATCAGCGTCGTCAGATCTGATACTCACAGGGCGGCAATTTTAGCGCCTGATGCAGTCTGTGAGTTGTTTGAAATCGTATCCAAGGTTACGCTACAGTCGGTAGTTGTCGAGGATGGCTGCGTCTGCAGATGGAGACTCCGGGTGCTAGTGGATCGCTGGAGCTGTAGATTAACATTTACATGCTTATTGTAGTTGTAAGGGCAATGCCTATAGCACCATGGAGCATATGTGTGGGCTGGACCTGTATTTTACAGGAAAGGAGTGAGCAGAGGATCGAGTTGTCGATTCTTGTTCAGTTTTCTGTGACTCCTCCTCACCCTCTCAGACTTTGAGTTGCGCTCGCTACTAAAGAGACGCATTACCATGGAAACCAAACAATGGTGTAGCTGTATTAAAGTCCGAGTGGAAATAGTCATGAGTAAATCTGATTTTGTCAGAAATTGGGAGAAGTGCGGGAGAAATATGACCCCGGGAGGAAACCGGGCGAGGGCAATGAAATCGGGAGGGTTGGCAAGTAAGACACACACACACACACGCACGCACGCACGCACAAACACGCACACACACACACACACACACACACACACACACACACACACACACACACACACACACACACACACACACACACACACACACTCATAATGTTCGTATTTAGTCTCCTGATTTTAAATGGGAATTAAATCATTTGAGTGTTTCCGAAGCACCAGTGTTCTGCAGTGTGTGTGGGCCTACTGTACTGTTGCACAGTTTATACTGTATAAACTATGTCCAGGACAAGGTATTTGGTCGTTTTGGAAGATTCATTGCTAACCACACTGAAGATTATGGATTATGTCATATTTTTAAGCCTCAATTTGTCCTCCCCCCCCCCCCCCCTCTAACATCACCAGAAGTCATAATTTAAGGGGTAATTTCTCAAAATGTTCTTCCAGGGGTATATGGTTTGGTCACCATTTCCATTGCCCCACCAAAAATATTTTCCACCAGCCTCCACTGTACCTGGGCTATATGACAGTTGGAGTCACGCCCCTTCTTTGTCAGTTCTCGCGTGTTTCTCAATGTCGAGGACGCTTCCTTGGTAGGACATGTCTTCCGACTCAGGTCCTTCAGAAGCGAGGCAAGAATCCTTCCTAGCCTCGGAAAACGGAGAATGGTCGGAACAGGCCAAGGTGTGCGTCATATGAGAGGCCCCGCCTTACATTTTCTTTGGAAATTGGTCTGTGCGCAAAGCAGTGGGGATTTTAAGACCGCGGAGGATACACATGTGCAGCCTCGAAATTTCCCGCAACGAAGGACGCCGGCCTCGGTAGAATTTCAAGGATCCTGGACATTGGAACAGTCCTTCGGCGGGACTCGATGACGTAGCATCCTTGAAATAGTGGCTCTGGAGGAGCCTTCCTCGACATTGAGAAACACCCCTCATGTCTCTTGAGCTGTGTGCATCGAATAAACAACGCCAAGGTCAATGGCTTGAACTGTGAGAGTAGTCACCTTTCTGCTGCAGATAGACAAAAGGTATCTAAGTCTAAATCTGCAAAAAAATACGGTGTTTTGCTTACCTTGAGATACTGTTTACGAATGCTAAATACAAGGACTTAGACTAAAGAGTTACCCATTAAATGTGTGCATGATTTCAGCTAAGAGATTAATATGTTAGGCATTAAAGGGTTTCCTATATGTCAAAAGCTTTATTTAATATAATATCTATATAGTAGGCTATGTTTTCAAGGACGGAGACAAATGTATCACATTCATCCCAAATGACAGACTCAAAAGGGTTTTTGTCATGGAGTTTTAATATTTCAGAACATTTCTGTCAGTGAATATTAAATTAAAATGATGGAGGGAAACCACAAATACTGAGCCACTCAGAGATACTCTTATCAAGCTCCACATTTGTGGAATCAGCTTCCAGTTTGTGTTCGGGCGGCAGACACCCTATCCGTTTTTAAGAGTGCGCTTAAGACCTTCCTTTTTGATAAAGCTTATAGTTAGGGCTGATTAGATTCAGCCCCTAGTTTTGCTGATATAGGCTTAATTTGTCAGGGTCATCTTACTTCTTCCTTCTCTCTGTCTATACCTGTGTACTCTCATGTTCCGATTAACCCAGCTTCCCCAAATGTCTTTCTTTTTGGTGTCTATATACGCCGGGATCCGGAGTCATGGATGATCCTGCGGTACTGTGTCATGGATCGCGAGTCCTGGATCTTGAGTCGTGGCTGTGGTCCTGGATCATAGGTCCTGGATGGATATCCTTGTGGATTCATCTTCCTATTATACAAACATGCATTTCCAAACATTTGGTCTACCTATGTTGCAAATGCATTATCTTTTCAATTTACACACGGCATCTATTGCACGTCTGTTCGTCCTGGGAGAGGGATCCCTCCTCTGTTGCTCTCCCTGAGGTTTCTCCCATTTTTCCCTTTAAACTGTGGGGTTTTGTCTGGAAGTCTTTCCTTGCACGATGTGAGGGTCTAAGGAAAGAGGGTGTCGTATCGTCATTCTGATATTCTGTACAAACTGTGAAGTCCACTGAGACAAATGTAACATTTGTGATATTGGGCTATATAAATAAACATTGATTGATTGATTGATTGATTGATTGATTGATTGATTGATTGATTGAGCCAGATTTTTTTTTTAATCAAAAACACAGTATATTCAGATGATTCAATTATATATAAATACATAAACAAATAAACCTGAGATGTGTGATACAATTGTTCCTCTGCAGCCATTCTTCCTGCCAGTAGATGGAGGAGTTTCATTAAAATGTAGCACCAGGGAATTACCTCACTGAGATCCATCTTCCTTCTCTGAGCTGCATAAAGTCTGGATGTTAGAGGGGCCCAAATTCATAGAAGCGGACCGATGGCAATTATTTTACTAATTAGATAGATTTAAGCTTGGCATTACTACTTTTGTGAGTAGATAACAGGATATTATTACCATGTATGTATTGTAAAAACCTATGACAACAGTTCATTCATGACTATTTCATTTTTGTTTGCACACAAAACCCCGGGTAACAGAGGGTTAACCACATACTTAACCAATTATCACACAGAATCAAAAACAGGTTTACACAAACGAGGAATTTGCCTTGGTGTACATGGTGTATACATAAACACAGTTCAAGAAGATCAAAGGGAAGAAAAACAACAACAAATAAAATAATAACTATTTTACGTTAAGATATAAAAGCATATTTACATGAAATCTTGATATACCAAAAAAAAGTATGTACAGTATACCATCGCAATTACTAAAATATGTACAGTATTGTTATGGAAAGCTGTGTAGATACTGAGAGAGGTAGCTTTTGTACAAATGTGCAGAACATTGATAGGGTAGTGCAGAACTGGCCAGCGGCGAGCCGTCAGGGCCCTCATTAGTTTCATAAAGATAAAGCAACACTTTCTCAGAATAAAGCAAAACTATGAGTTTAAAAGAAAAAAAACTGAGTCAAGCAAAATAAAATAAATTTCAAAAATAAAACTGTAAGTTGCAGACAAATCATTTGTGTAATCATGTAAATTATAAGTCTTTTCTCTTTGTTTTAACATAGGTTTTTGTTTGCAGTTCTTGTTTCTTCTTTCTCAATGATCAGACTTTTGCTCTCGCTGCAGCTCTTCTCGTTTGTGCTCCCTCATTTTTTGTTTTCGATTTCGACACAAACATCCCAGGTGGGTGGGACTTTCAGGGGTGTGTCCCCATTGGCTACTCAGTTTTTGAGTGACAGCCCACTACACCACAGATCATACAGTGCAACTCATGCAGCAAACTCCGGAGTCCACTCGGCCACGTTAGTGTTGGTGCCTCTTGGGAGTTTTCATGAACATATCGGACTTCTCTTATGGATTGCTGTGCATTATACTTGTGTTGTGTAGTTTATACTTTATTCCAACTTTAAATATTTTAATACCTGAACACACTGCTGCTGTAAAATAATTTCCCAATTTGGGATTGATAAAGTATCTGTCTATCTATTTTATAGATTAAAAAAAACACATCTATGTATTTTCAAGCTAAAGGTGATACTGTAGTGCTGGTAAGAAGGAGTCGGAGGCGGAGTATTTAAGAAGGATTTCCACTCTTTATTTTCCATTAAGCAATAGTGATATCAGACATGTACTCAGTGATGAGAGTCAAGTTAGAGTGCCTTGCTAGCTCTAGCTTGGCAACCTAAATCTACGGTGTTACACTAAACAAGGTCCGTGTAGGAACTGTGACCCAAAAGTGAATTATGGTTAACTAGAGTCACCACACAAGCCCCCCCAGAATTCACAGATAAACAAAGTCCGTGCGGCGGGGAGGAACAACACGCCGACCCCCTCTACTCCTGAGTATGGGGGCAGGCAAAACAACTCCTGAACGTGCGGTTCCCGGCAAAGTGGGAACCGGAACCACAGGACTCGAACCTGTAGCGGGAATCGAAGACGGGGGTCGACCCCGTCGTGGCGAACGGGCCAACACCACCGGCTGCTCCAAGTCCAAATGAGCAGCCTTCACCCGGTCCACCGAGACGGTCTCCGCCTTGCCACCCATGCCGACCACCAGGTGCTTGTCCCCCTGCTCCAAAACCCGGAAAGGCCCATCGTAAGGGGGCTGTAGGGGGCCCCTGTGCGCGTCGTGGCGGATGAAAACGAGCCCAGCCGAGAGTAGCTCTGCTGGTACCTGAGACCCCGGCGCGCCGTGCTGAGAAGTCGGAACCGGAACGAAAGCCTCCGCCGCATCTTGCAGGAAAACCCGTTGAGCTGTAGGAGACCAAGGAACTGCTGCCTTGGGCAGGAATTCCCCTGGGACTCTCAGGGGTTGACTGTAAACCATCTCTGCCGTGGAGCACTGCAGATCCTCCTTAGGCGCGGTCCTCAGGCCCAACATCACCCAGGGCAGCTTGTCGACCCAGTTACCGTCCGTAAGGCCGGCCTTGAGCGCCGCCTTCATAGAGCGATGGAAGCGCTCGCAGAGGCCGTTAGCCTGGGGGTGGTAAGCGGTAGTCCTGTGCAGTTTGACCCCCAAACTGTCTGCAACCAAGCCCCAGAGCCCTGAAGTGAACTGCGAGCCCCTGTCCGAGGAAATGTCTGACGGGGTGCCAAAACGACACACCCACGTTGCAATAAAAGCCCTAGCCATGTCAGCGGCTGAAGTCGACACAAGAGGAACCGCCTCCGGCCAACAGGTCTTCCTATCCACCATGGTGAAGAGGTAGGAAAAGCCCTGAGAGGAGGGCAACGGACCTACCAGGTCGATGTTAACATGATCAAATCTCCTCTCTGGCACTAGGAACCGCTCCAAAGGGGCCTTCGTATGGCGGTGCACCTTAGCGCGTTGGCAAGCCACGCACCCCCCGGCCCAAGCTCTTACATCCTTTTTCAGCCCACGCCAGACAAACTTCGCGGCCACCAAGCGCACCGAAGGTTTAACGCCAGGGTGAGACAAGCCGTGCACCGCCTCGAAAACAGGACGCCTCCAGTTGGCGGGGACGACCGGTCGTGACAGGCCAGTAGAGATGTCGCACAGAAGGGTGATGCCCGCGTCGCCGAACACCACGTCCTCCAGGCGCAGCCCAGCGCTCTCCGTCTTCAGACTCTGGACGCCGGAGTCGGTGACCTGGTCCGCCGCCATACGAGCATAATCCAGGCCCAGCTGGACGGCTCCGATGACGACCCTGGAGAGGCAAACGGCAACCAAGTTCGACTTGCCAGCCACGTGTTTAATGTCTGTGGTAAACTCCGAAATGTAGGAGAGCTGCCGCTGCTGACGTGCCGACCAAGGCTCCGCCACCTTTGACATGGCGAAGGTGAGCGGTTTGTGGTCTACAAACGCCGTGAACTCACGGCCTTCCAACAGAAAACGGAAGTGCCGCACAGCCAAATAAAGACCCAGGAGCTCCCGGTCAAAAGCGCTGTACTTGCGTTCCCTCGGCGTCAGCTGCCTGCTGAAAAAGGCGAGCGGTTGCCAAGCTCCGTCCAGCCACTGTTCGTGCACCGCGCCGGCTGCGTAGTCCGAAGCATCCTTAGTGATGGAGATGGGAGCCGTGGATGAAGGGTGTGCCAGCAAAGCCGCTTGAGCCAGCGCGGTTTTAACTTCAGTGAAAGCGACTTCCGCCTCTGCTGTCCAGTCGATCGCCTGAACGGGGGTCTTGCCTTTCAGAGCCTCATACAATGGCCGCATGATGTGGGCGGCCAGGGGGATGAAACGGTGGTAGAAAGTCACCATCCCCAGGAACTCACGCAGCGACCGGGCTGTAAGCGGGTGAGGAAAAGCCGCAACAGCCTCCACCTTCGCCGGCAGGGGTGTTGCACCGTCCTTGGTGACGCGGTGCCGAGGAAGTTAATATCAGACACCCCGAACTGGCACTTTGCAGGATTGATGATCAATCCATGTTCGCTGAGCCGCGTGAACAGGGCCCGGAGGTGAGACAGGTGTTCCTCCACTGAAACGCTGGCGACGAGGATGTCGTCCAGGTACACGAACACGAACGGCAGGTCCCGCAGCACCGAATCCATCAGGCGCTGGAACGTCTGGGCGGCATTCTTGAGCCCAAAAGGCATCCGCAGGAACTCAAAGAGTCCAAAAGGCGTTCTTACTGCCGTTTTGGAAATGTCAGGGGGTGCATGGGCACCTGGTGGTATCCACGCACCAGGTCCACCTTGGAGAAAACCTTCGTGCCGGCCAGATGCGCTGAAAAGTCCTGTATGTGCGGCACCGGGTAGCGGTCAGGTGTAGTGGCATCGTTGAGTCGGCGGTAATCCCCGCACGGGCGGAAACCGCCGTTCGGCTTGGGCACGACGTGCAGAAGAGAGGCCCAAGGGCTGTTGGAGCGGCGGACGATGCCCAGGCGTTCCATGGTTGCGAATTCCGCCCTCGCTATGGCTAGCTTAGAAGGGTTCAAT
This sequence comes from Notothenia rossii, assembly GCF_949606895.1. Lineage (NCBI taxonomy): Eukaryota > Metazoa > Chordata > Actinopteri > Perciformes > Nototheniidae > Notothenia > Notothenia rossii. The sequence goes on along the minus strand of NC_136903.1, from coordinate 51,457,514 downwards.
CGTCGGGCCCTGGCGTAGACAGGAGGCCCCTCGGTGGTGACGTGGTGCTCCACGCAATGTCTGGTGGTGAGCGCGGAGAAAGTGGGCAGCGACAGATCAGGAAACTCGGCCAAAAGTCTGAGAAAAATGTCCTCCCCCGACAGCGAGCCCGACAGTACGCTGCGCTGCCAAGTGTGCACACGAGAGAAGAAAACGTTAAGGCATCCACTAAACCTTTATTTTTAATGTCCACCAACAGCCCATGAGCACACAAAAAGTCCGCCCCAAGAAGAGAAAAATAAATGTCCGCTGTTACAAACTCCCAGCTGAAACGCTGTCCACCGATGCACAAACACATAAGCCGTAATCCGTACGTCCAAATGGGTCCGCCGTTAGCCGTTGGCCGTGCCCGCCTCGAGTGATGTCCCCAAAACTCTGGCAGCTTAACGAAAACATCTCGTTCAGCCATGTTCAATTTTTTCGGAAACTATCTCGAAAAATGCAGGGTCACCAATGTAGTGCCGGTAAGAAGGAGTCGGAGGCAGAGTATTTAAGAAGGATTTCCACTCTTTATTTTCCATTAAGCAATAGTGATATCAGACACGTACTCAGTGTTGAGAGTCAAGTTAGAGTGCCTTGCTAGCTCTAGCTTGGCAACCTAAATCTACGGTGTTACACTAAACAAGGTCCGTGTAGGAACTGTGACCCAAAAGTGAATTATGGTTAACGAGAGTCACCACAATACACAATATAAACTGTATACTATTATTTTTCAAAGACATTTCAAAAGCATATATTGCTAATGTTTAGAACAAACAATTAAAGACTGCTTTAATTTAACAAATTCTACAACATAAAAGTGGCAGATTTGTTTAATTAAACAGACCAGACCTAGGCTGCATACCAACACAATTAGGAACATGCTCACGTCTTACTATGTTGATCTGAAGAGCTGAAGCATTCATACACAATGGATAAAAACTATGTTGTCTCATTCTATATCCTGTGAGAAAATGGTATACATTTAGCATTAAAGATTCAACATACTATTCCTAGCCTGAGGAAGATAAGGATAATCAACATATTTGAATGGAATCTCTAATATTTTCATGTAGAAGAAGACAAAAGAGTGATTATACAAATTACATTTATTGAAATTTGAACCAGAAGATGAAGTCTCAAAGAATGTTTTAAATAAAAGGATATAAAGCAAAAAGGTGGATAATAATAAAATCTATTAAATGTATATGTAAAGACATTTGGTCAAATGAAATGACACTGAGCAAGTGATAACAACAACGCCCAGCGTGGATGAAGCTGGTGCAGGTCTTTCTCCATGCCCCCCCTCCGTGCTGTCCCCTCAGAGGAAGTGGGGAAACGGGATAGGAGTCTGGTATGGAATGCCATTTAAGCCAAAATTAAATAAATAAATAAATACATATATATATATATATATATATATATATATATATATATATATATATATATATATATATATATATATATATAAATATGCCTATGAAATAAATTCTTAAATAAATAAATGAGGCAATAAATATGTATACATGTACATTTAAATACACATTTATTTATTTCATGGGACTTTTATTTCATAATGACACGTTTATTTATTTCAGGGAACATTGCAAATAAAGCAGAAAAAAACATGCATTATTTTACTCTTGTACAGCGATTACCGTAAAGGCAATTGCGCACTCAAAAATGAATAGCTGCTGATTTGACCAAGCGAACGCGAGAGACGGCTGAGTTGACCGCAGTTATGCAACAGCAACCAAAGCTAAACTGACTATCTTGACTACTTGTTGCTATCCTACTGTATTGTGGCATAAGCCGTTTTCTACAGGCACATTTGACCTTTTCATTATGATTCTACTTGTGATAGTCCGACAGCAGAACCTATGCAGCTCATGTATTGATTCCATCCGATAGCTGCTATAATACAAAACAAAACGTCTGCCTGCTCTCCACAATGATCAATGACAGTGAACGGATGGACAAAGTAAGGTACAAATGAACAGAATCACACAAAGCCTGGTTAGTGTTGCCTGACTTTATAAAGTGTGTTATTTTTTTATAAGTGTGTGGTTGAGCTCTAGTCACTTTGCTCAGCGCTACTGCTTGTTACAACTTTCATTTTTCGTACTCGCCATAAACTGCTATTATGGCTCAGGTTAATCTAGCCCCCTTCCGACATGAGCGTGGTTCTTGGTTCTCAGCCAAGTGGGATCAGCTAAGAACCGGTTTTCTGGTGTTTAGAGCCGGCACCGCTGCGGCTGAAACAAGAAGAACCAGAGCTAAATCAGGCTGTAGCCCGGAACTGGCTCGAGACTCAGAACCAGGGAAGAGGTTAAGCACCAGAAAAGCACAAGAACGGTTCTTGAACCGGAACCGGTTTGGTTTATTGGCAGTTTGCAAACCACTTAACAGTACTGGAGTGTGAAACAAGAGCTATTGAGTCAGTGTTGTGGTGCTGTTGCTTTGGTCTGGATCTGTGAGCCCCGTTCATTTGCAGATAAGAAATGGAAATGTGTCATTATGAAATATAAGTCCCCTGAAATAAATAAATGTGTCATTATGAATTATAAGTCCCCTGAAATAAATAAATGTGTCATTAGCCGCATTCACACCGCAGGACTTTCCCTGGTACTTTGGTTCTTTAGTTCCGTTAGTACCAATAATGTCGCGTTCACACCGCCGGGACTACTCAGTGCCGGGAACTCTTTTGGCCATTTTCAGTCACTGCAAGAGAGGTGGTACGAACCTGGTGATAAAAGAGTGCCAATTTCTATTCTATTTCGATTGGCTGGACGAATTGCAAACCACGCCCCGTTAGACTCTGAATTTTTTTTGTTAGACAGGGATTTTTTTCCTCGCTACAAAACCACGTCCACACCTGAGCGAGTAGTTTTTTTGTACTTTAAAGCAGTTATGACCACACGTACTACAACACCGGAGCGTGGAATGATGAGGAAGTGTCAGCGCTTCTGGCAATTTACTCTGAGGACGGGATGCAGCAGCTTCTACAGAAAGCAGTTCCCAACTCCAAATGTTTTGAGCGATGTTCGCAAAAGCTACTTGAGCGGCGTGATGCCGTTATTGTTATGTCTTGACTGTGCAATAAAAAAAAAAAACTGGCGAAGCTTTATTTATTTTGTCCCACCCCAAATTTGCAGAATAGAAGAATGTGAGAGCAGACAGGTGTCGGTGGTTGAATTTATCTACAATGTTGTAACCTTGTGCAGCAATGGCAGGGGCAGAAACACAAGTCTTACACACATAAACACAAGTAATTGATTATGTTTTAGATAAATAAGGGAAAAACACCAAACAATGGTTAATGTCCTTTTCCAAAATCAGCCTGAGGGGGTAATATATAATAAATACATAAAGATAAAGTCCATTGTTATAATGGGGTATTTTATTTGTAAATTACCCTTATAACCCAGCCTCATGGTGCACATGATTCTTTACTTGGACATTTTGTTGGTTTGAGTCATTTGAGCTCGGATTCTAGTAGGGATATAAAGTAACACGTATCTTAAGAAGATATGAACTTCATCTTGGTGAAGTTGATGCTGAATTCACTATTTAGTAGATAATCATGTGACACTTTATCTTTGCACTACGGTCTGTCTGCTGAGCCTACCTATTATATATATATATATATATATATATCATGTACAGCGGGTGGGCTTTATACCCCCTCCCCCGTGTAGTTCTTCTTCTCTCGTTTTTTTTTGTACTCACCGTGAAGTGGTTTTGCGGCCTGCCAGTAAACCCAGAGAAGAAGAAGAAGTGACGTCAGCGTAATCTTGCCTCAGGAAAAGTACTGCGGTGTGAATGCGATTGGCACTAGCCCCCTGGCGGATTCAGTGCCGTGGTACTTTAGTGCCTGCACTAAAGTACGGCAAGTCCTGCGGTGTGAAAGCGGCTATTATGAAATAAAAGTCTCTTGAAATAAATAAATGTGTCATTATGAAATAAAAGTCTCTTGAAATAAATAAAAGTGTCATTATGAAATAAAAGTCTCTTGAAATAAATAAAAGTGTCATTATGAAATAAAAGTCCCATAAAATAAATAAATGTGTATTTAAATGTAGATGTATACATATTTATTGCCTCATTTATTTATTTCAGAATGTATGTATTTATTTAATTATTTATGTATTTGGCTTAAATAGCATTCCATACTTCTGGGGGTCTTCTGTCCACGCTCAGCTACCGCACGGCAGCTGCCTGCACTGTACAATCGCTGGAGGACTGGGCTGTCACTCAAAAACTGAGTAGCCAATGGGGACGCACCCCTGAAAGTCCACCCCTGAAAGTCCCGCCCAACTGGGAGGTTTGTGTCAGAATCTCAAACAAAAAGTGAAGGAACGCAAAAGAGAGTGCTGCAGCGAGAGCAAAAGTCTGATCGTTGAGAAAGAAGAAACAAGAACTGCAAACAAAAACCTATGTTAAACCAAAGAAAAAAGACTTGTAGTTTACATGATTACACAAATGATTTGTTTGCAACTTATAGTTTTATTTTTGGAATTTATTTTATTTTGCTTGACTCAGTTTTTTTCTTCTTTTAAACTCATAGTTTTGCTTTATTCTGAGAAAGTGTTGCTCTATCTTTATGATACAAAACTAATCCCATATCTCTGATAATGTTTTTAAATAATATTTAAAATCATAAAAAAATATTATTTTCTTTAAATATTGTTTTTTAAAATATTTTTTAGTTATATTTTTCATTAGTTTTACCAAAATAACTTGATTTAATTGTATTTAAAATAACATTTCCAAAGAAAGAAATCCTTCGAATCTGCCTATTCAGTTTCTGTTTGAATGTGAGGGGTTAAATGAAAGAAGCTCGTCAGGTGTCTGCGTGATGAAGATAGGAGCTGATTGGTGGTCCTGCTGTAAATTCACAGAGGGCCTAACTGAACGAGAGAGTAATGTCAAATGAGTACAATTGACCAATCATATCTTCCCTCTAAATCGGTGGGTTTTATTATCGCGGACTTTATGACAAGTTCCGCCCGCTGTGAAGCTTTTCTTGTTTCCATAGCAACAACAACTTCCTGTCAACAGCGTAAACTCGCCTTCAAAATAAAAGCATCCCAAATTACACTTAAGACATCAATCAATCAATCAATCAATGTTTATTTATATAGCCCAATATCACAAATGTTACATTTGTCTCAGTGGACTTCACAGTTTGTACAGAATATCAGTATGACAATACGACACCCTCTGTCCTTAGACCCTCACATCGTACAAGGAAAAACTTCCAGAGAAAACCCCACAGTTTAAAGGGAAAAATGGGAGAAACCTCAGGGAGAGCAACAGAGGAGGGATCCCTCTCCCAGGACGGACAGACGTGCAATAGATGCCGTGTATAAATTGAAAAGATAATACATTTGCAACATAGGTAGTCCAAATGTTTGGAAATGCATGTGTGTATAATAAGAAGATGAATCCACGAGGATATCCATCCAGGACTTATGATCCAGGACCACAGCCACGACTCAAGATCCAGGACTCGCAATCCATGACACAGGACCGCAGGATCATCCATGACTCCGGATCCCGGCGTATATAGACACCAAAAAGAAAGAAATTTGGGGAAGCTGGGTTAATCGGAACATGAGAGTACACAGGTATAGACAGAGAGAAGGAAGAAGTAAGATGTCCCCCGACAAACTAAGCCTATATCAGCAAAACTAGGGGCTGAATCTAATCAGCCCTAACTATAAGCTTTATCAAAAAGGAAGGTCTTAAGCACACTCTTAAAAACGGATAGGGTGTCTGCCGTCCGAACACAAACTGGAAGCTGATTCCACAAAAGTGGAGCTTGATAAGAAAAGGCTCTGGCTCCCATTGTACTTTTAGAGACTCTAGGAACAACCAACAACCCTGCATTCTTGGAACGCAATGCCCTAGTAGGACAATAGGGTATAATGAGTTCTTTAAGGTAAGATGGCGCATGCCCATTAAGGGCTTTTCAGGCGAGAAGAAGAATTTTAAATTCTATCCTGTGTTCTATAGGGAGCCAGTGTAAGGCAGCCAGAACAGGAGTAATGTGGTCCCTTTTCCTAACTCTGGTTAGTACACGAGCTGCAGCATTTTGAATCAGCTGAAGCGACTTGACTGACTTCTTGGTACACCCTGATAATAAGGAGTTACAATAATCCAGCCTTGAAGTAACAAATGCATGGACTAGTTTCTCTGCATCGTTTTGAGGCAAGATATGCCTGATTTTTGCAATGTTACGTAGATGGAAGTAGGCGGTCCTTGAAATTGATTTTATGTGGGTGTTAAAGGATAAATCCTGATCAAATATAACACCAAGATTCCTTACAGTCTCACTGGAGGCCAAATTAATGCCATCCATAGTTAATATATCTTTAGATCATTTGTTTCGTAGATTCTTCGGGCCAAGTACAATAACTTCAGTTTTGGTCGTGTTTAACATCAAAAAATGTAAGGTCAACCACGTTTTTAAGTCCTTGAGGCAGTCTTGAATTTTATTTAGATGATTAATTTCATCAGGCTTGATTGATAAATATAGTTGAGTATCATCCGCATAACAATGAAAGTTTACAGAATGATTCCTTATAATATTGCCTAACGGAAGCATATATAGGGTGAACAAAATAGGTCCAAGCACTGAGCCCTGTGGCACTCCATGGCTAACTTTGGTTTGCATGGAAGATTCATCGTTGACACGTACAAACTGAGAGCGTTCAGATAGATAGGACCTAAACCAGCCTAAAGCAGTTCCCTGTATGCCAACTAAGTGCTCTAGTCTTTGCAATAGGATATCATGGTCGATAGTATCAAATGCAGCACTAAGATCGAGCAAGACAAGAATAGAGACAAGTCCCTTGTCAGAGGCTATTAGAATGTCATTTGTGACTTTAACCAGAGCTGTCTCTGTGCTATGTTGTGTTCTAAAGCCAGACTGAAAATCTTCAAATAAATCATAGTTTTTTAAGTAATCACACAGCTGTTTTGCGACTGCTTTCTCAAGAATCTTTGAGAGGAACGGAAGATTAGAAATAGGTCTATAGTTGGCTAAAACCTCTGGATCGAGGTTGTGCTTTTTAAGAAGCGGTTTTATCACTGCTACTTTGAATGATTGTGGAACATAGCCTGATAATAAAGACATATTCATAATATTTAATAAAGAAGTGCTAATTAATGGAAAAACTTCTTTTAACAGCTTAGTTGGAATTGGGTCTAAGATACACGTTGATGGTTTAGAAGAGAGAATCATTGAATTTAATTGTTCAAGGTTTATGGCTGAAAAGCATTCTAGTTTACTATCTAGTGTAATATTAGAACTTACGTTTCCGGGAGCTGTTGATAACACTATACTGGTCAAAGGCAAGAGGTCATTGATTTTGTTTCTAAGAGTAACAATTTTATCGTTAAAAAAGCACATAAAATCATTACTACTGAGTGCTATGGGAATAGAAGGCTCAGTCGAGCTGTGGCTCTCTGTCAGCCTGGCTACAGTGCTGAAAAGAAATCTTGCATTATTCTTATTCTCATCTATTAATGAAGAGTAGTATGCTGCTCTCGCTTTACGCAGTGCTTTCTTATATTCATTGAGAGTAATATGCCAAATTAAACGAGATTCTTCAAGTTTAGTGGAACGCCATATCGTTTCAAGTTGTCTCGACTTTTGCTTTATTTTGCGGGTTTCGGCATTATGCCATGGAGCTAATCTATGTTGTTTTATTTTCTTCTTTTTCAAAGGAGCAACAGAGTCTAATTTTATTCGCAGCGCATCTGTAGCACTATCAACAACATGATCAATTTGGGGTGGTGTACATTTTGTATAAGTTTCCTCCCCTACATGCAGACATACTATCGAGTTAAGTATTGGTGGAATCTCTTCCTTAAATTTGGCTATAGCACTAACAGATAAGTTTCTGCTGCAGGAGCTTTTGGCTAATGCTTTGTAGTCTAGTAACAGTACTTCAAAAGTTACTAAGAAATGGTCGGATAAAGCAGGATTATGCGGTTCGACTAATAGTTGCTCAATTTCAATACCATAAGTCAGAACAAGGTCAAGAGTGTGATTATAGCAGTGGGTTGGTTTATTTACACTCTGAAAGAAACCAACAGAATCTAATATAGAGTTAAATGCAACAGTAAGGCTATTTTTATCATCGTCAACATGAATATTAAAGTCACCTACGATAATTACTTTATCTGTTTTAAGTACCAAAGCTGATAAAAACTCAGAGAATTCTGATAAGAATTCTGAATAAGGACCTGGTGCACGGTACACTGTAACAAATAAAATTGGCTGCAAAGTGTGCAACTTCGACGAAAGTAACAAACACAATACAATATCCTTTTAAATTTCAAAGAACAAAAATTGGGTTATTTACAGGTGTTGTTTTGTGTGGTAGAGGTGCGTTTGATGCGTTTTGCACCCCGGGCCGTTGAAGTATACGCTATGACGTAATAACTCTTTTTTTTTTTCGAGGGAAGGGGTGGGGGTCAGAGGGCCTAGTTATAAAAGTCACGGCTTGCCACTGGAAATGGCTACTGAAATGAAATAAACAAAACAAGATGTTTGCATAGTGTGCATTAAAGGTCTCCTATGATGTAAAATGCACTTTTGGACGTGTTTTGGAAGTAATATGGTCTGTGTTTACATGAGCAAGCATCACTAACACTCAGAGCTAACCTGTACTACAGAGTGGGTGTTTCTCAATGTCGAGCCACTATATCAAGGATACTACGTCATCGAGTCCCGCCGAAGGACTGTTCCAATGTCCAGGATACTTGGAATTCTACCGAGGCCGGCGTACTTCGTTGCGGGAAATTTCGAGGCTGCACATGTGTAGACTCCGCGGTCTTAAAATCCACACAATGCTTTGCGAATGGACCAATTTCCCAAATCTTTGATGGAAAATGTAAGGTGGGGCCTCTCATATGACGCACACCTGCATACTTGCTAGCCTGTTCCATTCTTCGTTTTCCGAGGCTAGGAGGTATTCTTGCCTCGCTTCTTAAGGAACTCACTCGGAGGTACATGTGCTACCAAGCAAGCCTCCTCGACATTGAGAAAGAAACACCCTGTATGTGTAAAGAAGCAGGAAATACAAAAAGGAACTCACCTTGTGGTAAACCTGAGAGAGAAAAAGCATTTGAGCTCCATACGGTTTCAGAAGTAATCCTTGATGTGGTTTTGAACATGATATGGCGTTTAATCACGGCGGCATTTTGCTGGGAATCTGCTTCTCTGCAACTTTCTGCACATACTTTCCGCTACTGACCCAGAGTCAGGTCATTAAATGTTACATGAAAGATGTTTTGGCTAATGTAATATCATAAAAGTAAGACTTGACTCTAGAGTGTAAATTGTTGAAACTTGAAAAAATAAGAACTACAACAGACACACAACTTAATAACTTTATTATAATACACTTAAAATTGTGTGAGAAAAGGTTTGTTTGAAAAGTTTGTGAAGTTAGTCTGTGGCAAGAAACTTCACACCACAATACCAAAGTAATGAAGGAAAAATATTGTGCATGTGAAAGAAGCACTGCGGTTTATATAAAGGAGAGGTGATGAGAGAGAAAGCTACACAGAGACAGAAAGGTGAGCACAGGAAACAGAAAGGGAAATGGCTGGGGCATGAACACACTGTGGTTGTGCAGTTTGCTAAGTGTGTGGAAACCCCAGCAGAAAATGAGGCTCATCTGAAGATGTGTGTGGTGTTAAGAAGCAGCTGATAGAAACGGTCTGTGAGCTGTTATTGTTTCAGCAGATGCTCGGGTGTATTTTAGGCTGAATGAGTAATATCCGTTTACATACTTCTGGCTAAATCACTAATCAGCTATTGGCAGAGCCAGGTGAAAACACTGTCTTTGGCGGACAGATGTGGAGAAATGGGGGGGTGGACTACATTTATCTTTGATCTATCATGCTAATATAAGAAGACAAGACCAGCAGTGAACATTGAACTAATGCTACTCAGCCCTGCAGAGTATCAACATATTATGTTCTCGGTAAATATCGGTAGACTGTGAAGGCGCTAAAGCAGTCCATTTACGATACCAGTCATGTATCAACCTGTCAATTTCAGCACTTTCCTCTAAAGTTCTCAGGAACTCCTTATCATGCGATTGGGAGCTTTATCCAGGTGCGTGAAAATACTTGACATTTAGTAAGTCTTTGCAGGTTATTTGGAATGCAGTTCTGTTGCCAAAAAAAGAAGTGAGATGGAGCAACAACTAAGGAAAGTAAGACAGATTGATAGGTTGCCAAAAAAGCCACCTCTCCTGTACTGTGTATTGAAACAACTTGACTCCTCCTGAAATGCTGTTGTTTTAGTTTGTGCTGACCTCGCCCTAATGCCTCAGCGTACAGTAGAGGTGTACAGTAGATGTGTCACTGTTGGATGCTTACAACATAGACGCCATCACTTTTGTACACTTCTTTTTCTTCTATTTATCACTCAAAACAAAGAACATGAACATGTGCCTGAGGGAAATAATTAGCATTATTATTATTATTATTACTATTATAATATGGTCACCAAAGTAGTGTGGGAATTGACATTTTTACCTGATGATGGCTCCAGATGAAAATGACTGAAGTTGTGTCCTCATCATGGATGTCTTCACTAACTGTCTTTGTAAACCAGTTGTTGACATGCTTCAGTAAGAGTGATGTCACCAGAACTTGATGCACATTCAGTGTTTCACATGATTCCACCTCTCCACTGTTCCTAAGGTCTGTGGATATGCAAGTCATGTCTGCCTCAATCTTTTCAATCTCTATGATTTCAGGAAAAAACGGACAAAGTTTTTACCTTCAAGTTTTTAGCAGTCAAAACTCAACTATATGCGACAGAAAATGCAGGATTGTTGAATCACTGAATTTGTATTTCCATGGTTTATTAGCAGTAAGTGGTTATGGATAGAAGTCAGCAAAAAAAAATGTAATGTGATGGAATAAGAAAGTCCTCATTTAGCGCTTGCACACCGGAGTACTTTCCTCCCCAAACGAGGCCGATAGGGGGTGAGATTTGGTTTCACACAAAAAAGGATCTGAACCTTTTCACCCCAAGATAGCGTAGCGATACCCCTGCAAGGTAGTACTTTCCTGGGGAGGAAATGGTTCGTGGGTGTGTCGGCCACGCTAATAATTTCTGATTGGCTGGGTGAATTGCAAACCACGAAAAGTTTTGTGAAGCCGCCATTTTATTTGCTTGCATTAGCCCAGCGCACCAACGGAGAGAGACTAACTTATGGCAGCACAAAAGAAAACATGGGAGCGATGAGGAGGTGTCGACGCTTCTGGTGATTTACTCGTTATCAAGCTGTATAACATGAGCACAAAAACCACAACTTCAGTCAACTCCATCACGTCTGAGGAAGATGAACAGACGCCTCATGTACAGCGGGTGGCAGTATACCATGGGCGTATGAAACATCCTGAATGTGGGGGGGAACATATTTGTAACGGGGGGTGTGGGGGTCCCCCACCACGAAAAAAATATATATTTCCTGTATTCTGGTTTTTAACAGGTGGTTTGATACTTTTATGTGGCTATAATTAGCATGAGGAAAAGGATGGGTACATTTTCTAATTTCATCCAGAGGCAAAGAAAGGAAACATGTTTGATTATTAATTCAGAGCCGTCTTTGAATTAATAAAAAGCAGTTTAAATGCCCATTTTTTTGTACATTTATATACAACAATAAATATTTGTGAGTGCATTGAGAGATATTGTTGTGGAGAGTCATTTATATATAAATCGCAAAATACATTTGTGAATCCTTCTGTGAGCATTTATTAATATTGAGACTGATCTGACTCCATACAGATGTCACGTTCACGTAGGACTGGTATCATTGACTTAAATGTTCAAATAAATGCTGCTCTTCTGTCTATATTGGTCATATGATGCCCCTTGACTGAAATGTTTCCTGTTCAATATCCCCACTGATTTCCTTACAATTCTGGAATGAGAGTCCACATCACAATTGACTCCAAACAGTCATTTCCCTTTCATCACTCACCTCAGCAATGAACCTCTCTCCACTGTCCCTGTGTTCTGCCTCTGACTCACTCTCAAGCGCCTAGATGTCAAGAGAGGTGGTGAAGTGATCATTATTTATTGAGCAGTATACTCTTTCACATTGGATCATAACAAGTCAAACTGAATGTAAATACAACTGACTCTAAAGTAAGTCCCAGTCTGTGACATTGGACATTTTGAAGACTCAAAGTCCCAAGCAGTAGAATATTAGCTAGTCTATGTAATGTGCACAGAAAATAAATAGTTAACTGAATACTGGGATGGAAATTTACTATAAGCACTCAGTAAAACATAAACACACACAAAAAGCTTCTGAATGATTATAAGTATAATCAAAACATAATGCACATTACCATTTTGAGAGAGAGTACCTTAAAGAACTCAGAAAATAATCTCTTATCGAACTGAGGCTCCAGTAAAACACACTGACTGCGTCTACATGGACATCATGGTGTTTACATGAGCAGAGAGAGATCGGGTTATTCATGTTCCCTGTTTACATGATAAATACTCGTAACATGGCATTTCGATGCCTTTTCTCATCTAAACTATTCAGTATTTGTATCTCTCTATCATGACATAAAGACGAAACTCCTCTCCAGAAGTGAGACGCCGCCGCCGCCATCACTGTTAACTGATTAACTGCTACAGCTGAAGACTTACTTTCCTCTTCTTTGAAAAAATGTTCTTATGTCCATGTTGTCTGGGGGAGAAAACATATCAAACCAAGAGATCGTCAGCTTTGATTTTCGCTGTATTAACAATGTCCTGAACATTTGGTGTGTGTGCTTTACCTCCGCTACCGGCATCGCTTCATATAACAGATCTGAGCTGTCCAACTATGATAACACTCCTTGAACATGCGCGCGCTATGGGAGAATCTGCCTTGGTACAAAGTACCAGTGAAAACATGGTACGGAGTTTCATTGATTTGGGCATCCTCTCAATAAGCAAGTGGAATGGATTTGATAGTGAAGCACTGACACAGCGCTCTACAAAGTGGGGCGAGTGGATAGACCGATTCACTGACTTTCCACATGGTAGAAGTGGGGGGGTCTAAACTAATCATTTGAAAAAGTGGCGGGGACTTGTCCCACCCTCATATAATGGCTGCGACGCCCATGCAGTATACGCCATGAAGTTGTTTGCGGCTTGCCAGTAAACCCAAAGCAGAAGAAGATGTGACGTCAGAGGCTTCATTTGCCTAATCCTCCCTCGGGGACTTATTCCGGAGAGAACGTGATCTGTGTACTAGGACAGTTTGAGGGACTAAAGAGTTCAGACCAAGTACTTAGCCGGTACTTGTCCCCGGTAATTAGTCACCCCGAACTCTTTAGTCCAGATCTTTTTGGTGTGAAACCAAATCTCCCCCCCCCCCTATCGGCCTAGTTCGGGGGGAAAAGTACTCCGGTTTGAAATCGCCTTTTGTGTTGGAAGACATGTTTGATGATGGTATTTGATATCCCGAATCAATCCATTAAATCTGAAATAATCCAATGTGAGCTCTGTGATAATAATAATGCTCTACTGTAGAGATTAACATCAAGAAAACAGAGGAAATTGTTTTTGAGTCACCATCTGACTGCTACACAGTCCCCACACTGTTGTCATCCATACTGAGCAAACAAATCAAGCAGGAACAAATTATCTTTTGTTTTTTGGATCAGTGATTTTGACTTCTAAAATACTGTTACATTACATCAGGGATCAACAACCACATTTGTCCAAGGGCCAAAATGTATCCAATAGACACTATCGCGGGCCAGCGATTTTTATATCGCCCAGAATTTTGAAGTTGACTGCACCCCACATAAAAAACATCACCCGGACTCCATTCTTTGTACTGTCTTAAAACCTTTCCTTGAAATATGTAATGAATTGTAAGGTGTCCTTGGGAGCTTTGAAAGGCGCATCTAAATATAATGAATTATCATTATTATTTATTATCTGAAACGATATAATAACTTCTAAAACTTGTTCCAGTCACTTGCCCCATGCATTCAGCAGCAGCAGGCCATTCACTTTGATTTGATCCCGTTATAAAATCTCATCATTTCGACAATAAATAAATGCTACATAATCGTTATCTTGCACATTTTATCTAACCATCTCCGTTTCTAACTTTCAATATAGGCTATTTTAAAAGAGATCTCTCTCTCATCTGCGTTTGGGGGTGGGGCCTCACAGACACGCTGTATCTCTCTCTCTCTCACAGACATGCTGCAGCCAGTGGCGGCTGGTGGAAAATGGTTTTGGTGGGGCTATGGAAATAGGGACCAAACCATACTAGGGCGGTCCGGGGAAGACATTTTTGAGAAATTATGACTTCTGGTGATGTTAGAGGGGGGGGGGGCAAATTGAGGCTTAAAAATATGAGATAATCCATAATCATCAGTGTGGTTAGCGATAAATCTTCCAAAACTGTGCAACAGTACAGTAGGCCCACACAAACTGCAGAACACTGGTGCTTTGGGAACACTCAAATGATTTAATTCCCATTTAAAATCAGGAGACTAAATACGAACAGTGTGTTTGTGTGTGTGTGTGTGTGTGTGTGTGTGTGTGTGTGTGTGTGTGTGTGTGTGTGTGTGTGTGTGTGTGTGTGTGTGTGTGTGTGTGTGTGTGTGTGTGTGTGTGTGTGTGTGTGTTTGTGTGTGTGCAACCCAGTGTCATGGCATTTCGTGTTCACCAACACGATTTTTAATCTATTGATTCGTGTTCACCAACACGATTTTCTCCTTTTTTTGTGTTGCACAGCACGATTTTAAAAGCAATGTATTTCTACTGGTAATGTGTTTCGTACCTGCAGCACGTCTTTTTCTCCGGTTGGGTCGTGGAAGACCGGAAGCTGTGTGGTTCATAAAAACATGTTCTTACTAAATATCAAGCCACAATTATTGCTTTTATTTTAAATCGTATAATATCTGACTTTTGTTTCCGTCTGTGAGGAAAATAAATGGGGCTCAGAGCCTCAGAACACTGAAATCTGTATTTTAAAATATTTTTTTCCTTCTAATTTGTTATTCTTTTCAAAATAACACACTGTTATTTACTCACCAATAACACACAATTATCCTTGCTTGTATTTATTGGTTTAATTCCATAACCTCTGGCTTTTTTGGTGTCCGTCAGGAACTGAATTTCTAAATAAAAATTACCGGAAACAGACGTAGGCCTCTAGGAGTTTAGGATGGCCGAAGACACTACACTACCCATAATCCCCAGCTATCGTTTAGGACTACAGTCCCCGTGGTTAATCTTCAAGCATTGGGATTGGATGTTGGAGTGGCAGTGCGCCAAGGTTACGCCGAGCGTCAAACAGCTGTTTGAAATGGAACAAAACCACGCCAGACTATCCAAAACTGGAATCGAACGCCCCCCCCAGAACTACACATGCTGGCTATAGAGAACCGCAGTGACGCGTCGTAAAACCCGGATGTATACTTCTTCCGGTTCCTTCGCGAAAAACCAATGCAAATTCTCCATAGGATTTTGGAAAATAGCTCGAAATAAGGTCTGTGCTTGACACACATTTAAGAGAGGGATCACGTTTTGTTCAGCCGGATAATCTCCACATGTCAACCCTACTTTTATAATTTTTTAATCATAAATCTAGTCGCCAAAAGCAAAATGCTAACGTTATGCTATAAACGAACTACAAGCCAGTACAGCAGCAGGGTCGCACGACTTCAACGTCACGCCAATTTAAGATCGTTTCAACTGACTTGCACTGAAACTGCACTTTGAACACTTTAAATATATTAACATTTTAAACTGTATACCCCGGTTATCTAGGCGCGTTTTGTTTAATGTATTCCACGTTTATCTAGGCCCTTTTTGTTTTATGTATACATATCACACTGTGGGAAACGATATTTCGATATTTCTGGATGTATAACACATGTAGAATTTTTGACAATAAAGCTGAATTTGACTTTCGCGTGCTTGCATATTTTAACAAAGCTTTTCATTTCAGCCGCACTGAATTTAACTAGAAGTCATGGCTGTGTCAATTACCAGTCTGATATCGTTTTCCAAAGATGACAAGAAGAATGTAGATAGAGAGAACCACTACAAGTCAGGACACGTTACAGTGCAGCCTAGATGAAGGTGTGCTTACCGGTGTTGTCAGGGCTAGCATGAGGGACAAGGTTTATAGTGTCGGTGAGTAGTGATAGCAAGAGTACCGTTAACCTCGAGTTAATTTATTCACATTAATTCCCATCAACAAATCAATTGTATGTGTCACATGAAATCTTTATTAGGCAAGGCAAGGCAAGTTTATTTATATAGCACTTTTCAACACAAGGCAATTCAAAGTGCTTTACAAAAAATGAAAGACATTAAGAAAATGGCATTTAAAATCAGTCATTAAAAAGAAAAGCTAATAAAAGAAACATTAAAAGAAAAAATACATGGATAAAAGTGACAGTGCAGTCTAAGATATGAATAGTTCAATTAAAAGCAGCGACAAAAAGAAAAGTCTTCAGCCTGGATTTAAAAGTAGTAAGTTGCAGCGGACCTGCAGGTTTCTGGGAGTTTGTTCCAGATATTTGGAGCATAATAACTGTACGCTGCTTTACCATGTTTAGTTCTGACTCTGGGGACAGAAAGCTGACCAGTCCCTGAAGACCTGAGAGATCTGGATGGTTCATCATTTAGCAGGAGGTCAGAAATGCATTTTGGTCCTAAACCATTCAGTGCTTTATAAACAGCAGCAGTATTTTGAAATCTATTCTTTGACACACAGGAAGCTATTGTAAAGACTTCAGAACTGGAGCGATGTGTTCCACTTTCTTAGTGTTGGTAAGGACTCTAGCAGCACTGTTCTGAATCAGCTGCAGCTTTCTAATATATTTTTTAGTGAGACCTGTGAAGACACCATTGCAGTAGTCCAGTCTACTGAAGATAAAAGCATGGACACGTTTTTCCAAATCCTGCTGTGACATTAGTCTTTTAATCCTAGATATGTTCTTTAGGTGATAGTAGGCTGATTTAGTAACTGTTTTAATGTGACTGTTGAAACCAATAACTAATTTAACACGCTGACAAGAGAGCCCACCTCCGAAGATCGTGACTGGCTGAGGGACAGACTCGGGGGCAGGTTCTCAGGAATTTCTTGGCTTCTCTCCCCCGAGCCAGAAGAGGAACACTACAGCTTGGAAACACTTACTGTTCCTGAAATTATCAAATCTGTTGGGCATCAGGGACCTGAGGCAATTGTGGCAAGCATGGCATTGTCTGAAGAGCAACAGAGGGCAATTCAGGTGGCTACCACTGGTCAACGAACCAACCCAAACTGGCATTTGTTCAGGAAAGGAAGGTTGACTGCCAGCAACTTTGGAGCTGTCCTGAGGTCAAAGTGTGTGACTGCTTCCTTTATTGCCAGGGTGCTTGGGCAACAACAGGCCCTTGATGGTGTTTTGTACAGTGGGGGGACTATGAATGAATGTGAGGGTGTCAGGGCATTCACCACTGCAACTCAGATGCAGGTCCATGAGTCAGATTTGTGGCTCTCCCTATCAGGATTGTTGGGGGCATCTCCAGATGGTCTGGTAGGGTCTTCCGCTGTGCTGGAGGTAAAATGTCCCTACGGAGCCAGGGAAATGACAATTAGTGAAGCATTGCAAATCAAGGGTTTCTTTGTCAGTAAGGAAGGAGAAACATTCAGCCTGCGTGAGGAACATCCTTACTGGCACCAAGTGCAAGATCAGCTTCACCTCACTGCAAGGAAGAAGAAATACAAAAATTGTGAATTGTTTTTAATTTACATTTACTCGCCTTTGCAATGTTGTGGTTGTTAGAGTGTTAGGTTTCCTGTCAGCTCGTCTGTTGGGAAGATATAAAATATAGTTTCATGGAAGTCACACCGTCACATATACTGTAAGAGCATTAAGACATACAGTACATAGGCTAAAACAAAACATCTAAAGATATAACCTTGCACTTTGATAAGTCTCGTGAACATTTTCACTATTTTGACATTTTTATAGATGAAAATTGAACTAAAGAAATAAATGGTAGATTAATCCATATTGAAAATAGGTGTCAGCTGCTACACTAATTATAATAGTTATATTTATTAATTAATTAAGATAAGATATTACTGTATTGATCCCAATTTGGGAAATGTTTGTGTTGCAGCAGCATAACAAGAAAAACTAAATATAAGTTATTATATATACAAAAGTATGTGAGGGATGGAATATTAAATTGAATATAAATGTAAAATGTACATGTGATTTTACGTCCAAGAGAAGCTATGGAGCAGAGTTCTCTGCCAGCCAGAGGTGATTTGTTATTAGTTCAATATGTCAAACTGATTTCCCTGACTAAAATCTTTAGTTAGCCTACATGATGAAACGTTATGCTGCTTGTACTAATAAGACTTATCATATAAGCCACACAGGTTTTAATAGGATGTATTCATTATCTTTACTTATGTTGCGGTCTTTTCAGCAGCGCCATCTTTATAACGGCGATACAGTCACTACCCATTATTTACATTTCACCGTGACATGGACAAAAATGTAACGTCAGCTTACCTCATGGCACGAATCCAGACTCTCCTTTGGAAAACATCGGCCGGGAAACGATAGAACAAGCACGTTTCATGCGAAGACCTGTGGCTGCAACCCGGAGCAAAGCAACAAACCATTGCGTAGCTAACTAGTAGCGCTAGCTTTAGCTAACGTTAGCCAACGAAACGAACTGCCGAGTAAAATTGGAAAACACTGGTAATTAATTATTCTATAATTTGTAAAACTACGGTGTTAAAAATGACAATTTCAAAAATACAGATTCTAATGGTCAGATATAGATATACAGATACTAAAGATAGGCAGGTACTTGCTTTCAAGCAGGACACAGGGGGAAACAAACTTAGCGGGAGTGTTTACGTGTTCGGCGTAATGACGTACAACGGCCTCGACAATTTCTGAAGTCCTATTCAGCCATTCGGTAACAACCATCGTTTTTCAGACACGTAAACTCTTCAAAAATCCCCAGTGGGGTCACTGCTGATGTATTTAATGTCGTAGAACAAAACGTGATTTACCTCTTAAATTTGTGTCAACCACAGACCTTATTTCGAGCTATTTTCCAAAACCCTATGGAAAAAATGCATTGCTTTTTGAGGAAGGAACCGGAAGTGCTAAAAATGCTAACTTACTTCCGGGTTTTACGACGCGTCACTGCGGTTCTCTATTGTGTTTCGCAAAATGTTCCATGGGACGTCTCTACTGAACGTTTTCGTTTTTCCCACAATTAGAAGTTGCCAGTATTAAACACATTGGTGTTATCAAATGTAAAACATATAATTAATAAATGGGTGAAAATCGCTTGTGTCCATAATGCGCAGCATTAATATATACCCACATGACAGCTCATTGTTACTTTGTAATTCTACTCCACAATTCAGAGGTTAACCTGATTGCCAAGTGCCAACAATCAGGAGAGATATTTGATAGTTGGTGCTTGAGAAGACTAAACATTTATCTGCACTTGACATGAATGGAAACGAGTAATAAAGTATATTCATTACTCATTATTCTCTACTAATAGTTAATTAAAGACAGTATAATGGCTATTTTGCACATCCCTTTCAAGATTTCAAGATTTTCAAAGGTTATTGACATATCATAGACAAAACTACGGTGTATGCAATGAATGAAAATCTTGGGTCACAGGTTCCTCAACAGCACATTACAAGACATCTATCAACATGGGTTTGTACCTCCACCATTAAACTGTCATATTCTGCACATTTCTTATACTATCTACATAGAGTATAATTCATATGTATGATATCAGTTAAAATAAGTCCTTCAACATAGTTAACATTGCAGGAAAGCAATATATTAGACGTTAAGTACTTTGTCAGGCTTAATATTTATCTGTAGATACCCCCAAAGTTTTTTTCTTATTTAAAAGAAGACCTTAATCTAAAGTATTATTTAATGTTTAAATAAAGGTTAATTCGTTTTTCTGTTTTGCACATCCTCCTATTAATATCTTTGTACATCTGGCACTAAACTGTTTTATTGTAGAGATCACTTACAGTATCTTCTTGATTTTTTATATTCTATATTTCTATCACAGACCTTCTACTTTCCCCCTATGAAAGTATGTACTCTTAATATTTTTTTAATCAAATATAACACATAAAAACAATAATCCAATAACGTGCTTTAACCACTAGGCGGTGCACACAAGGTACATACAGCTATAATAACTTCGTATTATCAGTGTAGGACACTTATGTATGTACAACATCTGAAGATGTGTAGTTTTATTCATGTTTTCACATAATTTTATAGCATATTGCTATACTATTTCAGACTCAGTATTTACATTCTTATATTCAAAGAAAATCAAAGTCCTTTTATATCAGCTGTGCACCGTTATGGTGTAAATATAACCTATCTACGAATTAGATCAAATATAAAAGTCAGCCGAATTAAGGTTGATACTGCAAGGAGACGTATTGTGTGAAGAGAAATAGAAGATGTTGTTTGATTGTTGATATATTTATTATCCACGTTAAGTATTCAGTTTCGGCGGCATTTCTTCCAGTTTTTCCAAAGGTCTTCTCATCAGGGCTCTATAAATAAAGAACTACGGCAGATCTGTAATATGTAATGCAGCCGGACCGTGTATTACAATGCCGTTATGTGATGACTTTCAAAGAGAAAAGCAAGAACACTCAGAATTAAATAT
Organism: Notothenia rossii; assembly: GCF_949606895.1. Taxonomy (NCBI): domain Eukaryota; kingdom Metazoa; phylum Chordata; class Actinopteri; order Perciformes; family Nototheniidae; genus Notothenia; species Notothenia rossii. The sequence continues at coordinate 51,436,735 of NC_136903.1, read as the reverse complement.
TCTTTTATTCTTTTAAAATGTTTTCCGGATTTCATATCATATAAACACCAAATCCCAGCATGCATTGCGGCTAAAACATCCAATCAGCGAGCTTAAACCATAGCTGAGGATCTTGGGTAAGCGCTCGAAATGCCTACGTCTGTTTCCGGTTATTTTTATTTTGAAATTCAGTTCCTGAAGGACGCCAACAAAGCCCGAGATTATGGAATCAAACCAATAAATAAAAGCAAGGATAATTGTGTGTTATTGGTGAGTAAATAACAGTGTGTTATTTTGAAAAGAATAACAAATTAGAAGGAAAAAAAGATTTTAAAAATACAGATTTCAGTGTTCTGAGGCTCTGAGCCCCATTTATTTTCCTCAGAGAAAAGGAAACAAAAGTCAGAAATTATACGATTTAAAATAAAAGCAATAATTGTGGCTTGATATTGAGTTAGAACATGTTTTTATGAACCACACAGCTTCCGGTCTTCCACGACGCGACCGGAGAAAAAGACGTGCTGCAGGCACGAAACACATTACCAGTAGAAATACATTGCTTTTAAAATCGTGCTGTGCAACATGAAAAAAAGGGGAAAATCGTGTTGGTGAACACGAATCAATAGATAAAAAATCCTGTTGGTGTGTGTGTGTGTGTGTGTGTGTGTGTGTGTGTGTGTGTGTGTGTGTGTGTGTGTGTGTGTGTGTGTGTGTGTGTGTGTGTGTGTGTGTGTGTGTCATACTTGCCAACCCTCCCGATATTCGCGGGAGACTCCCGATTTCATTGCCCTCTCCCGGTTTCCTCCCGGTGTCATATTTCTTCCGCATTTCTCCCGATTTCTGACTAAAGCAGATTTACTGACGACTGTTTCCACTCGGACTTTAATACAGCTACACCATTGTTTGGTTTCCATGTTTGCGCGTCTCTTTAGCAGCGCACGCAACTCAAAGTTTGAGAGGGTGAGGAAGAAAACTGAACAAGAATCGACAACTCCACCCTCTGCTCACTCCTTTCCTGTAAAATACAGGTCCAGCCCACACATATGCTCCATGGTGCTACAGGCATTGCACTTACAATAAGCATATAAATGTTAATCTACAGCTCCGGCGATCCACTAGCACTGGAGTCTCCACCTGCAGACTCAGCCATCCTCGACAACTACTGTAGCGTCACCTTGGATACGGTTCTAAACAACTCACAGACACACAGGCCAGGGCGCTGACAGGGCGCCCTTTGAGCATCAGATCTGACTACGCTGATTGGCTGAAATTATGTTTCAGCGGCATAGTATACAGATAGCAACAGTCAGCTTGTTGGCGGCTGCTGCTCTGGCTGAGGGCTCCTTTCTACCGCCCGGAAGAGAGAGGGTAATGATACACGCCTTGGCCAGGCAGGAAACATGTTACTTATCAGTAGCTTTAGACATCGTAAAACAATTTTAAACAAGATTTTATTTTTAGATTATACATTTTACTGATACCAACTATATAATCTTTACCTTGTTCATTCAAAATAAAAAATAAAATGTTTTAATATTTTTTTTGAATTTTTTCTGACAATCAAACATGTGGGAAGAGGGGGGGGCGACGCCCCTGGCGCCCCTATGGGCCGGCCGCCACTGGCTGCAGCGCTGTGCAGTGTGCACACAGTTCTGCCGGTAATGGATATTACATTTTGTCAGGAATCTTTTCCACCAATAATTCCAATAAGTATTCCAAAATGTATTCACTTCAGGTTTACGAAAGTAACTGTAATCAGATTACTCGTTTTTCAAATGTAACGCCAGCTGAATACAGTTAGCCTACTTGATTTTTGTATTCTGATTACGTAACGCCGTCACATGTATTCCGTTACAACCCAACACTGCTTCTAGGCTTTCCCGCAGCTCTTGCCTCTCTGTTGGACTCTGTCGCAGCGGGGCTACTGCTGTGGTGCGGAGGATCAATTCTTCTTCAAGGAAGGGAAGGTTTCGCAGTACGCAGGCTACTGACCCGCAGCTGCTGCCTCTCTGTTGGACTCCGGTACTGCACCTTACTCACGAGACGTTGTAAAAAATAAATAATGGGTGGGGGGCGAACGCAGTAACCACTCCGCCAACATCACAGTCCCCCCCCTGTCGTGCGGGCCGGATGAGAATGTCTGGCCGCCATTTGGTGGTCACTGCACTACATGGTACAAGTGTTTGTCTACCACCAGTCAAAACTGACTTTTAGACTGAGTCTAAAATCTGCTCAAAAATTGTAAGTCAACCCTGTGAGAAATTCTATGAATACACAGACTGCTGAAATGTTTATTCTTTATAAGCCAACTTAAGTTATAAATTGAAAGAAAACAGGCACATTGGTCCTTTGCTTGGAAAAATAAATAGCATTCAGGTACCCCTTCAAATGGCAGCAAATCAGAATGGACAGTAGTTTTACTTGCGATTGAGAAACGGCCAGTGAGAGAGACAGGGCGCACCGGTACCGGAAGGGATTGTTGTTAGCTTCTACTGCGCTAACGGATAAAAGAAGCTGTTTCTAGGTGGAGGGAGAGTTCTGTCCTGTCAGACTGAGAGGCTCAGTGAGGTAAAGGACTCTGAGGGTTTAGATAGTTCACTATAAGTTATCTCAGTGGATCTCAAACGGTTCGATCACAATTTATGTAAACAAATATTTCCAAGGCACACCTTTATAATTACCTCTCTGAAGAACCAGCACCTTACCGTGGTAGAGAGGTTTATGTGCCCTGACTAACCTGGGGGATGTGTTGTCTGAAACCTTGTGTTCCTGGTAGGGTCTCCCATGGCAAATTGGTCTCAGGCAAGGGGCCAGACTAAGATTGGTTCACAAGACCTCATGAAAGACGACACACGAAGTCCGGGGTCCCCTTCTGGAGCCAGGCCCAGAAGGAGGACTCGTCGGCGAGTGTCTGGTGGCCGGGCTTGCCATTGAGCCCGGCCGGGCACAGCCCGAAAAGGCGACGTGGGCAACACCTCCGCTTCTCCGTCCCGCGGGCCCACCACCTACGGGACACAGCGATGGGGTCGGGGGCGCTGCCAGAAGGGTGGCATTGAAGGCAGAGGGTCTCGACGGACCAGACCCGGGCGACAGAAGCTGGCTTTGGGGACGTGGAACGTCACCTCTCTGGTGGGGAAGGAGTCGGAGCTTGTGTGGGAGGTGGAGAGTTACCAGTTGGATCTGGTTGGGCTCACCTCTACGCACAGCGTCGGCTCTGGAACCTTACTTCTGGATAGGGGTTGGACTCTATTCTTCTCCGGAGTTGCTCAAGGTGTGAGGCGCCGGGCGGGTGTGGGGATACTCACAAGTCCCCGGTTGGGTGCTTCGTTGTTGGAGTCTACCCCAGTGGACGAGAGGGTTGCCTCCCTACGCCTGCGGGTTATGGGGGGGAAAACTCTGACTCTTGTGTGTGCTTATGCACCCAACAGCAGTTCAGAGTATACAACCTTCTTGGAGACCCTGGAAAGAGTCCTGTATGGGGCTCCTGACCACTGCTTTTTGCAGATGATGTGGTTCTGATGGCTTCATTGGTCTGCGACCTTCAGCACTCACTAGATCGGTTCGCAACCGAGTGTGAAGCGGCTGGGATGAGGATCAGCACCTCCAAATCTGAGGCCATGGTTCTCAGCAGGAAACCGATGGACTGTCCACTCCAAGTAGGGAATGAGTCCTTACCCCAAGTGAAGGAGTTCAAGTATCTCGGGGTCTTGTTCTCGAGTGAGGGAACAATGGAGCGTGAGATGGGTCAGAGAATCGGAGCAGCGGGAGCGGTACTGCAGTCGCTTTACCGCACCGTTGTGACGAAAAGGGAGCTGAGCCAGAAGGCAAAGCTCTCTGTCTACGAAGCCATTTTCGTTCCTACCCTCACCTATGGTCATGAAGGATGGGTCATGACCGAAAGAACGAGATCGCGGGTACAAGCGGCCGAGATGGGTTTTCTCCGCAGGGTGGCTGGTGTCTCCCTTAGGGATAAGGTGAGAAGTTCGGTCATCCGGGAGGGACTTGGAGTTGAACCGCTCCTCCTTCGCGTCGAAAGGAGCCAGTTGAGGTGGTTCGGGCACCTAGTTAGGATGCCACCTGGGCGCCTCCCTAGGGAGGTGTTCCAGGCACGTCCAGCTGGGAAGAGACCAAGGGGTAGACCTAGAACCAGATGGAGGGATTATATCTCTTCGCTGGCCTGGGAGCGCCTTGGGATCCCCCAGTCAGAGCTGGTTGATGTGGCCAGGGAAAAGAAAGTTTGGGGCTGTCTGCTGGAACTGCTACCTCCGCGACCCGACCACGGATAAGCGGGAGAAGATGGATGGATGGATGGACCTTTATAATTATTGGGATGAATAAAAACAGGTTTGAAATCATTCCAATGTATACTATAAGACAGTAAACCAAAAATATCGTTTAAAACTAGAGAGATAAAAAAAAGCATGAATAAATAAATGTTAAGGTAAAATAAGATATGATTGAACAACAAAAATAAATTAAAACTGCGCTCGCACTTGTGCGCGCAGTGATGAGCGGGCCCTCGCGTCCATGCGCCTGTCGGGGAGGGCGGCCGGTCGTCCTGGCGTCAAGCAGACGCGCGCGAGTACTCGGAAATGAGCCGTTTGTCATTTCTCCCGTTTGTCCAGACTCCCAGGTCATCCTGCAGCAACCCGGAAACGGATGTCGGGGCGCCGTCTGGAAGGAAAACTAATTTCTCTAAAGGCTCGTCGAGGATCGATTATCGAGGAGGCTGTCTGGAGAAGCCGTGACCGAGGATACACTGATTTAGAGGAGAGAGGAGTGTCTCTGGAGGAGCTATAACCGAGGGTACACTGAAGTATTCTCCGGAGACGATTTCAGCCAACAGTGATGTTTAAAAGAGGCGTGACGCATGGCTGGATGTCAACCAAGCACAGCTCGGCAAACTGTTCCAGTTGTGATTATAAGTTAATCAAGATGATCAAATGTGCATCAGACTTTCTGCCCTTTACCGTTTGTTTGTTTACTCACTAATCACATCTCCCCTGGATGTTAGGTTATGCTTTCATTGTGAGGCGATGTTTACAGTGAGAAAAGCTGCTGAGGTCAGTGCAGAAAGCAGAACAGTGTGTATAATATATATCGTTCAATAATATATGTAACAGGCCTACATTTCACACTTTATTTGTAGGCTTCGGAAGATATCTACCAATTAACAGTAGATATTTTTCATGAAACCATAAAGTGCTTCACATAATAAAATATACAAGGGCTGTAGCCTGATATTTAGTTGCTTTAGGAGCTGTTTGTGTTTGTTGTACAATGTGCAGGTGTGGTTGTGTGTGTGGTTGTGTGTGTGTGTGTGTGTGTGTGTGTGTGTGTGTGTGTGTGTGTGTGTGTGTGTGTGTGTGTGTGTGTGTGTGTGTGTGTGTGTGTGTGTGTGTGTGTGTGTGTGTGTGTGTGTGTGTGTGTGTGTGTGTGTGTGTGTGAGTGAGAGAGTTGAAGGTGCAGGCAGACAGGCGGGTCTCAGTAGCTTAAAGGGGACCTATCATGCTATATTTGAATAATATATTGTAGGGCCATACCTAGGTATATTTATAAGTTTTATTTTTCCAAATATCAAACAGATCATGCATTTTAGCCATGCCTCATTTTTCCTCACTCCAGCTCTGTCTCCCCCCCCCCCCCCCCCCTGCAAAGGAGGGGGTGAGGCACAAGCGTCATGTTACTATGCTGTTGCCATGCTGTTGCTATGCTGTTGCCATGCCACGGCAACCTCTCATTCCCCTGATAGGTGGAGAGTTGACCATACAGGTGGAGTGCACCTCTGTGACATCATAGAGGTGCAAATCAGAATCCACATGTATCAAATCCGTTGCAGCCCTGTTTTTAGAGATTTGGGTATGGAGGAAAAGAGAAAGGGTTGTATTTTCTGACACTTGGTGAGTTTCCTGGAACACCGGGGACACATATTCATGTATAAAAGACGTAAAAAAGTGCATTTTGCATGATAGGTCCCCTTTAAGGTAGTATGTGACATATAAATGGTCAAAAATGGAACATTCTCCATTAGCTTACGAGCTCCATGTTCAAGCGATCGACTATTCCTTTGCAATGTAGCATCACATTGGATATACACTTAAGTTGCCCTAGATTTGTATTTTTCCGATCATTTCCCTATGACGAATTAGCACAAATGTGCTTAAAATGGCATGAAAAACGTAAATTTTTCAAAATGGCCAGCTTTCTGGCGGGGGGGGGGGGTTAATGAAAAGCAATTTGAAATATGTGTGCAATCATAATAGCAATGTGTATACAGCGTTTCGTGAATATCGGAAAAACTATATGCGAGCAGTTTGGAGCAATTTGCGACATTTAAATCATCAAAGATGGTGTATTCGCTGTTAGCTTACGACCTCCACGAGTGATTTTTCCAAAATGTGCTCCTCAATTAAGTATCATATTGGATAGGGGCTGAACTTGTCCTGGATTGGAATTTTTCGATCATTCCCCTAGGAGGAATTCGCAAGAATGTGCTTAAAATGGCTGAAAAATGCACATTTTTCAAAATGGCCAACTTCCTGGGGGGCAGGGCTTATGGAAGGCAATTTGAAATATGTGTGCAATCATAATAGTAATGTGTATACAGCGTTTCGTGAATATCGGAAAAACTATATGCGAGCAGTTTGGAGCAATTTGCGCCATGTAAATCGTCAAAAATAGTGTATTCGCTGTTAGCTTACGACCTCCACGAGTGATTTTTCAAAAATGTGCTCCGCAATTAAGTATCATATTGGATAGGGGCTGAGCTTGTCCAGCATTGGAATTTTTCCGATCATTCCCCTAGGCGGAGTTTGCAAGAATGTGCTTAAAATGCATGAAAAACGCACATATTTCAAAATGGCCGACTTTCTGGGGGGCGGGGCTAATGGAAGGCAATTTGAAATATGTGTGCAATCATAATAGTAATGTATATATAGCGTTTCGTGATTATTGGAACAACTTTATTTAAGTAATTTGGAGTAGTTTGGAATCATTTGCGACATTTAAATCGTCAAAAATGGTTTATTCGCTGTTAGCTTACGACCTCCACGATTGAGCTATCAAAAATGTTCTTCTCAATTTGGCATCATATTGGATAGGGGCTGAACTTGTCCTGGACTGGAATTTTTCCGATAATTCCCCTTGGAGCAGTTTGCAAGAATGTGCTTAAAATGGCTGAAAAACGCACATATTTCAAACTGGCCGACTTTTTGGGGGGCGGGGCTAATGGAATGTATTTAGAAATATGTCCGCAATTCTATGAGGAATGTCTGTGTCAAAGATCGTGAAGTTCTAAGAAACTATATGTAACTACCACACAATAGGGGGCACTAGTGAGCAGCTTTTTTGAAAGATTACGGTTTATTTTTACATTCTCGAAAAAGTCGTGGGCTCTGACGCGTGTCCCAAGTTTTGCGTCCGAAGCTCATTTTATGCTATCGCAATAAAAAAAAAGTATAGGCCACGCCCACATTCTGAATTTTTTGCGACACTTTAAATCTGAGTTTGTAGTCACCCTGAGAGTATGTCTAAAAAAAAGAATAATAATTAGTCCATCCGCTCTTGAGTTATAAATTGGTGGTGTTTTTGGTGCCCCCTATAATCCAAAATGAAAATGCTTTGGATTACCTATTCCCCAAGACAGTCTGAACCTATCTACCGAAATCTGTGTTGTTTGGATACATTGTTGATGAGTTATGAGCATTTCTTTCTAAGCCCCGCCTACGGTAATGTGTCTGACCCTCCACCAATGCGGGATATGAAGTTTGGTGTTGAAAAACTGAAAATTGAAATTTAAGTGAATATTTAACTGTTTTGAACATTATGCTAATTTAGAAGAAACAAATGTAGGCGGAGCTTAGGGTTCCAAGAGGACTATTTGTAGAGCAGGTCCACCCGGATATGTGTGCAAAATGTTCAGGTCATTCGGAGTTACGGTGCGACTTTGTAAATTTATTCCGAAATGGGATTTTGATAGGTGGCGCAATTGAGCACGTTGGAATATTTTAACCCATTGAATCCAGAATGTTGCCATTTTTACGGGTCCTGGCGTCCGTGCAAAATCATACAACTTTGTCAGCATCCTAAAGGCCTCAAAAACAGGAAAGATGGTGACTAAAAATAATAATAATAATAATTCCACCAATAACAATAGGTTTCCTCGCACTTCGTGCTAGGACGCCGTCGGGTCCTAGCACATCCGTGCTCAGGCCCTAATAATACCACCAATAACAATAGGTTCCTCGCACTTCGTGCTAGGACGCCGTTGGGTCCTAGCGCTCCGTGCTCGGGCCCTAAATACGTTAAATGTATTTGTTATTGGCTATGGTAGGTTATTGGTTGTGTTCACATACTTATTTGATTATTAAAATGCAAAGCGATCTTTTTCATATGGGTGTTTAAAGTTGTACCTCCTAGATCAGATCTCTGTAATTGGGCGCTCAAAGTGCACCAGATTGAAGCATTTTACTTTAAAATGTTAACAAAAAAACATCCCGGGTGGGCATACCCCCGGACCCCCCTAGAGCAGGGGTGCCCAACCAGTCGTTCGCGATCAGGAGATTCCCAGTCGATCGCGAGATGTGTCTAAAAATAGAACAACAATATTCAGTTTTATAGTTAATGTCCTACAACATAATCTTCCCGTGCCAGAATAATCCAATTGAACGCACCAAAGCTTTTTGATTGGCCGGCGTGACTCCATGTGTGGGGGTGTGGCTGGTGGGCAGTCGCCACTATTTCGCTGACGTTCTCCGTGGCAACAGGAGTGACAGTCCGCACACACACAAGACCGCAATTATGGCAGAAGCAAAAAGCCCAAAATATATCATTTTCACTCAGAGTGGGAGGATGATTATTTTTGTATCTATTTCAATTCAAAGTCCATCTGTCTCATCTGCAATGCGAGCGTGGCTTTATCGAAGAAGGGTAATTTAAGAGCGGCTCTTCAAAACAGTGCACAAACGCTAAGAGACGGAATTCCCTCCTAATTTTGCCCTACGCTCCCAAAAGGTGAGGGACCTGAAAGGACAGCTAAATGCACAGCAGTCCATTCTCACCAGGTCAAACAACAAGAACAAGGCTGCTACCATAGCATCTTATCGTGTGATTTCTTGCGAAACACAGTTGTGAAAGAAGCATTCCTGGAGGCTGCCGACGCGCTTTTGGGGGACAGTAAAAATAACAGTAGCATTTCAACAGGTTTTTGATATAATAAAAACTCAAGTTGGATACCGTTATTAATCAGCTGTAAGTTTTAGTTTGTTTGAACTTATTCATTATAATTATTGTACAACATGGTATAAGAATGCAAACTTAAATTGATTATAGTGTATTATCAATTCAGGTTAAGAAACTAGTGTTGCTTGCATCCTATTTGAAAGGCATTTCTTTATATGCTATGCAACAAAAAAGGGTTTGATTCTATTAATTTTCTCTTTTTTATTGCACTTTGGCAGCAGATTCCTGTGTAGCTTCAGATCTGAGTTGTCTTATTAGTAAGCCTAATTTATACTTTTGTAGCAACACTATTTTTATCTAATGGCAAAGAAAGGGTTCAGAGTCTTTTCTTTTTTTCCTGTGTCATATGTGGCAGCACTTTTAAATGTTTCTTGAAAACATTATCCACTAGTATGTGACGTGTGAATAAACTCCAACTCTGTATCAACAAAACTGTTGTGTAACTTCAGTTAAATACTTTTATGTGTGTAGATTAGAAAGAGGTAAGATGAAGGATCTATTTTATGAAGCATTAATCGTACAAAGGTCAGTTAGGTCAAGTAGAAGTGTGTATTTACCTGGTATAAGGCTGTCAGTAATGGCTACGCTTCTCTATTTGGACTGGTAGATCTCTGCAGACTGGCAACTTTAAAAGTAGTTCTCGGCTCAAAAAAGGTTGGGCACCCCTGCCCTAGAGGATGTGACATCCACCCCCCAATTAAAACATGTTCATACAATACTAAATGCATTTCAAGCATTTTTATATAAGCTGTCCACCATGTCAATAAGTTTCTCTGTTTGTAGTGTATTGGTCTTTTGTAGAGGTTTTTCATTGCCAGCTAAAATCTTGCATATAGGGCAGCAAATTGGTCAGAACCGGCTCTGGTGTCATCCCCACAGCACCCCCATTTGAACATGTTCCCACCGCTATGTGACCAACACAAGCATTCCAACGTTAATCAACTCATTTCTTGTGAAGAGGATGACAACTCTGAATGCTTTAGGCTTTTTGAACTCATAAATGATTCACATCCACAGGCGAAGTCCTGCTGGTCCCACTGGACTCGGCTCATTCACAGAGCTCTAACTGGACCCTGTCATATCCTCCATGAGAGGCATCTGTTCCCTCAACTGTTAACACTGTTAAAGGTCCATTAGACAATGGTGGAAAGTATTTAAGTACATTTACCAAAGTACTTAATTAAGTACACATTTGAGGTACTTTCATTTTATACTACTTTATTCTTGTAATGCATTACATTTTGGAAGCACATTTTGTACTTTTTACTCAACTTTACAGAGTTATTTACTAGTTACTTTATAAGTTCAGGATATGAAACACATTACTTAGGGACATTTTTTAAATTATTTGGTATAGATTAAACCATCCAACTTTAAGTACATTAAAGTAACTAAAAGCATGAATTGGTTAACAGAAAATACATTGAAATTAAGAGGTTTTTGTTCAAGATATTTCAGTTCCAGCTTCTTAGATGTGAAATATTTAAATGTGTATATACTCAATTTTGTTTTGGGTACTTTTACTTGAAACATTTTAAGTATATTTTAATAATCATACTTTTGTTAAGTACCATTCTCAAGGCAGTACTTTTACTTGAAAGTGATCATTTTTACAGTGTGGTATTAGCACTTTTGCTCAATAAAGAATCTGAATATTTTTTCCACCACTGCCATTAGCTGACTTAGCCCACTAATAGCCTACTAATACTGGATTTTGTAATCAAACACACTGTATGTATTAGAACAATGTATAGGTTATACGTGTTTGAGTTTGTGAATGTGTAGTATACTTGGGTTATACCATGTTTTTTGTATTACTAGTTACTCTCTGCTGCTGTCATTCTGTTACCGTGGAAGATAAACCGTAACCATGCAGATGAATAATTTAACTGTAAACAAGAGTTGCCATTACACTATTTTACAGGAACCCTGAGTAAAACAGAGGTGAGAAGATAGGCTTGATTATCATTACATGAGATAAATAATAAGTAGGCTGCTTGGTATTGTGTAGTTTAATGTTTGGTGTATGATTTATACCTGGTATTAGCTTGTTAGCTAGCTGTTTCAGGCTAACCTTGTTGTTCACCTTAAAATATAATGTAGGTCTATAGGCCTGATAAAAGAAAAATGTACCAACCTAAAGTACAATGTTTATAAAGCTAATTTAGTATTTTAATAATAATTACACCTACTTTTTTATTTTAAATATAGAATATATTCACCTTATCTTCTTCTTCTGGCTATATTTCTGTGACTGACTTTATAACTTTGAAACTTGCGAAAAAACATTATAAGACCTTAATCAAAGCTTCAGAAAATAAAGCCTAAAAAGTCTCACTTGTAATTATCGATTTTTTTTCCACCATCACACAGTTTTAAAAGTTAGAACGATAACGACCCAAAGCATTTATTTTTTTCTTATTAATTAAAAAAGGCAAAACAAATGAGAAACCAACCTCTGTCTGTAAACATCACTACCACATTTTCATTTTTACACATTCCCACAGTATTGGTCGATTATATATGGAAGAAGAAAAACGTTCACAGCTCTCTTAGAAAATGCTCTAACAATACATTTGCAGATGAAATGCAAAGCCAAACATTGACACAATTTGTTTTGATTGCCTGCATTTTGCATTCAACCCACAACCTGTACATGAATGATGTGAATGTGTGTAACAGTTACCATGGAAGAAGTGAAGTTTGCAGCTCAGGAGATCAGGACCCTCCCAGACCTCTGTAACCAAATCCTTCATCTGCGCAGCACCGTACTGAGTGACAGCTCCGTCAAGGTAAGTATATTACAATGTAAATCAGAATGAGCAATGTACTTCTGTATTATTACTTTTTTTGTAATATGAATCTTCATTTTAAAACATATATTAAATTAAATCGAGGCCTTTAACGAGCACAAGTACGTTTAAGGCCGCTCCACACCCATAGTCCACCCACACGGGTATGTGTGGGCGTGCGCAGACTGTGGCCCAATTCCAAACCACACCCTACCCACTCCCACTCCGTGACGGAGTGAACTCGCAGCTCAACGAGGCTCCCTCCTGTCAGATGGAGGGAGTAAATACAGCGGCAAGCTTTGGAACATGACTAACATGAACATGTGCCTGAGGGAAATTATTAGCATTATTATTATTATTCTTACTATTATAATATGGTCATTGACCAAAGTATTGTGGGCATTTACATTTTTACCTGATGATGGCTCCAGATGAAAATGACTGAAGTTGTGTCCTCATCATGGATGTCTTCACTAACTGTCTTTGTAAACCAGTTTTTGACATGTTTCAGTAAGAGTGATGTCACCAGAACTTGATGCACATTCAGTGTGTCACATGATTCCACCTTTCCACTGTTCCTAAGGTCTATGGAAGTTTTTACCTTCAAGTTTTTAGCACTCAAAACTCAACTATATGCGACAGAAAATGCAGGATTGTTGAATCACTTAATTTGTACCTCCATGATTTATTAGCAGTAAGTGGTTTTGGATAGAAGTCAGCAAAAAAAAATGTAATGTGTTGGAACAAGAAAGTCCTCATTTAGAGCTTGCACACCGGAGTACTTTCCCCCCGAAACGAGGCCAATAGGGGGGGGACATTTGGTTTTACACAAAAAAGGATCTGGGCCTAGTTCGCGCTAACCTTTTCAGGTGTTGACGCTTCTGGTGGTAACATGAGCACAAAAACCACAACTTCAGTCAACTCCATCATGTCTGAGGAAGATGAACAGACGCCTCATGTACAGCGGGTTGCAATATATGCCGTGAATTTGTTTGTTGCCTGCCAGTAAACCCAAAGCAGAAGAAGAAGAAGAGACGTCAGAGGCTTCATTAGCCTAATCCTCCCTCAGGGACTTATTCCGGAGAGAACGCGATCTACTAGAACAGTTCGAGGGACTAAAGAGTTCAGACCAAGTACTTAGCCGCTACTTGTCCCCTGTACCTAGTCCCCCCGAACTCTTTAGTCAAGATTTTTTTGGTGTGAAACCAAATCTCCCCCTCCTATCGGCCTAGTTCGGGGGGAAAGTAGGTTTTTCATTGCCAGCTAAAACCTTGCATATAGGACAGCAAATTGGTCAGAACCGGCCCTGGTGTCATCCCCACAGCACCCCCCCATTTGAAACATGTTCCCACGGCTATGTGACCAACACAAGCATTCCAACGTTAATAAACTAATTTCTTGTGAAGACAATGACAACTCTGAATGCTTTAGGCTTTTTGAACCCATAAATGATTCACATCAACAGGCGAAGTCCTGCTGGTCCCACTGGACTCGGCTCATTCACAGAGCTCTAATTGGACCCTGTCATATCCTCCATGAGAGGCATCTGTTCCCTCAACTGTTAACACTGTTAAAGGTCCATTAGACAATGGTGGAAAGTATTTAAGTACATTTACCAAAGTACTTAATTAAGTACACATTTGAGGTACTTTCATTTTATACTACTTTATTCTTGTAATGCGCTACATTTTGGAAGCACATTTTGTACTTTTTACTCAACTTTACAGAGTTATTTACTAGTTACTTTATAAGTTTAGGATATGAAACACATTACTTAGGAACATTTTTTTAATTATTTGGTATAGATTAAACCATTCAACCTTTGGGACAAACTCCCCTCTCTCCGGCAGAAACACGAAATGCCGTAACTGTATGTAACAACGGTTTGAAATCAGCATCTCTTAGTCAAAAAATCTAATTAATAACTAAAATAAAACATCTTTAATTGTGTTACTTTTTTGTAAAGCTCTTTTAGTTTTATACCTTATGTTTATAAGCTTTTTAGTTTTTGCAACAGTCTGTAAATATACACAACTTTATAATAAAATGCACACATGTACCTTTTTCTACACTAAACACAGGTATGATCCTAAGAAAAGAAAATATGAGGTTATCATGAGGTTGTTAACATCGCAATTTATCAGTGGATGTTTGCTGGAACTACTTGTAAACAACGTGTTTCATTACGGACACACACAGCGTTGAGTCCGGTCAGATAGGGCACTAGGTGAAGTCAGGACCGATGCAGACTCGCTGTTTGAGGGCTTGATAACCCACTCCCCCTCCACACTTGTTGGTTTGGAACAGCAATTAATGTGGCAAACCCTCCGTGCGAACGTGCAAACGGAGGAGTAGTGTGTAGGGGTAGGGTGTGTAGGGGGTGGATTGGAATTGGGCCTGTGTTTGATTGACAGCTCCTTCACTTGCCTTTTAGCGGTAGGATATTGTATATTGTAAACTTATAGTTATTTGTTCAAAGGCTTCCTGGCTACACCCAAAATCAGCCTGACTACGGTCTTAGTAGCCGTTGATTGAAACACCTGTATGGGTTTACAGGAGTAAAAACATTCAATAGTGAAAAATGAACTGTCTGAGTGATGTCATCATGAAATGTTGAGCACATACCAGGTTATGTGATGTATTTCCAAGGTGATGCACAGAAAGCTGCGGCTTTTGCAGAGAAGCTCGTTCTACTTAGAGATCCGACTGGATGAAGTGCCAGCTGCAGAGGGGCAGCAGCCTCTGGACACCGCGGTGTGCTCTCTGACTGACGAGCGGAGGCTGCAGCGGGCCATGGCTCTGGGCCGGACGCAGGTCACGCTCCTGCTCACTGTGATGGGACAGCTGTACCAAGTGATCAACAGAAGCTGCCGGGAGCTGGAGGCCTTCATCATGAAGTATAAACAGGGTTTGGTGGACAGTGACATGGCAGCTTCCATGCAGCAGAAGATCCAGCAGACGCGGCAGCACGTGCACGATTTTGATACCAGATTGACTCGGAATTGCGGCCCACTAAACCTGCAGAACCAGCTTGCCACAAATACAGGCAACCTTCACACTCTCCAGCTTAGTGCGTTGGTTTCGTTCAAGATGCCGGTGATTTTTGACCGGGTCAAGTCCAGTGTGTTATCCGACGGTGTGCATCTGTTCTGGGAAGTTGCATGCGTGTCGTCTAAGGAGCTGTACCAAATGTTTGAGATCCACATAGAAAGCTGTCATCCAACGACTGCTGACAATGCCAAACTTATATATGCATGCCAGTCGTATGACCTACAGCTCAGCCTCCTGGAACCTGACAGGAACTATAAGTTCTCTGTCATAAGAGTAAATGCTGTAAACTTGCTGTATGGACTGTGGATGGACAGCATTATCCTGAAGACCTTGGATATTTCCAAGTAAGAGCTACATGTCCCCTTCTAGATATGAAGGGAATGACGATAATTCACTGATTGTTTTTATTTACAAAGAAAAATGTATGTAACAAGTTTCATTGCAAATAAATTAACCCCAGGATAGCTTGAATTTAAAACTGTGTTAATGTCTTGATAGAATGGTTGGTCAAATAACTTGGATCTTGGAAAAAAAATCTAGTAAAAAAATTGAAATCGAACACAAAGCATCTAAAAGGTAGGATTCTGATGCACATAAATATAAACCTTAACCCTAGAGGATAGCAAACCTGGGCAAAGACATAAAACAGTCTTTGATTGACACCTCGACACCCCAGCTGTATAGATTTTGTTCCTGATCTTTATCATCTTCTGTCTAAGTGTTTGTGTATTTGAAGTTTAGTGACCTCACTTCCTTAGGCTAAATAGCAATTTATTAACTAGAGAATGCAATTCCTGAAGAAATTGCTAGTGGGAATGCTTTATGCTGAAAAGATGACGCTAAACTGCTATGCTGAAATGTAATGTGTAAAGGCCCTGACACACCAAGCAGTCACCAGAGGACTCACCGACGCCGGCTGTTGCGTCGCCGTGTTCTCCTGCGTCTTGGCCATGTGTCGCACGGGAACACACCGCAAAGACTTCAGTGCGTGAGTGGCAATAACTCTCCTTACCAGCAGGCGGCGGTAGTGTGTATTCGTCATTCAAAAGAGGCAACAACCGGAAGACAGAGAAGAAGAACAGGCTGCGTGATATAAACAAACAACAAATAGCGTGTGCGTTCCATTTTCCGGCACTGAAGCTAGATTTGGGTTCTGCCCGCTCTGTATTAATGTCATGTGGATTTTCCTGTCATGTTGACAGATTATCATCATGTAGGCGTTGATAAAAGCTCATTCTAATGTTGTGTTGTGTGTATGAAGGTACTGTAATATATATTGGATTCGCTCAGGTGTGGCAGGAAACACTACCACTTTGTCAGAACCTTCTAATAAATACAGAGGCAGCTTTGTACAAAATATAGAACAATCTTTATTTTACCCACAACAGTTCACTGGTAAGAGGAGAGGAGAGAACAAGGGGAAGCGAGTCCACGGGGCTCCAGAAACCCCCACTAGACTGTGGAGTCCACTTTTAAATACACTTCAGCAGGGCTAGTTTTACTAGCATTTAACGCGGCACACCACACTAAGAACACGGCATGCAAACAGCCTCTGCCGGAGGCACACAACAAGGCAATTATGAACACACACAGCACACCCACACTGCAATGACCCAACCAACAATTTAGGGCGAGGGCTCCAATTCGTGGTAGCCTCTCCCCTGCTGCTCTCCTTCCATACACTGTAAAATACTTCTAAAATCCGACATACAACAATATAAATGAGTATACATAATTCGCCAGTTGGCGAGACCCACCCCTGGGGTCTACGCTTGGGACGCCGTCCAACTCCCCGGGGATGGGCTTCGCCGGACGACGTGAACTAAGTCACAGCTGGTGTCCGTGTTGCTTGGGCACTGCCGTGCATAAGGAGGGATCGCGGCTTGCACTCACTAAAACCCCGGCCCTGACTATCTATAGGAGGTAACAGGCCTCCCAATCCTTACACTCGAACGTCTTTCCTGTCTGGCTGTCTTCGTCGCCGGCAGCTCTGTCCGCTGCGAACGACACCCTCCCACCTAAAAGAGTGCCGAGTCACATGTAGCGTCCTCCAAACTCCATTCACAGTTCTCCACTGCCTTTTCTCTATCAGCTGTCAGTTTCCCAGCTGTGAGTCCCTCCGCTGATTAACACACCTGTTTCAGTTCAGTTAATCAGTGCCCATGCAGAGACATTCACATCACAGTACTTTACATCAATAAGAAATAAGATATAAAATCAGTGTCAAACAAGCAGCAAGAGCAAAGGATAAAGTGGGATAAAATAATGCAGATATATTTTATATATATATATATATAGTAATCCCAACAGGCTACCTTGTTTATGGTTTGATTCAGTGTTAGTAGAATATAAAATACATGAATGAAGGATAAAATGAGCACTTCAAGTGAAGACATACTATAATTATATTGAGACTAATCCTGCAACTTTATAGTTATGCTCCACAAAAGTTAGAGAATGAAGAAACCATCACGTATGAAAGGCTACATGTGAATAGAGGGGCAGAAAACCGGCTTGCCCATTTTCATTTCAATCTTGAACAATGAACAGCGGTAGACAGTATCTCATTTAGTATCATCATCCTGCGCTTCGCCCGAGGCCTTCGAGTGCTGAGTGTGCTTGGCCTCTCTCCGAGCGGTGCCGGTGTGGTGCAGATCAAAGTGGAAGGACTCCTCGGTGGTGCTGGTCGAGGTTTCACTGCTGGTGCCACCGGGGGTTGATTCTGCAGCCACCGGACGTTCCTTAATCTTTTTTAAATAAATTCACAGTTAGTTGGATTTAATACCATGGCTTCTTAAAACTGTTTACTAAGCATTCATAACAAAACAATACCCTGAAATGTGTGTGCCATTAGTTTGGGGTGTGGTCAAGTGTGAGAGGTACATTGTAAACACATTGTGATGGCTCTATTCAGATGCTAAAGGCATACTTCTAGAAGATTTAGAACACTACAAAATATAATCAAGACATATTTATCATGTATTATTATAGGTTAAGATAAAAGCGTTATTGATCCCATGGTGAATTTCATAAGCTACCCAGCAGTATATCATGTAATTTAAATTAGCTCCTCCTTTACCAGCTGCAACATTAAGGTGATGAGCACATCAATAATTATAATACAATAATATATATATTATTACGTTATTGTTATATTTACCACTGTAACCACCAAATGAATGAAAATAATGTTTTTGTAAATGAAAGAAGCAAGAAACACTTATTTGTACTCAACAAATAAAACAGTTACCGTGATGGTGAGGTTTGAAGTACTCTCCTTCCTTCTTGTGTAGGGCTCTAAAAACTGCAGCCTGGTCAGGATCCACTGCTGTCTGCCAGTCCTTTGTGCTCCACAACTACCTGAAGGGGCAAGTTTCCTGTACCGGGTGTACTGGGTTCGCAGAGAATCCCACTTGTTCCTCAGCTCTTTCTCTGAAGCACACAAATAAACTATGTAAGCATTGTGGCTAGTTAGCATATCCAATTCATATCTATATGCAGTGCCAAACTGCACAGCTAGCAACAAGATAACAACAAAACACAAGGTTGAAATAACAAATTACATCTCACGTTAACGTCACTGTACGCTGGCAAACAATAAAAAGCCAACAGTATCTGCTAAAGAGCTCAATTGATGAAAAAGATAATCTTACCCGAGAAGCCAAGTTGCGATTCAATCTCTCGCCAGAGTCCGGTTTTTGACTACTCGGTTTGAGTACCTTTCCTCTGTGATGTCGTACAGAGCTGGCCTCTCCTGGATCAAGGTGATGAGCAGGTCATCATTTCCGTCATTCCAGATCGCCATGATGAGATGAAAATGTGCGTGTCTGTGCGTGCCTTCTTAAATCGTTTGTTTACGTCCCTCACTTCCGTTTCGCTTCTCATGCACTGATTCGCTGAACAGCCAATCAGAGTGATTGCTTGGTCTGACTGCCTGACCCGATGCATGGCCGATTCATGCATCGGGTCAGGCAGTCCAAATAAAGCGTGTCACGGCCGACGGTGCGGGACACACCAAATTGAGTTTGGGCGACTGGACACACTTCGTATTCCGACTAACGAAAACGGCCAAATCGGCCTGTTGTGTCAGGGCCTTAAGCAGAAAGTGAAGAATTTAGATTGAAATGATACATGAACACTGGGGGCTTGAATGTGTGATGAGAGAAGAAAAGAAAGTAAAAAGGCTCGGAGAAGCAGCAGAATATTTGAACCGCAAACTTTTTTTGAACTAACTTAATGGCAAATGATCTGTCGCCATGCCAACGGCATTTGATGAAATCCCATAATACGCTTAGATACGTTGATAGCTGCATCGTTACCAAACATGTGAAGTTTTGGGCCATTTGGAGCATTGTCACTGAAGTTATGAGAAAACCTTGTTTCATGGTGAGCATTGTGTTGCCATGGCAATGGCATGTCCCGTAGATGTCTTCACGGCTGGACTGTTAGCACACATGTGAAGTTTGAGCACCTTTTGAACCTTTTCATAGGAGTTATTGCGACATCGTGTTTCATGGCGAGTGGTATGTCGCCATGGCAACGGCATTTGATGACATCCCATAATACTCTTAGATGCGTTGATGGCTGCATCCTTACCAAACCTTTCAATGTGACATCATCGTGTTCCATGACACAGGTGTTTATATTTCAGCTAACGACGACAGCTGTGTGTCACCAATAATGTATAAAATAGGTGGAATATGTTGAAGTCAGTATGAAGTCTCCATCAGATACAAAAGAATAGGCTCAGACAGTCTGTTAAAGTCCAGTGACCACGTCGTTAGCTCAAACACGAACACCTGTGTGTTATGACATCATCATGTCATGTTCCATGACATGTTTATATTTGAGCTAACGAGGCGTCCAGAGAACAAAGGTTTCCATTGTTCTGAATGAGAGATAAGTCCCCTTGAAAACCGTTACTGAACTGATTTTGGATATTTGTACTTTGATAACCATTAATCTGCCCTTCAATGGGGATTCTTCAATTCCCGCCAAATTATGAGTGACCTCATTGTGGGCACAGCGCTCCAGCTGCACCGTTCAGGATCCCAGCATCTGCATGTAAACGCACAATGGCGCACACAGCAGCAAGCTGAGACAGCGATGACAGTTTAATTTGGAACGTGTCTGAGAGCTCATATGAGGCTGAAGGATCGGTTTATGTTGTATCTGTTAGAAGTTTAGGAATTAGGTGCGTCAATACGTCATACGGTCATGTAGCCAGTGGTGGACTGGGACTAAAAATCATCCCGGGACTCTCGACCGGCCCACTTCGGTACCGCTAGTAAATTGTCAACGGGGGGAGTGGGGGATGTGCTAGTGACTTATCCGACCGGCCCACTTCGGTACCGGCCCATCGGGATTCGTCCCGATGGCCAGTCCGCCACTGCACCCAGCCCAGCCCACGTAAACTGTCAACGGGGGGAGCCTCGCTGCGGGGAAACGGTGGACCTAGTGTCCTGATCGGAGTGGGAATAATAATAATAATAATAATCTGTGCATTTCATCCATTAATTTCACCAACATTGTGGTAAAAAAAAAAAACACGTTTAATCCATGTTGGTGTACTACAACTACAAAAAGCATCGGTTTGTTTTCTCATCAGGAAATGCAGACCGGCTCAAACAAACGATTTTTAAATCATCATCCTCACGATCATTTAATGTATCATATGTTCGCCGAATTGATATGAAAGCACTAATAAATGTAGTTTCATCCACTTGAGTTTACAACTACAAAAATAATCGATTTGTTTTTATATCACATCCTACGGGAGGAAATTCAGCAGCTCTCACTACCAATTTTTAATCCTAATTTAATCATCATCTTCACCACGATCATTTATGTTTATGTTCGCCGAATTGACATGAAAGCACTGACAAATATGAATATACTGTAGTCTACTTCATTCAAACGTTATTAACGTGCCTAAACTCAGTAATTCACAATTTCTACGCATGACAACACACTTTGTCCGTGTTTGGCTCTCACAGTGAAGCGTTCCCGCATTGACGTCACTTCCGGCTTCCCCCAAAAGCTGAGTTGAGTTGCCCAAAAAAATCAATTATTGCAGGTCTAACTGTAATTGTTTAAGTCTGCTGGTTCCAGCTGTTTTGTTTACTTTATTACAATTAAAATCAGAATATTTGATCCCAGGGTGGAATATCCCTCTATTTCACTTCCTGTTTCAGAAGTGCTGATTTTGGGTATAAAGCTTTAAAAAAATAAAAAGTTGATTAAAAATATGAATAAAAAAGGAGGGGGCTGAGCTCATGCGGGACCCGCCAGCTACTTTCTAAACTAAATACTGCCGTGATGAAACGCCATATCATGGATTATCAAGGATTATTTCTGAAACAGTATGGAGCTCAAAGGCTTTCTCTCTTGCCGGTTACAAGGCAAGTTCCTTTTTATTTCCTGCTTCTTCACACACATGCTTTCCAGTACAGGTTAGCTCTGAGTGTTAGCGATGCTAATTTAAACACCGACCATATTACGTCCAAAACAGTCGGGCATTGTTTCTGATAGCAACTTTCTGATAGTGGCGTGGGTCCACATTTCTGATATTACGTCCTATCGGACGCAAATCTGGATCAGCTCCGTTGTACCCCCGTTTTTAGAGAAAAGAGAGAAGGTTTTATTTTCTGACGTTGCGTGAGCTCCCTGACACACCGGGGACACATACTGTATGTATGTATAAAAGACATACAAAAGTGCATTTTGCATGATAGGTCCCCTTTAAGTTAAGGTTAAGTTATGCCCTGTTTTACAGTAAAAAACCCTACAAATCTTCAATATCTTTAAGTATATAAAACATCTTTATTGAGCATTAATGTTTTTATATCAAACTGTATTCTGTATCCCCTGGTTTCCATTGTGTTTTGAGCTTCTTGCAGCGTTTTGTATTTGCAGCGCTTTTAATAACACTGTGCATGTGTGTGCATCTTGGTGAAGGTGTTTCTTAATTTGCATGGGTTTTGGCACATTTGTGTTTTTTTATGTGCATCGTTTTTTAAACTGCAGCGCGATTCTCCAATGGAAATGTTTTCAGCCGTTGTGAAGCGTTTACACCTGTCGGCCACCGTATAAAAGGCCCTCTGGAGCCTGATTCTCTTCAAGAAAGGTAACTTGTTAAGTCTTGCTGATGGAATGTTTGATTCTCTGTTGGTAAAACAAAAGTATCAGTTTGGGGGGGGAGAACTTTTCCGAGGCTAAGGATTCTTGCATCGCTTCTGAAGGACTTGACTCGGAGGGACTTGTCCTACCAAGGAAGCATCCTCGACATTGAGAAACACACATAGAGTGGTGCAGTGACGTGTCCTAAAACCCGGAAGTAAGCTGCGCATGGGTTCCCTCGTCAAAAAAACAAAGGGGTTTCTCCATAGGATTTTGGAAAATAGCTCGAAATAAGGTCTGAGGATAACGAACCTGTTAGAATAATGCAAGTTTTGTTCAGCCGGAAAATATCCACATGTCTACCCTACTTTTATAATTTTCTAATCATAAATCGAATCGAAAGATTTATGATCGATAGATTTATGATTAGCATATGTTCGTTCATGATGGCTCATGTCAGTGATAGTGATCACATCGTTGCGAAATTATTAACCGAGTAATTTTCAAGATTGAGTTACAATGATAAATTGGAGTGGCAAAGGATCAGCAAAGGTAGGCCTAACCCCTAGATTCCACCGGGTCCGTCTGCGCCACGTTACGGCCGCGTTACGGCTGCGCCGCGGCGTTCACAGCGATCGCGGCCACTCTAATCAATGGGTGATATTCCACCAGACGCGCCACGTTACGGCTAGAAGCATCCCAGAAGCGTCCCAGAAGCGTCTCGGAACTGGGCTCCGCTAAAAATAGGTGGCTGGTCTATTTTCGACGCGACGTGAGGCGTTGCATAGCGCCGGGCAGGAAGTGGACCGGTCATAGCATCCAGTCAATCCCCAAAGTAAACACATTTTGCAGACCCTATCACTCCGTAGTCTTTCAAGTAGGAGAATAAAGGCCAGCGTTCTCCTCTGGTTTACAGGCACTGTGTAAATTATATATAGAATAATTATGATGATGAATGCATTTGTTTACCACTAAAATACAGCAACACATCTTTGACTCATGTCGTTTATAACAGGACTATTACAATTATTATTAACTTTGTCTGTACAAAGTAGCCTGTCCAGGAAATATGCCCAAATCATGAAAAACTGCGAGCCGTCACGCAAGACGCTCCGCTTCTGAAACGCGCCCGGTTGGGTATGGCGCTGGAGGAGGTCGGACCAAAACGGCGGCGCAGCCGGACCCGGTGGAATCCCGGGGTAAGTCATTTTCAATGTGGGCCGCCGTGCCGACTTCATTCATTTGTAATTGTTACTTGGCTGTCAGTGCCCTGTCATGATAGGTGTTTATATAAATGGTGTTGTTTTGTGTGGTAGAGGGTCGCTGTCATTAATGCGTTTTGCACCCTGGGCCGTTGTTTTGATATTCCGCTGAAGTATGCGCTGTGACGTAATAATTGTATCAGGTATAACTCTTCTTTTTTTCTTTTTTTTTAGGGAAGGGGGAGGGTCAGAGGGCCTAGGTATAAAAGTCACGGCTCGCCACTGTAATCACCAATGTCCAAAGAACGTTATGCTGCCGAATTGCTTAGCTTTTCTCCCATCCTCCATTGGCTTTTCTTCAACACTCAACTGCTTTGGCTCTATCTGATCCTGGTGTCAGCTTTAATGTTGCGTTCACACGGGACACAATGCAATTTTTGGGGGCCGCGCGATTACATGTAAAGTCAATCCAGAGACGCGGACAGACGCAAATTTGCTCCGACAGCGTTCATTAAGCGGTGGTTGAAGTGGGCTGCGTCAAACGCGAGAGTTACATTTTTTCAACTCGAGCGTCAAATTCACGTGACGCGTTCTCGCGAAAGCCAACCAGTTTTGGGATTCCCTCTGACGTCCCTCTGACGTCCTGCTGTTGATCAGTTGTAAAGATGGAAGAGATGATCGTTGTGGCTGTGAGTGGGTTCCCGGAGATTTACGATACAATTTTGTATATCTACCGGGACCGCAACAAAAAGGAACTGGCTTGGAGGACAATAAAAACCCAGACACGACGGCGTTTGTTGCTACGTTTGTAGGACTTCCACAGAATGTACAAAGCAGCAATATTTATTATATCCTCCATAGTCAAGGACAGAAATAACCAAAACGATCTTGCATGGAATTGTAAACAACCTCAACTGTCCGTCAACGGCGCGGCGCCTCAAAGGTATGTCTGTTTTGAATGACGTGATAAAACAAACTGCAAGCCGCGGTGAAACTTGCGCGATTGGAACGATGCGAATATTTGCATTGCGTCCAGTGTGAACACAGCATAAGTCAGGGGTGCCCAACCAGTCGAGCGCTATCGACCGGTCGATCGCAGGGAGATTCCCAGTCGATCACGAGATGTGTCTAAAAATAGAACAACAATATTCTGTTTTATCGTTAATGTCCTATAACATAATCTTCCTGTGCCAGAATAATGCACTTGAAGTTGAACGCATCAAAGCTTTGTGATTGGCGTGACCCCATGTGTCGGGGCGTGGCTGGTTGGCAGTGGGCACTAGTTCGCTGACGTTTTCCGTGTCAAGAGGAGTGACAGTCCGCACACACACAAGACCGCAATTATGGCAGAAGCAAAAAAGCCCAAAATATATCATTTTCACTCCGAGTGGGAAGATGATTATTTTTTAGTTTATTCCAATTCAAAGTCCATCTGTCTCATCTGCAATGCGAGCGTGGCTTTATCGAAGAGGGGTCATTTAGAGCGGCATTTCAAAACGGTGCAAAGACGGAATTCCCTCCTAATTATGCCCTAGGCTCTTCTGTTTGTTGCGTGCATATGCAACAGTTAAACATGTGAATACGTAATTATAAGTTCGTGAATGTTTAATTCATAATAAGTTGTGAATTTTAAAAGATGAGATTGTTTCATTTAATATTTTAAGTTTTGTTTCCCATGGGAACACCGTCCCGTTGCACGTCTTTTTTTACTTCCGGTAGCCTATGTATTTTCCACCCTCCGCGGACTGGCCATCTGTAGAATCTGGAGAATCACAGAACAGCTGGTCGTCAAGGAGCAGCTCAATTCGCTGACGGCCGTCACCGCCCTTAATTTTTTATGTTTTTGAAAGGCATCATTGAAGTTGACCCAAAAGAGGTCCACCGTGTCCCCGCAGCAAGGCTCCCCCCCAGTTGACAGTTCGCCCCCCCCCCCCCCCCCAACTCTCTATTTGGACTGGTAGATCTCGGCAGACTGGCAACTTTAAAAGTAGCTCTTGGTTCAAAAAAGGTTGGGCACCCCTGCTCTAAGTGCTCATGCGCATTCATCATGCCGAATGTTGTTTTTATTACGAGACTGCGTTTACAGAATCAGAGAGTGAGTGGGAGAGAAAATCTACAGTATGGTAATATTTATCTGTGAAGACAACACAAGTGGATGTTAGGACTCTGCACTGCAGACACCACAAAACATGGAGGACACGGAGGAGTAACTCTCTTACACAAGACTGGAGATTCAGTGTTTCTGATTCAAACTGAGTCGTGTGGTGCAGTGGATAGAGCGTTGGTGTTGGGATCAAGGGAGCACAGGTTCAAACCCCACTGCAGTCAGCATGTCGTTGTGTCCCTGGGCAAGACACTTCATCCCAAATTGCTCCTGTGGGGATTGCCCACAGTATTGAGTATGTAAGTCGCTTTGGATAAAAGCGTCTAACTAGTAACATGTAATGTAATGGAGTGAGGCCTCCACAGTGTGAAAACACAGGAAAGTGAACAAGTTCCTTCAGGGCCGTGGGAAGTAGGGGTGCTGAGGGTGCTGCAGCACTCCCTGATGGAGGACAGGGAATCTGCACGTCCACAAGATTAAATGGAAATATAATACAAAAAAACGAATTTTCAGCCCTGATGTAAGAACATTCATAATTAAGTAAAGATAACACCCTTTTCACCCCGGTTACAGTTTCCATTTGCCCTGTACGATGAAAGTGGGGGATGTTGGCTTATCAGGCGCCCGCAGCTCACACACAGGAAATATATCAGCTGTCTGGACAGGACTGATAGCCAGACAGACTGAGAGGCTCAGTGAGGTAAATGACTGAGTGTTTAGATAGTTCACTTTAGTCTAAGTTATCTCAGAGGGTCTCAAACGGTTTGTTAACAATTTATGTAAACAAATATTTCCAAGGCACACCTTTATAATTATTGGGATAAATAAAAACAGGTTTGAAATCATTCCAGTGCATACTATAGGACATTAAAGCAGAAATATTGTTTAAATCTGGAGAGATTAAAGAATATGCATAAATAAATAAATGTTAACTGGTAAAATAAGAAATAAATGAACAACAAAAATAAAATAAGTTACATTTACTTGTTATTGGCTATGTTAGGTTATTGGTTATGTCCACATACTTATTTGATTATTAAAATGTAAACCGATCTTTTCGATATGGGTGTTTAGAGTTGTACCCCTTAGATCTAGTCTCTGGCAATTCAGCTCAAAGTGCACCAGATTGAAGCATTTTACTTTATAATGTTGAAAAAAAATCTTCCCCTCTGACCCCCCTAGAGGATGTGATCCCCACAGCACCCCCCATTTGAAACATGTTCCCACGGCTATGAGTTCCTTTATCATGACATCACACACTGCTGACGAGCATTCTTTACACAATATTAACTTTGGTCGAAAAAGAGTTGAGCAAATTTTAGTGTGAACTGTGTAATAATAATAATAATAGTACATTTATGTATTATTGCAACTTTCACCGAAATAGAATTCACAAAGTGCTTCACAAGTAAGAACAAAAGTTAAAATAAAGACCACAGAAACATGAATACAATAACCACATGAGGCATACATTTAAAATCAACATAAAAACAAACACAAACCACGTGGAATCCTGAAAGGAACAAACATAATAACAGAACACATCACACACATTTCAAATAGAAATAAAAGCCAATGTAAAAAGATGGGTCTTCAGTAGTTTTTAAAAAGCTTCTACAGAGACTGCAGAGCGGATGACTATAGGGAGAGAGTTCCACAGTGTTGGAGCACCACCTGAAAGGCACGGTCACCTTTAGTTTTTAGACAAGACCGTGGGACAGCCAGTAGGCCCTGGTCTGAAGACCTAAATGACCTACTGGCGATGTAAGGATGGAGAAGGTCACTTATATATTCCGGTGCATTTCCACGCAGGGCTCTATATGTAATAATCAGAACCTTAAAATCAATTCTAAAACGAGTTGGGAGCCAATGTAAGGATTTAAAAAATTGTGGACCTGGTTAACAGTCTTGCAGCAGAATTCTGTACAATTTGTAGACGGTATGAGTATCATATTAAGTACTTTGTGATATTATTATTATCTGCAAGGGTGGGAGGGTTACTTTAAACATGTAATCTGTTACAATAAATAGTTACGTGTCAAAACATCTAACCAGTAACATAATCTGAGTATCACAATATAAAGGAATGTAATCTGATTACTTTCTGTTACTGTTGGATTACCTCAATATAAAATGCAATGCAAATAAAAAATAGGGAAAATAAATAACAATAAGATGTTTTTTACTTAAGTATATGTAACAATGTTAACCTTAGAAAAAGAAGAAACCAACATACTTCATATCTAAAATGTAGTAACATTAAAGGTCCCATGTCATGGCCATTTCTACTGATCATAATTCCATTGTTGAGGTATACTAAAATAGATTTAAACTGTGCAATTTTCCAAACTCACATTGGTTTCTCATACAGTATCTCTGTAAAGTATGTGTATTATTCACGTATATGAATAGGCAAGGCAAGGCAAGTTTATTTATATAGCACTTTTCTGTATGCGACAATTCAAAGTGCTTTACAAAACTAATTAAAATACTTTTTAGGAATACATACAGTAAAAACACATATACAATGGCCTTTTACAACAGGCATTACAAAGCAAAGATAATAAAATAATTTAAATAAACACCACAGGTATACAATACATGTTTAAAAGGCATACTGTCGTTCGAATATGATCATCTCAATTAAAAGCAGCCAAAGAGATATGTTTTTAGTCTTGATTTAAAAATAGTAAGCGTTTCTGCAGACGTGCATGATTTGGGTAGTTTATTCCAGAGCGTCGGGGCATAATAGCTAAATGCTGTCTCTCCATGTTTTGTTTTTACTCTCGGAACCGATAGCAGACCCGTCCCAGGAGACCTGAGGCACCTTGATGGCTCGTAATTATGCAGGAGTTCAACAATATACTTTGGTCCTAAACCATGTAATGATTTAAAAACTAGCAATAGTTCTTTAAAATCTATTCTTTGGCCGACTGGAAGCCAATGTAGAGATTTCAGAACAGGAGTGATGTGATCCACTTTTCTAGTGTCAGTGAGTACTCGAGCAGCAGCGTTCTGAATCAGCTCCAGCTGATGGATTTTTTTGTCAGCCCTGTGAATACACTATTGCAGTAGTCGAGTCTACTAAAGATAAAAGCATGGACAAGCTTTTCTAAGTCCTGTTGTGACATTAGTTTTTTAATCCTCTATATATTCTTCAGGTGATAATAAACAGACCTAATGACTGTTGTAATGTAACTGTTAAAATTCAGGTCTGAGTCCATCACTACACCTAGATTTCTGGCTTTATTAGTGGTTTTGTAGTCTGCTGACTGAAGCTCTGCGATTACTTTTAATCGGTCCTTCTTTTGCTCCAAAAACAATGATCTCAGTTTTTTGTTTGTTTAGTTGGAGAAAGTTCTGAGTATCCAGTCAGTGATTTGCTCAATGCACTTGCTCAGTGTTCTAATCGGAGAATAGTCTCCTGGTGTGATTTTAAAATAAATCTGGGTGTCGTCTGCATAGATCTGATAGCTTAGATAGCTCTTTTTAATAATTTCAGCCAGAGGTAGCATATAAGTAGTATTATTCATGCCGCATCCACCACATTGGTATGCATAAAAAAGTGAAAGGTGGCCCCGCCCCCAATTATGCAAATGAGCTAAGTCCCGCCTCCCATTTGTCCGAGGTGTGATATCCCAAGTAGGTAAGATATCCCAAGTAGGTGTGAGATCCGTTGTTAGGAGGGGTGATGTGTATTCACAGGTGTGAAATGCCCCCACTGTAGCGCCTTATGGTGCTTAATAAAAAAATGCTGTTTCAATCACATTAGTATGCATAAAAAGTGACAGGTGGGGCCCGCCCCCAATTATGCTAATGATGTCCGCCACCGTCCCCCTCACACCCCTTCCTGTCTCCCCCCGACCCTCACCCCCGTCCTTTGACTGTGATGTCAGAAGACAGTGGGGGTGGAGCTAGATCAAAAAAAAAGAAATCCGTGCAGACTAAATAAAAAGCCACTCATTTCCACTCATTAAGTCAACTTTCAAAAAAGAAAAATGGCCAAGAGACACATCGATATGGGTTTAATTAGCGAGACGCCTGTGACAACATACAGCCATCCGGTGGGAGCACCAATCAAGAAACGGATGCAATATATGTGCCGGGTTCAAACACCTCCGGTTGAGGACCTTGAAGAGAAATGGCTTCTGGAAAATGAAAATGTTTGGGGCACGTGTTCAGCTATATGGCGAATGAACTGCATTTCTACAATCTGAAGAATGGAGAAACGTATGGACCCCGCAGTGTTAAAGCGACGTTGACCTCAACAGATTGGGCTGTGTTAACTCTGGTGTCTTCCAGAGATCTCCAAGCAACCATTGTATCTGAAGAAGTATTGCATCAAGAAACCACCGTGGAACCATTGGTGTACAAGATATGTGCAACAAAAAGCAAAGAAACGCAAACAAAAAGCGAGATCAAAGAAGAGTTTTCACCGCTACCCCTCAATGTGGAGGAAGAAGAAGAAGGAGATATCCCCCCGCCGCCAGAAGTGAGAAGAGTCCTGACAAGCACCGTCTGGGAAACTAAAAGCGGACCATCTGGGCGATGGTATTACCGCGCAAGCCGTTTGGTGACGCTGAAGTATTTCAACTCTACATGTGTGGTTTTTCAAACATCCTTGCGGGTGCCTCTGACTGCTTGGCTGAAAATGATTGATGAAAAATCTACAAAGCTTAAAGAACTTTTTAAACAGAGTCAGACATCGATGGACATTATACAGGTGAAAAAGACTCTCACTTTTGCAGATGACTCCTCCTCCCACTCAGCATAACAAGTCACACCCTCCTCACCAGATCATTTAAAACTAAGTACCCCTCAAAGAAAAGCATTGTGTTTTCTACCTATTTAAAAGAGCGTCTGGGTTGTCTTACGAAAATGTGTTATCTCTGTCTCAAGATGATGTGATAAAAAATTATGCTGCTGTAACGAATTTTGTGAAAAAATACCAACGGTGTGAGAGACGTCATAAAGACACTCATTTTAACCACAGTGTTTGTTCTCTACAAATGTTTAAAGATTGTTACAAAATGTAAAAAATTAAAATAAAAAGGTCTGGAGAAAAAATTAATTCAGGTGACTTTGTCTTTATTAGGAAAAAATATATATAATACAAATGGTTGAGGGGGTAAAATGTAACCATCTTGGACTTAATATTCTAACCCTTCTTATTCTTTTCTTCGTAAGCGGGGCACTCGGAGGTTCTTCCTCCTCTGCAGATATCACTGGCTGTTGCATAATGTGAAATACCTCGTTTCTTCAATAAGGCTTGAAAAACTTTGTTAAAGAATTATTTCCCTGCGTCTGTTTGTATCTTTTTAGGAATCTGACTTTTGTGAACTAATGTTTTAATTATTTTATTAACTACAAGGAAGTCTCTTTGAAGAGGGTATGAATAGTTTAAAGATCTTAATGCCCCCTTGATCATGTCTTTTTTTTTTTTAAAGACTGTTTCTCTACAAGTTTGTGATTTTAACACTTTTTACTGACACTCGGCAGATTTGTGTGTAATTCTCTCACAAATGAACAGTAAGTCTCTTACTTTTTGGATAGAGTTTTTATGTATGACAGCTTTACAACTGGTAGAAAGTTAAGTTCTTTTTCTGAACAGATTTTCTTTAAGACTGTGACTCTTAAAACACCATCCCCCAGAGAGCCAGACATACTCATCCCCTTTTCAACGACCCCCTGCAGCAGCTCAGGTGTGAAACCCCCATACAGAATGTCAGTCACTGTGTAAAACTTTTATTTTCTTAAAGACTGTGACTCTAAAAGGCAAATTTGTGATTTTAACACTATTTCGATGAAACAATGCAGTCTTGATAACTTGACTTGACTAACATTACTTTTTAAAATATATTCTTTTTAGATGCTTTACATTGATTTCTTTCAGGTTATTTTAACACAACATTACTTTTTGGATTTGTGTGTTTAATTATCTCACAAAGGAACTGTAGGATACACTTTTATGTATGCAAAACCTTAAACATTTTTGAAAATAAAATACTTTGTCTGAATACATTTTCTTTAAAGGCACTTTTGATTTTAACACTATTTCAATGGAGTAATCCAGTTTTGTTGACATCAATGCTTTGCTCTCTTTTCTTGTGTTACTAAGATGCTTTTAGTTACACTTTAATGGATGCAAAACTTTATAACCTGGTAAAATATTCATTAATTTGTAAGGAATTTGGTTTCTTTCTGTTTCTCTAAAAGGCAAGTTTGTGATTTTAACACTGTTTCGATTAAACAATGCAGTCTTGATAACTTGACTTGACTAACATTAATTTTTTAAATATATGTTTTTTAGATGCTTTACTTTGATTTCTTTCATGTTATTTTAACACAACATTACTTTTTTCATATTTTTTCAACGTACTGTGATATTTTGTTTTTGTCTTTCTCTCCTTTTTCCATTATATTTTTGAAAAACTACATAGTGATTTTTAGCAAAAAATACAACATGCAACTAATACATTATACAATATTATGACTTTTTGTACCTACTTTTTGTACCGTACTTGTACCTTTTTTGTTGTTGTTGTAGGGCTTCAAGATATTTTGCATGTCATGCATAAACACGGTATCATCTTTCTTGAAACTGACGTGCTGTCCGTTTTACAAACAAGTTATTTTTCTGCTTCTTCATCCTCTGAATTTTCCTCCCCCGTCCCTCTTCCTTCAGCCAGCACAACAAGAATCAAGGTGGATCTGTGAAATGAAACACCTCTTCCCAAAGCGTGACTTCCCTATTGAAGTCATGCGTCTAGGGCAGTAGGTTCTAAACCGATTGGCCAGATATACTAACATGCAGAACGTACGGTATGTTTGAAAAAGACTAACCATTTATCCAGTTCAAGCTGTCTTTAAGATGTGACATCGCGCTCTGACTATTTCCCGTAAAATCGTGACAAACTATTACTTGTTCTTTAATTTGACCTCTTGCTGCTTGGTTGAAAATGATGGATGAAAAAGAACTTTTTTAAAAGAGTCAAACAGCGAGGGACATTATACTGGTGAAAAAACTCTCAATTCTACAGATGACTCCCCCCACTCAACGCAATAAGTCCCACCCCACTCAGCAAATCATCTAAAACGAAGGACCCCACTAAGACGACCGTTGAAAACTAGCCATCGATCTGAGAAAAAACAAGTCTGATGTAGCCTACCCTTATTATCACCAGGATAACGGATATGATTACACACACAAATCTAAAAAGTAATGTTGTGTTAAAATAACATGAAAGAAATCAATGTAAAGCATCTAAAAAACATATATTTAAAAAAGTAATGTTAGTCAAGTCAAGTTATCAAGACTGCATTGTTTCATCGAAACAGTGTTAAAATCACAAATGTGCCTTTTAGAGTCGAAGTCTTTAAGAAAATAAAAGTTTTACACAGTGACTGACATTCTGTATCGGGGTTTCACACCTGAGCTGCTGCAGGGGGGCATTGAAAAGGGGATGAGTATGTCTGGCTCTCGGGGGGATGGTGTGTTAAGAGTCTCTCTCCTAGGCAGTCATCCATAGGAATCCCGAACCCAATAAAATACCCAATATTAACGGTGTGTGTGTCTGCCCAAGGACAATTTAAGGTAAAACCTAATAGAGGTGTCATACATAATAACCTAATAAAAGTAAATGTAACAACTACTACAGTGCAACAAAACAGGAAGATTAAATGTGGTCTCTTAAACATAAGATCTCTAGCATCTAAAGCAATATTGGTAAATGATTTAATATCAGATTATAATATTGATATATGCTGTCTCACTGAAACTTGTTTGAGACATGAAGAATATGTCAGCATAAATGAGGCCACTCCACCCAGCCATATCAATACTCATATTGCCCGAGGCACGGGCCGAGGAGGTGGAGTTGCAGCAATCTTTGACTCAAGTTTACTTATCAATACTAAACAAAAATTAAATTATACCTCCTTTGAAAGCCTCGTTTTTAGTCTTACGCATCCGACCTGGAAAACTTTGCAGCCAATCTTATTTGTTACAGTGTACCGTGCACCAGGTCCTTATTCAGAATTCTTATCAGAATTCTCTGAGTTGTTATCAGCTTTGGTGCTTAAAACAGATAAAGTAATTATCGTAGGTGACTTTAATATTCATGTTGACGATGATAAAAATAGCCTTACTGTTGCATTTAACTCTATATTAGATTCTGTTGGTTTCTGTCAGAGTGTAAATAAACCAACCCACTGCTATAATCACACTCTTGACCTTGTTCTGACTTATGGTATTGAAATTGAGCAACTATTAGTCGAACCGCATAATCCTGCTTTATCCGACCATTTCTTAGTAACTTTTGAAGTACTGTTACTAGACTACAAAGCATTAGCCAAAAGCTCCTGCAGCAGAAACCTATCTGTTAGTGCTATAGCCAAATTTAAGGAAGAGATTCCACCAATACTTAACTCGATAGGATGTCTGCATGTAAGGAGGAAACTTATAAAAAATGTACACCACCCCAAATTGATCATGTTGTTGATAGTGCTACAGATGCGCTGCGAATAAAATTAGACTCTCTTGCTCCTTTGAAAAAGAAGAAAATAAAACAACATAGATTAGCTCCATGGCATAATACCGAAACCCGCAAAATAAAGCAAAAGTCGAGACAACTTGAAAGGATATGGCCTTCCACTAAACTTGAAGAATCTCGTTTAATTTGGCATATTACTCTCAATGAATATAAGAAAGCACTGCGTAAAGCGAGAGCAGCATACTACTCTTCATTAATAGATGAGAATAAGAATAATGCAAGATTTCTTTTCAGCACTGTAGCCAGGCTGACAGAGAGCCACAGCTCGACTGAGCCTTCTATTCCCATAGCACTCAGTAATGATTTTATGTGCTTTTTTAACGATAAAATTGTTACTCTTAGAAACAAAATCAATGACCTCTTGCCTTTGACCAGTATAGTGTTATCAACAGCTCCCGGAAACGTAAGTTCTAATATTACACTAGATAGTAAACTAGAATGCTTTTCAGCCATAAACCTTGAACAATTAAATTCAATGATTCTCTCTTCTAAACCATCATCGTGTATCTTAGACCCGATTCCAACTAAGCTGTTAAAATAAGTTTTTTCATTAATTAGCACTTCTTTATTAAATATTATGAATATGTCTTTATTATCAGGCTATGTTCCACAATCATTCAAAGTAGCAGTGATAAAACCGCTTCTTAAAAAGCACAACCTCGATCCAGAGGTTTTAGCCAACTATAGACCTATTTCTAATCTTCCGTTACTCTCAAAAATTCTTGAGAAAGCAGTCGCAAAACAGCTGTGTGATTACTTAAAAAACTATGATTTATTTGAAGATTTTCAGTCTGGCTTTAGAACACATCATAGCACAGAGACAGCTCTGGTTAAAGTCACAAATGACATTCTAATAGCCTCAGACAAGGGACTTGTCTCTATTCTTGTCTTGCTCGATCTTAGTGCTGCATTTGATACTATCGACCATGATATCCTATTGCAAAGACTAGAGCACTTAGTTGGCATACAGGGAACTGCTTTAGGCTGGTTTAGGTCCTATCTATCTGAACGCTCTCAGTTTGTACGTGTCAACGATGAATCTTCCATGCAAACCAAAGTTAGCCATGGAGTGCCACAGGGCTCAGTGCTTGGACCTATTTTGTTCACACTATATATGCTTCCGTTAGGCAATATTATAAGGAATCATTCTGTAAACTTTCATTGTTATGCGGATGATACTCAACTATATTTATCAATCAAGCCTGATGAAATTAATCATCTAAATAAAATTCAAGACTGCCTCAAGGACGTGGATGACCTTACATTTTTTCATGTTAAACACGACCAAAACTGAAGTTATTGTACTTGGCCCGAAGAATCTAAGAAACCGATTATCTAAAGATATACTAACTATGGATGGCATTAATTTGGCCTCCAGTGAGACTGTAAGGAATCTTGGTGTTATATTTGATCAGGATTTATCCTTGAACACCCACATAAAATCAATTTCAAGGACCGCCTACTTCCATCTACGTAACATTGCAAAAATCAGGCATATCTTGCCTCAAAACGATGCAGAGAAACTAGTCCATGCATTTGTTACTTCAAGGCTGGATTATTGTAACTCCTTATTATCGGGGTGTACCAAGAAGTCAGTCAAGTCGCTTCAGCTGATTCAAAATGCTGCAGCTCGTGTACTACCCAGAGTTAGGAAAAGGGACCACATTACTCCTGTTCTGGCTGACTTACACTGGCTCCCTATAGAACACAGAATATAATTTAAAATTCTTCTTCTCGCCTACAAAGCCCTTAATGGGCAGGCGCCATCTTACCTTAAAGAACTCATTATACCCTATTGTCCTACTAGGGCATTGCGTTCCAAGAATGCAGGGTTGTTGGTTGTTCCTAGAGTCTCTAAAAGTACAATGGGAGCCAGAGCCTTTTCTTATCAAGCTCCACTTTTGTGGAATCAGCTTCCAGTTTGTGTTCGGGCGGCAGACACCCTATCCGTTTTTAAGAGTGCGCTTAAGACCTTACTTTTTCATAAAGCTTATAGTTAGGGCTGATTAGATTCAGCCCCTAGTTTTGCTGATATAGGCTTAGTTTGTCTGGGGACATCTTACTTCTTCCTTCTCTCTGTCTATACCTGTGTACTCTCATGTTCCGATTAACCCAGCTTCCCCAAATTTCTTTCTTTTTGGTGTCTATATACGCCGGGATCCGGAGTCATGGATGATCCTGCGGTCCTGTGTCATGGATCGCAAGTCCTGGATCTTGAGTCGTGGCTGTGGTCCTGGATCATAAGTCCTGGATGGATATCCTCGTGGATTCATCTTCCTATTATACACAAATGCATTTCCAAACATTTGGACTATCTATGTTGCAAATGTATTATCTTTTCAATTTACACACGGCATCTATTGCACGTCTGTCCGTCCTGGGAGAGGGATCCCTCCTCTGTTGCTCTCCCTGAGGTTTCTCCCATTTTTCCCTTTAAACTGTGGGTTTTGTCTGGAAGTTTTTCCTTGTAAGATGTGAGGGTCTAAGGACAGAGGGTGTCGTATTGTCATACTGATATTCTGTACAAACTGTGAAGTCCACTGAGACAAATGTAACATTTGTGATATTGGGCTATATAAATAAACATTGATTGATTGATTGATTGAAGAGTCACAGTCTTAAAGAAAATCTGTTCAGAAAAAGTACTTAACTTTCTACCAGTTGTAAAGTTGTCATACATAAAAACTCTATCCAAAAAGTAAGAGACTTACTGTTCCTTTGTGAGAGAATTACACACAAATCTGCCGAGTGTCAGTAAAAAGTGTTAAAATCACAAACTTGCCTTTTAGAGAA
Source organism: Notothenia rossii (assembly GCF_949606895.1). Lineage (NCBI taxonomy): Eukaryota > Metazoa > Chordata > Actinopteri > Perciformes > Nototheniidae > Notothenia > Notothenia rossii. The sequence continues at coordinate 51,399,903 of NC_136903.1, read as the reverse complement.
ACAGTCTTTTAAAAAGAAAAGACATGATCAAGGGGGCATTAATATCTTTAAACTATTAATACCCTCTTCAAAGAAACTTCCTTGTAGTTAATACAATAATTAAAACATTAGTTCACAAAAGTCAGATTCCTAAAAAGATACAGACGCAGGGAAATAATTCTTTAACAAAGTTTTTCAAGCCTTATTGAAGAAACGAGGTATTGCACATTATGCAACAGCCAGTGATATCCGCAGAGGAGGAAGAACCTCCGAGTGCCCCGCTTACGAAGAAAAGAATAAGGAGAGTTAGAATATTAAGTCCAAGATGGTTACATTTTACCCCCTAAACCATTTGTATTATATTTTTGTTTTCCTAATAAAGACAGAGTCAACTGAATTAACTTTGTCTCCAGACCTTTTTATTTTTATTTTTTACATTTTGTAACAATCTTTAAAAATGTGTAGAGAACAAACACTGTGGTTAAAATGAGTGTCTTTATGACGTCTCTCACACCGTTGGTATTCTTTCACAAAATGCGTTACAGCAGCATAATTTTTTATCACATCATCTTGATACAGAGATAACACATTTTCGTACGACAACCCAGACGCTCTTTTACATAGGTAGAAAACACAATGCTTTTCTTTGAGGGGTCCTTAGTTTTAAATGATCTGGTGAGGAGGGTGTGAACTTGTTATGCTGAGTGGGAGGAGGAGTCATCTGCAAAAGTGAGAGTCTTTTTCACCTGTATAATGTCCTTCGATGTCTGACTCTGTTTAAAAAGTTATTTAAGCTTTGTAGATTTTTCATCAATCATTTTCAGCCAAGCAGTCAGAGGCACCCGCAAGGATGTTTGAAAAACCCCACATGTAGAGTTGAAATACTCCAAAACAAAATCATCAGAGGTGTCCTTCCCCAGCGTCACCAAACGGCTTGCGCGGTAATACCATCGCCCAGATGGTCCACTTTTAGTTTCCCAGACGGTGCTTGTCAGGACTCTTCTCACTTCTGGCGGCGGGGGGATATCTCCTTCTTCTTCTTCCTCCACATTGAGGGGTAGCGGTGAAAACTCTTCTTTGATCTCGCTTTTTGTTCGCGTTTTTTTGCTTTTTGTTGCACATATCTTGTACACCAATGTTTCCACGGTGGTTTCTTGATGCACTACTTCTTCCGATACAATGGTTGCGTGGAGATCTCTGGAAGACACCAGAGTTAACACAGCCCAATCTGTTGAGGTCAACGTTGCTTTAACACTGCGGGGTCCATACGTTTCTCCATTCTTCAGATTGTAGAAATGCAGTTCATTCGCCATATAGCTGAACACGTATCCCCAAACATATCATTTTCCAGAAGCCATTTCTCTTCAAGGTCCTCGACCGGAGGTGTTTGAACCCGGCACATATATTGCATCCATTTCTTGATTGGCGCTCCCACCGGATGGCTGTAAGTTGTCACAGGCGTCTCGCTGATTAAACCTATATCGATGCGTCTCTTGGCCATTTTTCTTTTTTGAAAGGTGACTTAATAAGTGGAAATGACTGGCTTTTTATTTAGTCTGCACGGATTTCTTTTTTTTTTATCTAGCTCCACCCCCACTGTCTTCTGACATCACAGTCAAAGGACGGGGGTGAGGGGGCGGGGGGGAGACAGGAAGGGGTGTGAGGGGGACGGTGGGGGACATAATTAGCATAATTGGGGGCGCACCCCAGCTGTCACTTTGTATGCATACTAATGTGATTGAAACAGCATTTTTTTGATTAGGCACCATAAGGCGCTACAGTGGGGGCATTTCACACCTGTGAATACACATCACCCCTCCTCCCTACTTGGGATATCACACCTCGAACAAATGGGAGGCGGGACTTAGCGCATTTGTATAATTGGGGGCGGGGCCACATGTCACTTTTTTATGCATACTAATGTGATGGATGCGGCATGAATAATACTACTCATATACATATTAAAAAGCCTTGAGGAACCCCGCATGACATATTTGTCAAAGTTGATGTGTAGTTGCCTATTGAGACAACGTTTTTTCTGTCCTTTAAGTAGGTACAAAACCAATTTAGAGCTGTTGATGAAACTCCCACCCAGTTTTCTAGACGGTCTAACAATATGTTGTGTTCAACAGTTTCAAAGGCAGCGCTGAGAACTAATAATACTAAGACTGATATTCTGCCACTGTCTGTGTTTAAATGAATGTCATTTAAGACCTTTACAAGTGCAGTTTCAGTGCTGTGGTTAGTTCTAAAGCCCGACTGAAGCACATCAAAACCGTCAGTTAAAAACATGAAATGACTCAACTGTTGAAAAGCAACTTTTTCAATCAATTTGCTTAAAAAAGGAAGGTTTGATATTGGGCTGTAATTATTCATTACGGTTGTGTCTAAGTTATGCTTTTTTAGGAGCGGTTTAATTAGTGCAGTTTTCAGGGCTTGTCGAAATACATCTGATTGAAGAGAGTTGTTTACTATGTGTAGTATATCTGAGGCCATGCAGGGAAAACATCTGTCGGAATAATATCGAGGCTACAGGAGGAGGATTTCAGATGTTGAATAATGTCTTCCAGGTCTTTAGCATTTATCAGACGGAATTGTGACATGATGTCTGGATTGGCTTTAGGTGGACACAGGGACAAAACATTTGCTGTACCTGATGCAGAGGCACTGACTGCCTGTCTAATTTGCATGATTTTGTCAGTAAAGAAGGAGGCAAATTCATTGCAGGCCCTGGTGGATAGAAATTCTGGAGCTACTGACACTGGGGGGTTAGTTAGTCTGTCGACGGTAGCAAACAAAGCACGTGAGTTGTTTTTATTTTTGGTAATGATGTCAGAAAATAAAGACTGTCGTGCCCTTTTTTATTTCCTGATTATAGACGCAGAGTCTCTCTTTACATATTTCGAAGTAAACCTGGAGATTTGTTTTTCTCCACCTGCGTTCAGCTTTTTTGTTATTTTTGGTCTAACCAAGTTTCAGTTAAAAACATAAAATCCAGATTATGCTGGGTGATAACATCATTGATTAAAAATGATTGACCTGCTAAAGACCTGACATTTAATAGAGCCAGTTTAAATGTGTTTGATATACTATCACTCTGACCGCCCGTGATAGACCGTGGAACCATGGAACTTCTGTTAAATTTGACAAACTCAAACAGATGCTTTTGGACTTTCTTTTTCCAACCTGAGTCACCAACCTTCTGTGTATGTTGCTTAAAACAGAAATGGGTCGCTGTACTGGCATAGAAGCCTCTGTTCGTTGGGTGGCGCCAGAGAACGAGATGGCAGGCGTCAGCGGCATCGACGAAGAAGAAATGTTTCTAGCAGTGAAAACGGTGGCCTGAGATGACACCTGGAAAGGGGGGCGTGTGGAAATGGAGTGGAAATAGTCAGGGAGATGTCTGAACAGCGTGCTGCATTTTAGCCGCAAGCATGCGGCTACCCAACCTTCTGGGGTGGATTCCATCAGTGTTGAAGAGTGCGGGTCGGTCCCAGAATAGATTAAAATTGTCAATAAAACCTAAATCGTGAGCTCTGCAGGCGGATTGGAGCCAGGTGTGGAGGCTGAGGATCCTACTGAAACGCCCTGCTCCGCGGGCCAGTGTTGGGATCGGACCTGAGATAAAAACCGACTTTTCACAGCTCCGTAGAAGATTAAAAAGTTTCTCAAAATCATTTTTTGTCAGCTCTGACTGTTGGCGGGCTGTGTCATTCGAGCCAACGTGGACAATTAGTCTATTGACAGATGATGGGAGTGAGTGCAGCAGCCCCGGGAGTTTATCCAGGATTACCGGGACTGTGGCTCCAGGGAGGCAGCGTGTGGCTGCATTGAAGAATCTGATGTTTCTGGTTATGGAATGTGGTTGGGGTGAAAAGGGGACGAGGAGGTGCTGGTGATTGAGGTTGTGGTGACCGAGCAGGAGAGTGTTGAGACAGTAACAGCTGGGCTGGGAGAGGATTTCCTTGCTAGCTCAGGGCCTGGAAAACTTCCAGAGTGTCTCAGCACGGCCTCTTTGAGGAGTTTACGACGTGAGGAGGTCGCCAGACGGGATGAGGGACGCCGAGTTGACTTCACAGTGGAAGCATCAGCTGGATGGACCGGATCATCTGGACGGGTCAGTGCCAAAGGGTCGTGAAGCGGTTCTGAAGGCGTAGGCGAAGTCTCCCCATTCAATAAGCTCCTGCGCACCACCTCAGACCACGACTGCTGATGGCCAGACTTCGAGGAGTCGGAGGGCCGTGGATAGGTGGAAGGATCCCACAGAACTGTGTCATGGATAGTTGTACTGAAGGAGACAAGCTGTTTAGACTGCACCAATGCCACCTCCATGAGACTGGACATGAGAGAGTCTTTTTCTTTCAGCTCGTCAGAAAGCCATCGGATGTCCTTCTTAAGATCTGTTATCTGTGTATTAGCTCTCTGAAGTAGCACATAATCCCCAGGGTTTTTTGATGGCATTTTCGAGTGTAAAAGGTTAGGGCAATTACTGTCCCATGCACCAATGCCAAACTGCGTCAAGATATATAAGCAGGGGTGGCTATATGTTTGTAAGCAGGAGAGCTAGATGCTAACAGGTAGTGGGAGCCTGTAAAAAATGTGACTCTCTTCGTTAGCGGTCAGTTAAAGAATACAATGAATATTTACAGGTTGTGTACCCGAATCTCCCGCTGGTCCAAAGAAAGTAGGAACAGCATCGTTCTTCAGTGCCCCACGCTGTACATATCCGGCATGAATCGCTGAAAGGTTTTGGGAAGCTTTGTTTCGTGAAAGGGAAGAGGGTGTGGCCTCTGGTTATCCCCACGCCAGAGTACCCAGGAAGTAAACAATGGAAAATGACAAATCTCCAACGAGGCGGGGGGTGGCGCTCGTGAATTGTTGTTACAAAAACAGAGGGATTTTAGGTTGCAATAAGGCTGTTGACGGTCTTATTATGGGCTACATCCATTGATTGGTTTTGTTGGCAAAGCACACAGGCAAACTTAAGGAGCGCACACAGGGTGGAGATGTGGAGTGAGGTTGAGCGATAGAGAGAAAGGGAGAGAGAGATTGAGCGAGGCAGAGAGCGTGTGCAGTGGTCTGCTTGCGTACAGAGCAGGAGTTTTGTGAGAGAGCCGGCTTGAGAGTCAATTTATCTTCAAAATATAATTGATTGCCAGCCTCCCTTGTCCCTGCCTGGCTTGCTAGCTCGTTGGTAACGTAACTGATGTCTTCTAATGTGCCTGCATCTGGCGCTGAGTTGCAATATTCCTTTCATGAACCACTTCCTGATATCCATTGTTGCAGATAAATATAAATGATAACAGCCAAACTAACCTAGCAAGAGTAAACTGACAGGCTGCTGTGCCGCATCTCACCCACACGACTCAACCCAGCGAAAAACCAGTCTCGCGGCAGCCTTTCATTCAGAATGTCATAGCAAACAAAAAAAATGATATTTAACTAATCTTTCAACATCATTTAAAACAAAAATAAATATTAGGACAAAGCCCTACAAATAACAACAATAAACATAATAATAAAACAATTAAAATGTTGAATTCAGCCTTGATTAAAACATGGGGCCCGCCCATGAAGCCGGGTCTGCAGAAGGGGACGGGTAATAACCAGAAAAGCATGACATGGGACCTTTAATAGTTCACAAATGCTTTTTAAGCTTAATACATTAATCAAAAGCAAACTATATATTGTTTTCCTAAATCAGGTGTCCACCTACTGCAAAAGAAATACATTTAATATAAAGATGAATTAACGTAAATATAAACCATAAAGAAAATTCATTCAGTACGTCTTCCTGTAATATATCCATTTATTTCGGAATGTATGGTAATGCTTTAATCCTGCTATCAATCTCTTCTTTTATGTAACAGTAATCTGATTACTGTTTTTTTATGTAATTGTAATCGAATACAGTTACCTTTTTCTTGTATCCGGATTACATCATCCTGTTACATGTAATCCGTAACTCCCCAAGCCTCATTATCTTTCTGCTTTCACTTGAACCAGAGGCCCTTGCTGCCTTGTGCACTGAAATGGGTCAGGAGAAAGTTGGATTAGGAAATGATATCCTTATTGTGTCATATGTTCCTGTTTATAGCATGCACCGGGTCTGATATGCAAGCCAGATTCATTAGTCCTGAGAAGCCAGGACCTCACATATCAGAGGCTAGGCGGCAGGTCAGAGATCTGTAAGTGCTTCAGTGAAATCCTCCAGGGCGCACACTTCCATAGCTCCTGGCTTCACTTCCTGCTTCATTGTGCGGCTTTAGAACTGAGGACAAGATGAATGACAGG